>NW_027138396.1:0-344902 GCF_035084215.1 Heptranchias perlo | reverse complement strand
TTCCATAGTCATGAAGACAAATGTTGCCCAGATTATACATGTGGTAAGTGTTGCATTTCTCTTTAATCCGAGGTGGGTAATATTTTACTGTTGCCACCTTAACAATTTGGAGCAATAAGCTTACATCCTGTACCTTAGCTGTAAATGACCTATTGAATTTAATGGCACATTATTCTATTTGCAGAGCCAAAGCCAGTGTGTGTGTACAATGATACTGAGTACAAGGTAAAGATCTTTGGGATATTTTGAGATTATGATTTGTGGTTTCACACCTATTAATCATTTTGTTCAGTGTATAGTTTTTATATTTCTATCTTGTTCTTCAAATTTTGACTTCAAGAATTTCTGAAGATACAAATTCATTTAAAGTCAGAACAGCACAAAATGAATAAATAATGTGAAAATGTTGTAACAAGTGAAACTGGAACAGTGCACTTTTATTTTCATTGCAATATTAATTTACTACAACAAAAAAAACAGGATTTGATTTCAAATAAATGAGTTAATAACTGTGCTAAGGTAATGCACAAATGGATTTCAAGCAAAGGCACGATGAAATGCACTACAAGATGAAACTAAACCTCCACAGCTTTAATTAACTTTACTGTATAGAATCTGACCATTCCAATGTGTAAAAAATCCAGCACAACTTTAAAACACTTCTCAATTGTAACTGACCTAAAGAGGGATATACTTGCCTTGGATGGGGTGCAATGAAGGTTCACGAGATTGATTCCTGGGATGAGAGGGTTGTCCTATGAGGAAAGATTGAGGAGAATGGGCCTATACTCTCTGGAGTTTAGAAGAATGAGAGGTGATCTCATTGAAACATATAAGATTCTAAGAGGGCTTGGCAGGGTAGATGCTGAGATGATGTCTCCCCTGGCTGGAGCGTCTAGAACTAGGGGGAATAGTCTCAGGATAAGGGGTTGAACATTTAGGACTGAGATGAGGAGGAATTTCTTCACTTGGAGGGTTGTGAATCTTTGGAATTCTCTACCCCAAAGAGCTGTGGATGCTCATTCATTGAGTATATTCAAGGCTGAGATTAATAGATTTTTGGACTCTAAGGGTATCAAGGGACATGGGAATCAGGCAGGAAAGTTGAGTTGGGGTCGAAGATCAGCCAAGATCTTATTGAATGGCAGAGCAGGCTCAAGGGGCCATATGACCTAGTCCTGCTTCTATTTTTATGTTCTTATGTTCACCTTTTTTCCAGCCAGGTATGACTATTCCACAGGACCCATGTAAGAATTGCAAATGTACCAATAAAGTGGATCCATCAACCAAGCACAACACTATTGAGTGTACCAACATGAAGTGTGATTCTCACTGTCCACTGGTGAGCATCTGACCCACCTATCATTAAAGATTCACTTTGTAGTTGGTGAAAGGAGAGTAATCATCAATTTTCTGTGTTTCCCCACAGGGCTTTGAGTATAAGGAAGTGAAAGGACAATGTTGTGGAAATTGTACCCAGGTTGACTGCATAATTGAGATGCCAAACATGCCACCAATAATCCTTCAGGTATGCATATTACATTTTGGAAGCAAATCACCATAATGATCATCATCTACTTAATACATTCAGGGGTTAGTTTTGAATATGATGTTCAGCCATTCTATTGTGTAAAGTGACTACTTGAAATATTTAGTGGATTCATCCTTGAACCACATCATGAACCGTATCATAACTCAAAAGAAAGAAGTTTGTTTGAAATTGTCAAGTGGCTTTGTTCAACAAAAAGTGAAGATTTAACCAAAGGAACTGAACTGTAAAAAAGAAAAACTTACACCATTTGGATCAAGTGAGGAGCAAGTTGATGGGTTGGGAAAAGATGCTATGTAAAGATTTGGAGAAATGAATATTGCTAAGGGCATTGGGTGGGTATTTCAATTTAAAAGGCTGATTTCTCTACTGCAAACGATCGCAGAGTGAAACCAGCCTATTTGAAAAAGGCACTTAATTTTGGAAATTCATCAGGTGGTACAGTTATCCCACTTATGTTGCTGTAGCAAGTTTCCACGCCCAATCTAAAGGGGCACTCCAGATGCACTGTAAATAGTGCGGGTGGCCTCCTGAATCATGTAAAGAAGTCCCTTGTACCCAGCATTGCTAAGGCACAAATGGTGAGAATTATGCCATATGATGTATTTCCTTTATTTACATGGTATCATAATATACCTGTCCATTTGTGAGTGGGCTTTTTATGAACCCACACCTAAATTCTATGCAAAACCAAATTTCTCCCCCTGTCTGCCCATATTACCGCATTCCTTTGGTGATTTGGGGGAAGAAATTCTGGGCTCACCAATGAAGTCATTTGGATTAAGCAGCAAATGCCTCCAATGAACCTATCTTGACCAGATATAATTCCCCCTCCCAGAAGTATCAAGCCCTGAGTAAAACTAGAGAATGTATTTAATAAAGTCAATCAACCTTTTAAGCATCCAGATTCACACCTATTTTACTAGTCTTGTAGTCAATGTAGACTTTAACAAATTACGACATCCCTTTTCTGTGTGTGTTATATATGAGGATTAGTTCAGACTTTTAAAATCCTTTTTATTTTGTGACATGTTACACAGAACAGATACAATATGGACTGATGGAGTGTATAATACAATTACAATGATACATATATGTTAAATGGTTCAGGTAAATAAATTAACTTGCTTCTTGGCATTTAGCATCTGAAGGCCAGGATGAAAGGTACTTGTTATACAGTGGAAAGTTTTTATAATTCTTCATAGTACATTAGTAATTGTGGCTTTGATTATTAGAACAAGTCACGATTTTACAGTTTAGGATGAGTTCACAGTCATTGTATTAGAGTTTCTTGTATGAAAGGAAAAATGAATCATCTCCTTTGATGTTCAGCGTGAATTTCAAGTTTTTGTCTTGCAGAGTTTGTGTTGCTGTGATTATCTTCCTAAAGTGCCTTGGGACATTTTTCTATGTTAAAAACACTATATAAATGCTGTTGTTTTAGTAGCTATAGTAGTAAAGATCGATGCACTGTCAGAGTCCAAAGCTCCAAAATTTTTATTTGCCATTGAAAACTTTTCCTTTCCTATTATTGCACAGCCTGGAGCTATCATACCAGATTCAAAGAACAACTGCACTAAATACGAGTGTGAGAAAATAGGGCCTCACTTCGTTCCAAACATCTATAATCAATGGTGCCCCCATCTGGATCATGATAACTGTGAGCCTGTGAGTGCAAAACAATTATTTATTAATTTTTTCGAATAAAAGGAACAAAATCTGTTCTATAAAATTAAACGACCAGAGGTTTTGGAGGATTTGTGATTTCAAATAAGTTTGTTTCTAATGGGTTATTCTCTGTGACAGGGAACAATACACATGGACTCAGATGGCTGTTGTCAGACATGTAAGTAGTATATTTAAACAATTATGAAATCTCTCTGTGACCGTCGTTGTGGCTCTGAATTATGATTCATTCAAACAGTTGATAGCTGCTAATTCTGGTGGAAGATGAATTTAGTCAAGTGTCAGCCATGGCTTAGTGGTAAGCACTCTTACCTCTGAGTCAGAGGGTCGTTGATTCTAAGCCTCATTTCAAGCCTTGGGTAAGTAATTTAGGTTGACACTGTGGTGCTGTCACAAGGGAGTACTTTATTGTCAGAAATATGGGGCACGATTTTTAAAAAATGCGGATGCATTGGGGGCGGGGGGGCAAAAGAGGTGCGGGCAGTACATAAATCTAATTAAGAATGAAGGCAAGCGATTTCAACGCTGCCTCAACGTGTTTCCCGTGCTGTGTGAAAATGCCATGATGAAGGAGTCGTGTTTCAGCTGGCAGCCATTTGGACATTTAAATCTCTGTTTGAGAGATGGGGATAAAAGGTGAGTTATTGCAGCAGGGCACTCAGTTCTCTCAGACAAACTTTTAGCTGGGAGATCTTCGTGTTTAGACTGAAAATTCTTGGTTTCCACTCAGAATTGTTCTGTTTACACATATTTACCAACTTTTCGGACCCCCTCAAACTGACACCAACAAGATGGGGGCCCGATGGCTGCATTCACCAGTACATCCGAGGATGAGGAACATCACCATCTTCGCCAGGCACGGCGTGCATTTCCACCACTTGTAGCTCCACAACACAGTGCTGCGCCACAGGCACCTGCACAAGAGCACAGAGGGGAACAACAGACGGGCATCGGCGCAGGAGGCACTACCATCGCAACAGGGTCTACAGACCGAGGCTGAGCTTCCTGGACCTCCCTGAGGAGCAGTGCATACAGAAGCTGAGAGCGAGTCGCCAGGTGGTCGCAGACATCTGCAGCCTCCTTCATGCCGAGCAGCTCCCGGCTGGGCCCGGCAGCATCTCATTACCCGTCGCTGTTAAAGTGATTACTGCCTTCAACTTCTTTGCCTCCGTATCATTCCAGGGTGCCACCAGTGACATCGCCGGGGTCTCTCAGTCGTCTGCCCACAAGTGCATAAGACAGGTCACCGATGGCTTGTTTCGCAGAACCTCGCAATACATCAACTTCCCCATGGACAACCTCAGCCAGACGGAGAGGGCAGTGGGATTCCCCTCTGTGGCTGGCTTCCCACGGGTGCAGGGTGCAATTGATTGCATGCAGATAGAAATCCGAGCACCTCCACATGAGCCAGGAATGTTCATCGACAGAAAGGATTATCTCTCGATCAACGCTCAGCTCGTTTGTGACCACTGCAAAAGATTTCTTCACGTGTGCGCCAGATTCCTTGGCAGCTGCCATGATTCGTTCATTCTGAGGGAATCCAACATCCTGGGCCTCTTCCACGCACCGAACAGCCTTAAGGGCTGGCACCTCAGGGTCAAGCGATACCCCCTGCACATGTGGCTCGTGACACCTCTGAGGAACCCCATCAGTGAGCAATAGTGTCGATACGACAGCCACATTGCCACCAAATCAGTCATTGAACATGCGATAGGACTGCTGAAGATGCGATTTCGGTGCCTCGATTGTTCTGGGGGGGCGCTTCAATACGCACCAGCAAGAATGGGTCACATTATAGTAGTGTGTTGTATCCTGCACAACATGGCACAACTGAGAGGGGTACCGGATGATGAGGCCCCATGCCCTCATCCACCATCTACACCTGCAATGAACATTGAGGAGGAGCAACAGCAGCAGCAGGAGGAGGAGGATGACGAACCCTTGGGCAGCGAAGCGGCTCACCTGGCTGCTCATGAGGCCAGGGAGTCACTCATACGTGAATGCTTCTCATAAGATCACAAAGTGAGAATAGTCCAGTCCTCATACCATCTGGAAAGAGCAGCCAACACCAGCAACCCCCCCACCCCCACACAAACAGTTCTGCAACTACACATCCACCCACTGTAAAGTCACCCATTAGGTCGCATCAAGTCTCACCTTTCATGATAAAGCACGTGAAAGGGCGCCATCACAAAAGGCAGTCAAGAATGGGCAAGACGTGGCAGTAGAGGTGAGAATGATAACATTTAATGTGACTTTATCAAAAAACAAATATAAATGAAAAAGTGACAGTCTGTGCACGCCCTTTGTGATCACAAAACCTTAGCCTTTCTATTCCTACTACTTCCACATGGGGCATCCCCTGTGGCTGCAGCAGAGGTAGTGGCAGGTTGCTCATGTCCATGCCCGGACTGCTTAGATGCTTCTGGCCTACGCCACCAAAAATTTCTCCACCTGCACCTGTACAGGGACAGACTCGGCCACCCGGAGAGGAGGCAGCATTGCGGGTATTGGTTGAGAGGAGAGCAACGGGTGAGTCATGGGAGCGCTTTGACTGGTGTCCCCACTTCCATGTCCCCTTTTGCCATCATCCCTCTCCTGGACCAGGCCCACATCACTCCTACCACCTCACTGGAGAACAGTTTGGATCCCTCTGTACCGCAGCATTTTGTAGTATTTCTCCATTCAAATAATATTTTGCTTTTTTATTTTTCCTCCCAAAGTGGATGACTTCACATTTTCCCACACTATATTCCATCTGCCAAATTTTTGCCCATTCGCTTAACCTGTCAATATCCCTTTGCAGACACTTTGGGCCCGATTTTAGCACCCACTATCGGGTGCATTCCCGGCGGGGGGCCCCCGAAAATCGCGAAAACTCGGAGCAGGACCGGATCCCGCCTCGATCCCGCCCACTTCCGGGTTCCGCGCTGACGTGCGGGGGTGCGTGCGAAGCCCCCGCTGGTGGGAATCCCGCAGGCAATTAAAGCCAGCGGGATGCCACTTGACAATATTTATCTAGCTATTTCAGCTGTCTTATTAGGAAGTGTGGGATTTTACCTGCACCTGAGACTGTTTCACATACTGGGGGAAACAGTCTCACTCCAAACGGACGTGTTGCAGCCAGCAGCCTGTGGCAGCTGCCAAGGTGCACTCCACGTGGGGGGGGGCGGGGGGGGGTGGGGGAGACCCTTCACCAACGCATCAGGCCACTCCATCAGATAGGGCAACGCTTGCCCTCCACCACCCCCCTCCAAGCCAGAAGATACACCGACATGGAACCGCAGCCCCAGTGCGAGGAAACACCTACCTACCATGCACAACCCCTCAGACCAACACCTGCCAGATGGGGGCCGCCTCGACATCCTCGGAGGACGAACAGCATCACCAGCCCCAGCAGCCTCGCAGTCCACGCCGTCCGCCTCAGCGACGTGCAGGCCCCCAACACGGTGCTGTGGCACACCCACCTGCACAGCAGGAGGGAGGGCAACCGCAGAGAGAGATGCATCGCAGGAGGCACTACCCTCCGCACAGGGTCTACAGACCGAGGCTCAGCTTCATGGACCTCTCCGAGGAGCAGTGCATACGGAGGCTCAGAGTCACTCGCCAGGTCGTCGCCGACATCTGCAGCCTCCTTAATGACGAGCTGCTCCCGGATGGACCAAGCAGCATCTTCTTACCCGTCGCCGTCAAAGTCACCACTGCCCTCAACTTCTTCGCCTCCGGATCCTTCCAGGGTGCCACCGGGGACATCACCGGGGTCTGTCAGTCCTCTGCACACAAGTGCATAAGGCAGGTCACCGATGGGTTGTTCCACAGGGCCTCGCACTACATCAACTTCGCCATGGACGAGCGCAGCCAGATGGAGAGGGCGGTTGGTTTCCATGCTGTGGCTGGCTTCCCACAGGTGCAGGGTGTAATCAACTGCACCCACATAGCAATACGGGCACCTCCACATGAGCCAGGGCTGTTCATCAACAGGAAGGGGTATCACTGCATGAACGCCCAGCTCATCTGTGACCACCGCCAGAGATTCCTACACGTGTGCGCCAGATACCCCGGCAGCTGCCATGATGCCTTCGTCCTCAGGGAGTCCACCGACCCGCCCCTCTTCCACGCACCCAACACCGGCAACGGCTGGCTCCTCGGCGACAAGGGGTATCCCCTGCACACATGGCTCATGACACCTCTGAGGAACCCCATCACCGAGCCGCAGCGTCGATACAATGACAGCCACATTGCTACCAGGTCTACAATTGAGCAGGCCATAGGGCTGCTCAAGATGCGCTTCAGGTGCCTTGATCGTTCTGGGGGAGCGCTCCAATACACGCCATTCAGAGTGGGACGAATTATAGTTGTCTGCTGTGCCCTGCACAACATGGCCCAACAGAGAGGGGTGCCGCTGGAGGAGGCCCCATCCACACCCGCCACCCACATTGAGGACGACGATGAGGAGCAGGAGGTGGAGGAGGAGGAGGAGGCGCGCGAGGATGAGGAACAACCCATGGGCCGAACGGCTCACCGGGATGCTTGCCAGGCCAGGGAGGCACTCATATGTCAACGGTTCTCCTAGGATCAGACAGTCTGAGGCGTTCACATCTCATCACTTGCACAGATTGCCATTTTGAAAATGACCCTTTTATCCTGACTCTTTGTTTTCTGTTAGTTAGCCAATCCTCTATCCATGCCAGTATATTACCCCCAACACCATGAGCTCTTATGCAGTAATCTTTTATGTGGCATCTTATCGAATGCCTTTTGGAAATTCAAATATACTGCATCCATTGGTTCCCCTTTATCCACCCTGCCCATTACTTCCTCAAAAAACTCTAATAAATTTGTCAGACATGATTTCCCCTTCTTAAAACCATGTTGACTCTCCTTGATTGTATTATGAGTCTCCAAATGTCCTGCTACTACTGCCTTAATAATGGATTCTAGCATTTTCCCAATGACAGATGTTAGGCTAACTGGTCTATAGTTACCTGCTTTCTGGCTCACTCCCTTCTTGAATAGGGGTGTTACATTTGCAGTTTTCCAATCCGCTGGGACCTTTCCAGAATCTAGTGAATTCTGGAACATTACAACCAATGCATCCACTATCTCTGTAGCCACTTCTTTTAAGACCCTCGGATGCATGCCATCAGGTCCAGGGGACTTGTCAGCCTTTAGACCCATTAATTTACCTAGTACTTTTTCTCTAGAGATAGTGATTGTTTTTAGTTCCTTCCTTCCCTTTGCCCCTTAATTTTCTATTATTATTGGTATGTTATTAGTGTCTTCTACTGTGAAGACAGATACAAAATATCTGTTCATTTCCTCTGCCATTTCCTTGTTTTCCATTATTATTTCCCTAGTCTCATCCTCTAAGGGGCCAATATTTACTTTTAATATACTGAAGCTCTTACTGTCAGTTTTTATATTTCTTGCCAGTTTACTCTCATAATTTATTTTCTCCCTCTTTATTATTCTTTTAGTCATCCTTTGCTGGTTTTTAAAGTTTTCCCAATCTTCGGGCTTACCAGTAATCTTTGCCATGTTGTATGCTTTTTCTTTTAACTTGATACTATCCTTTACTTCCTTAGTTAGCCATGGTCGGTTCACCCTTTTTGTGGAGTCTTTCCTCCTCACAGGGATATATTTTTGTTGTGAGTCATAAAATATCTTTTTAAATGTTTGCCACTGCTTAGCCACCATCATACCATCTAATCTGTTTACCCAGTCCACTTTAGCCAACCCTCATTCCTTTATAATTGCCCTTATTTAAGTTTAATACAGTAGTTTCAGACCCAAGATCCTCGCTCTCAAACTGGATGTGAAATTCTATCATGTTATGATCACTGCTTCCCAAGGATCCTTTACTTTGAGATCATTAATTAATTCTGTTTTGTTACCCATTCCCAAATCCAAAATGGCCTGTTCCCTGGTTGGTTCCCCGACGTATTGGTCTAAGAAACAGTCCCTAATACACTCTATGAACTCCTCCTCAGGGCTATTTTTGCCATTTTGATTTGTCCAATCCATGTGAAAGTTAAAATCCCACCGAGGTGTGAGTATCTGTGCTGGTGGGTGGCTCACTAAGATGTGACGGTGCACCCTCAGAGGCCGGGAGCTACTCTGAGGAATCGCTCTCTCCCTTCACTGCGGTCTGTAAGAGAACAGAAGGCAATATTAAGCATCATCACTGATGTGTCATGTTGCTATGATCATATTGAGGTGTTCAACATGCCAGTCATTCTTAACATCAGTTCATGTTGTGCGTGAGGAATGTTAAAGTTGTGTCACCAGACGTTTGTGGGGTGCCAATCTCGGCATCCCCGACGGACAGGCACTCGAGGATGTGGCTGATCTGCAGGGCCTCCTCCTCTGCCTCTATGAGGACCACTATTTGTTGTGGCCCCCCTCCAGTCCTCGCCCTCTTGCGTGCATTTTGCGCTCTCTTCTAGAAGGGGAGAAAGTACAGACATGTGAGTGAGTGATGGTGAAGTAGTCAGCCGATGAATGCATTGCTTTGGGTGAGACTGACCGTGAAAGAGGTGCATCAGAGGGTGAGTATCAGATAGAGACATCACATTGGATCAGGATTGGGGTGAGTGGTAGTTGTGAAGTTACAAATGGGGAGGTGTGGAAGTGCTTAAGAAGTGCAGGTAAGTTGACGATAAGCTTTCAGTGAGTGTGAGGAGTGATGTGATGGAGTAGCTTGGCTGTGCGGAATGGTGTGGGGGGGTGGCGGGGTGGTGTGCGACACAAAATGCAGGAGAATCAGTAAGTATACTCACTTTTGCTGACCTAGTTAGGTCATTGAAACATTTCCTGCACTGGACCCAAGTGCGGGATATGTTGCTCCTGCTGGTGACCTCTTCTGCCACATTGAGCCTGGCCTTCTTGATGGTAGAGGCAGGGTGCTTCCTCCTGTCGGCCGGGTAAAATAATTCTCTCATCCTCCTCACCCCGGCCAGTTGCAGCTGAACTGAGGCATCGCTGAATCTTGGAGCAGCCTGGCCCCTGTGCTGCTCCATTGTGTCTCCTTGCTCCAGCAAAATCCAATGGAGCAATGACCCTTTAAATCTAGACGCTTCAGTTGACAGCAGGTCATGCAGGTGCACAGTCCACCCCCTGCGCAGCTTTCGGACAGCAAACCTGGAAACAAGATTAATGGCCACTAATTAAGTTGCGATCGCATGGGGAACATCAAGTTTTTATTATTCGGGTTATCCACACGCACAGTCACCCCCCCACCACTGCCATCCCGCCGGCCTTTTAAAATTGTGCCCATGTTCTTTCAGGTGAGGGATTAAACCTATCCTATCAGGGTAATGGAAAAGATCCCCTGGCATTATTTGAAGATGAGCAGAGAGTTCTCCTGGTTGCCTGACCAACATTTATCCCTCAACCAACAACACTAAAACAGCTTCAGTGGTCATTCATGTTATTGCTGGTGTAGGATCTTGCTGAGCACAAATTGGCTGCCACGTTTGCCTCTAAAACAATAATGACTACACTTTAAAAGTAATTAACCGACTGTAAAGCAATTTGGGCTATCCTGAAGATGTGAAAGGAACTATATAAATGCAAATTCTATTTTTATTATTAGCCACAACTAAGCAAACATCAGGGCCCATTTAAGTCCAATATATATGAACCACTTTTATCTCTCTTTTCGTGACTTGCAATTATCAGGGGTGACATATACGACAGTGTGACATTTACAGGCAGAACTCTTTTAGAAGAAGTTTTCTTTATAACTAAATTACAGCTGAGCTGGTGCAGATCTATTTCAGTAAGTGACAATCACACAGCACACAGTTAATGAATAAAAGGTAAACTGAAATACAGACTGGGAATTATTAATAAAATAACAACCATAGAAATACATAGGTGGGTTTAACAAAAAAGGGTCGTAAAGTGGGGAAACTGATACTCCAGATGTTATGGTACAATTGGAATCAATTGGAACTGCTTCCTTTGATGGATACTGTCATTATTGGTCTGATTGACAAGTGTCATCTCCATTGGCTTATCGCATCCCCTTTAAACAGAGTGTGTGCTATAATTGTCAGTACTCTCATGTTTATGCTTTAAAGGCCTTATTAGAACACTACAGAGGTGAAATATTCATGAGAAAGATTTGGAAAACTCCTACCTTTTAAGCCATCCCAAGGTCCTCATTGCAACAATTACTGTGACTTACTTACATTTCTATTGTACCTTTCGTTTTGAATCATCTGTAGCCTCTGTACAGGAATTTCTTCCTTTCAAGCTTCAAATCGTTGGTGACAATGTCCTGAGCTCAATTATGATCACATTTGCAGGTATTCCAAAGGCATGTAGCATTTCACAAACCACAACCTACATCAACCAGCATGGATGTCGATCTGCACAAAAAGTGACGATGACTTATTGTGGAGGACGCTGTATGACCTATTCTATGTACGTATACAAATCATGTTTTGCCCATAACTGTCTACACGAGTGTATAGTTGTTTTATACTTAAATTGTCTTCTGCCCATTAGTACTGGAGCCTATTCTATTAAATATATAATCAAAAGCAAGACATCTGATGGGCTAAAAAGAAAAGTCTATCTAGAAATGAAATAAATATACTTCAGGTAAAGAAGTAATTGCAGTATCTGCATGTATGTAAAGACATAAGCCTGAATTTCACACTTGCAAAAAAAAAGAACTGCATCTGGGAGAAGCACCAATGAGAGAGGAGCGAAGCCTGAGAGAAACATCAGGGAGAGAAAAGGGGAAACTGAGAGAAACATGAGGGAGAGAAAAGGGGAAACTGAGAGAAACATCAGGGAGAGAAAGTGGGAAACTGAGAGAAACATCTGGGAGAGAAAAGGGGAAACTGAGAGAAACATCAGAGAGAGAGAAAGAGGGAAACTGAGAGAAACATCTGGGAGAGAAAGGGGGAAACTGAGAGAAACATCAGGGAGAGAAAGGGGGAAACTGAGAGAAACATCAGGGAGAGAAAGGGGGAAACTGAGAGAAACATCAGGGAGAGGGAGAGGGGAATCTGAGAAAAACATCAGGGAGAGCTCTTAGTCTGAAAGAAACATCAAGGAGAGAGCTCTGAGTGTGAGAGAGACATCAGAGAGAGAAAAAGGATTCCGAAAGAAACTTCAGAGTGAGAGCAATGATTCTGAGAGAAACATCAAGAAGAGCATGGAGTGTGAGAGAAACATCACAGAGAGTGCAGGATGTGAGAAAAACATCAAGGAGAGAGCACAGAGTCTGAGAGATACATCAGAGAGAGCACAGAGTCTAAAGAAACGTCAGAAAGCGAGAGAGTGGAATCTGAGGGAAACATCACAGAGAGAGCACAAGAGTCTGAGAAAAACATCAGGGAGAGAGGGGTAATCTGGCAGAACTTGAGAGAGAGTCAAATATTCGGAGAAACATACAGTGGGAGAGAAAAGTCCAGTCTTGGTTCCATTGTTAGTCTTGTATTGTGCATCTGTCCTTGAATTGCTTCAAGTTTACTGATTGCATCCAAACAACTAGCGCGGTCGGGAGGCAGGGAAAGAGCTTACCAGGGCTGAAACTAGTCAACTGTTTCTCTGGTCTGGAATGTGAGGAGTTGACTGATGAGCATTCTCCGCAATCTATTTCAGAAAGAAACAAGAGGGTTGGTAGACACTGTGGGCCAAGGCCCCATGGAGCATAGGAACCTGGGAGCCAATGAGGCAGGTGCTATTAATGGGGGACTCTAAGATCAGAAAGTTAAGCTTGTATGTAGGCAATTTTAACCTTCACCGCTTGGGCGGTAAACTGGCGGAAATTAAATGAAAATCGGACAGGTTCTATAACAGGCAGGCGATCCGCTTCACCAATTTACCGTCCAAGCGGTGAAGGTTAAAATTACCTTCTACGTCTTTGAGCATGACTTGGAGCCCAGAACAATATGCTTATCCTTGAAGATAAGGCGAATGACATCAAAGAGTGTGCAAATGATGGGTTGTTTGGGGAGGAGCCAGTGGCCCTATTCCACGTGGAAGCTAACTACAGTGCGCAGACACAGGGCCAGGACTTTCCTCAGAGTCGCTCATGCTCTGCTGCTGTAACTTCGTTGAAAGCGTGGTGGAAAACAGGTTTACGCATGTAAACAGGGTTTCTGCTGCACTTCTGTTGAGCAGGAGCAGCCCTGTGGAAATTCCAGACCAAAGTTTTTAACATATTATTAATCAGTCTGTCGCAGCATTGCGCACAGGGAGTCAAGCCCAAGTATGGTCTTCAGGTGAAGCGGGACTAGCAGTTGGGGGAAAGTTGCACCAGTCCTCATTTTGACGTTATACCTCTGTCCTTATTTTCATACATTTCCATTATAACTTTCTATGTCCACATTTATAATAAAAACAGCCTATTTAAACTTGTTATGCTGCAGTTGCATCCTGGTGCCAGTCAGTCCTTAGTTTAAAGTCATATGCTCTTTCCTAATTTTTATATTACCGTTATAAATTCCTGTGTCCTATGTCCACATTTATAATGGACTTTAAATTAAATGCATTTTAAATTTGCCACGCTGTAATCACACCCTCTCATCACTGGTGATGCTGCAGTGCCTCCACTGAAGAAAGAGAGTCATTACAGCATGACAAGTTGACATAGGCACTTACCATTATAAACGTGAAAATAGAAATTTATCATGGAAGAAGTTGACAGGAAGTGCATGCACGTCTATTATTTTGAATATAATACTAGTCAATGGATAGATCATTTATTTGTGTATATCTTGAAGCCAGTATTCTAAGTAATGTTTCCTCTTGGTTCTATGACAGATATTCTGCTGAAGCAAATATGATCTCACATAACTGCACCTGCTGTCGGGAGTTAGCGACCAGCAAGCAAAATATCACGTTACTTTGTCCAGATGACACAGCAATTGAGTTCACCTACACCTACATAACAGACTGTGGCTGTGTATCTACGAAATGTGAAGAACCCACCAAGCAGTTGCCGGAGCCTCCAGCTGATAAGGTGGCCCCCAGTAAATTGAAGAAGAATAAAGGTTAGAAAGTATAGAAAGTATAGAGCTCTTAGATACCCACATAAATGGGAAAATTCACTAAAGCTTTCAGTCGAATTTTAAGACAAGTGATGATATGAGCAGTGAATGCCAAGGACACTGTTTCTACCTCCTGTAAAGTAAATGCTGTAATGTACTTTTTTCATAATTTCTTGTTCTTGTGTCCAATTCAAAAGGGTCCACTAACCTAGATAGAGATGAAAGGTGTACTTCATCTTCCCTGGGACACAATCCCATACATCAGCCTGCTGAATGACATGGCGGCACTGTTAATCACTGCCTACAGCTATACAATTGTAAACAATTTTACAACACCAAGTTATAGTCCAGCAATTTTATTTTAAATTCACAAGCAAGAATTTAAAATAAAATTGCTGGACTATAACTTGGTGTTGTAAAATTGTTTACAATTGTCAACCCCAGTCCATCACCGGCATCTCCACATCATTACAGCTATACAGTTAGATTAAAAACTGCAATCTGCTATTTCAGTTCGGTTTAGTTTGTGTCTTGTTTTGATGGCAGTGTTTCTACCTGTTGCTTTGTAATTAAATGTACTTGTAAGAACAACTGAAAAGCTGTATTGGCAAGAGTTTCAGAGCTGTGGTGGTAAATGTCATATAAAAATGGAGTTTCCAGCAACTCCACATGCAGTCACTATCACAATAAACTGCCTTGAATTGCTACTCTACATGAGGATGGCCATTGCAATGAGGGCCATAATTAAGCAGCACTATGTTAGAATCTGGTACTACATGGCCCGCGATCTATGACTATCCCTTTAGGTTGCTGGTAAATTAAGTGTCATCTCACCCTTGCTTTCCATGCTGGGTATTTCTGCGTGCTTTCTGATTACAAGTAATCCTTGTCTCTGAGCTTTACTGTGAGCTCTTCTATTCGTCACAATAATAATGGTCAATAAAGGCAAATCAACTGCATTTGTTGTCTGAACTCTCATTAATTGACTTGTTTTAATTCTGTGACATCAAGCCTACATTCTATTTGACAGAGGGTTCAATGTGAGCAATACGTCATGGAACCTACCAGGAAACGGGCTATTTTAGAGCTTGTATTATGTAATGAGACAGGGTTAATTAGTAATCTCACGGTAAGAGATCCTCTGGAGAAGAGTGATCATAATATGATAGAATTTCACATTGAGTTTGAGAGAGACATACTTAAGTCAGAAACTAGAGTTTTAAACTTAAATAAAGCCAATTACTTAGGTATGAGGGGCGAGTTGGCTAAGGTAGATCGGGAAATTAAATTAAAGGGTGTGAAGGTTGAAAAGCAATGACAAACATTTAAAGAAATATTTCAATATTCTCAACAAATATACATTCCACTGTGAAATAAAAACTCCACGGGAGAAGTGATCCATCGTGGCTAACTAAAGAAGTTAAGGATAGTATTAGATTAAAAGAAGAGGCCGATAATGTTGCCAAGAAAAGTAGTAAGCCTGAGGACTGGGAGAGTTTTAGAAACCAGCAAATTGATAAAAAGAGAGAAAATAGAATATGAAAGTATGCTAGCAAGAAATATAAAAAACGGATTGTAAGAGCTTCTACAAGTATGTAAAAAGGAAGAGAGTATCAAAAGAAAACACTGGTCCCTTAGAGACTGAGACAGGAGAAATTATAATGGGGAATCAGAAAATGGCAGATGCGTTAAACAAATATTTTGTATCTGTCTTCACAGTAGAAGACATAAAATACATACCAGAAATAATGGGGAACCAAGGGTCTAATGAGATTGAGGAACTTAAAGTAATTAATATCAGCAGAGAAAAAGTACTTGAGAAACTAATGGGACTAAAAGCTGATAAATGCCCTGGGCCTGATGACCTCCATCCTAGGGTTCTAAAAGAGGTGGCTGCAGGTGGATGCATTGGTTGTGATCTTCCAAAATTCTCTAGATTCTAGAATGGTCCCAGTGGATTGGAAGGTAGCAAATGTAACCCCGCTATTCAAGAAAGGAGGGAGATAGAAAATAGGGAACTACAGGCTAGTTAGCCTGACATCAGTCGTTGGGAAAATGCTGGAATCCATTATTAAGGAAGTGGTAACAGAGCACTCAGAAAATCATAATATGATTCAGCAGAGTCAACATAGTTTTATGAAAAGGAAATTTTATTCAAATTTTTTGAGGATTTAACTAGCAGGGTAGATAAAGGGGAACCAGTGGATGGCGTATATTTGGATTTTCAAAAGGCATTCGATAAGGTGCCATATAAAAGGTTGTTACACAAGATAAGGGCTCATAGGGTTGGGGGTAACATATTAGCATGGATAGAGGATTGGTTAACGGGCAGAAAACAGAGAGCAGGGATAAACGGGTCATTTTCAGGATGGCAGGCTGTAACTAGTGGAGTGCCACAAGAATCGGTGCTTGGGCCTCAGCTATTTACAATCTATATTAATGACTTAGATGAAGAGACCGAGAGTAATGTATCCAAGTTTGTTGACGATACAAAGCTAGGTGGGAAAGTAAGCCGTGAGGAGGACACAAAGTGTCTGCCAAGGAATATAGACAGGTTAAGTGAGTGGGCAAGAAGGTGGCAGAAGGAGTATAATGTGGGGAAATGTGAGGTTATTCACTTTGGTAGGAAGAATAGAAAAACAGGATATTTTTTAAATGGTAAGAAACTATTAAATGTTGGTGTTCAGAGAGACTTGGGTGTCCTCGTACAGGAAACATAAAAAGTTAGCATGCAGGTTCAGCAAGCAATTAGGAAAGCAAATGAAATGTTGGCCTTTATTGCAAGGGGGTTGGAGTACAAGAGTAAGGGAGTCTTACTACAATTGTACAGGACTTTGGTGAGACCTCACCTGGAGTACTATGTACAGTTTTGATCTCCTTATCTAAGGAAGGATATACTTGCCTTAGAGGCGGTGCAATGAAGGTTCACTAGATTAATTCCTGGGATGAGAGGGTTATCCTATGAGGCAAGGTTGAGTAAAATGGGCCTATACTCTCTGGAGTTTAGAAGAATGAGAGGTGATCTGATTGAAACTATAAGACCAAGAGGGGGCTTGACAGGGTAGATGCTGAGAGTTTGTTTCTCATGGCTAGAGAGTTCAGAACTAGGGGGCATATTCGCAGGATAAGGGGATGGCCATTTAAAACTAAGATGAGGAGGAATTTCTTCACTCAGACGGTTGTGAATCTTTGGAATTCTCTACCCCAGAGGGCTGTGGATGCTGAGTCATTGAATATATTCAAGGCTGAGATAGACAGATTTCTAGATTCTAGGGGAATCAAGGGATATGGGGATTGGGCAGGAAAGTGGAGTTGGGGTCGAAGATCAGCCATGATCTTATTGAATGGCGGAGCAGACTTGAGGGGCCATGTGGCCTACTCCTGCTCCTATTTCTTATGTTCTTATGATCAACATTAGATATGTACAATAAAATAATGATCTTTTTATGAAGTTTAAATCCTAGGCTACTGAGCATATCAAGAGAGATTTTGTTTTAACCAGACATTTCTGTTGGGCCAAGTACAGCAATAAATTAAAAACACTCTTCTTTCAGCTGTGGACATTAGGTTTACAAAACCCAAACTCTGAGATTGGGTTTTCCTGCTGGCTGTAAGGAAGGGGCTGGAACTACTTCATAGCTCGACTGTTTCGTTACTAGGTTCAGTTCAGAGTGCTATAGTTAGCTGGACAAATAAAAGAGATTATTGAAGCATGGAAAACAGGTTATCAATAAATAAAATCCAGGCCACATGCCTGCCTCCACCCTCTGTCCGGTTTTGAACTTGACAAAAGATGCCAAACCCTATCATGCACAATAACATTTGTATTTTAACTGTTAGAAGCTACTCAACAATAAAGCTGATGTCAAAACACATGACTTAAAACTACATCCCACACCCAACAAATACATTCTTCTACCAGCTGTTAACAGAGAGAGAGACAAAATGTGACAGTTCAATTCAAAAGCAAAGAGAATGAAAGTGAAGTTTGCCAACAGCTCAGCTGCACTAGCTATGCTGTGCTGTTAGCTGCCAATCAAATGTTATCAGGATTATCCCTGCAATGCTGGTTTTCTCCATCATAGGCCCGTCTCCCAAATACATCACCATGGCAGTGGGGAAGGAAGAAGGGGGTCTGGAGTTGCCAGTTTGCAGCACTCTGATATTATGATGTTGCCAACAATAGAACTTGAATGCTTCCCAACCCATTTGCTGGCTTCAAGACTGTGTCCTGTGAACCTAGCATTTGAGCTTCTTAACATCTTGTTATCTAGCAATTCTTCATCTATAAATGAACTATTTGAACCATTAATAACCTCTGAAAAGTTAGTCATTCCCCATTTCCCAACGATTGATATTTCACTATTATTTTAAAATGCTTTAATTCTTACATTTGCCTTTTTTGTAATGTATTGCATCTACTCCTCTTAGTTCAAAGTCACTTCATTAAAATTACCTGACAATTGAAAAAATTGACTTTAAATTGTCAGGAGATGACTGTACATAAAGATCCTAACTGAAGTGGATTTGTGACAGTTCCATTACTGTTCCTAGCTTATACGAGTCCAAATTGCTCAGTTCAATGATGCTTGCTGATCTCACTCTGAGTGAGATAAGGCTGGCTGACACAGCAAGAAATGTCATAAAGATGCACTGGGAAAGCTGTCCTGAGATTAGGGTTAAGTCACATTGTTGGGGAAATATAGAAGTTAGATTTGCTCTGCATCGAACCATTGCTATAATTGACCTGGAATGCTTAATGGAGCAGTGCAGAGGTAGATTTACTCTACATCTAGCCCGTGGTGTTCCTGACTAAGGAATCCTTGATGGGAGTAAACAGATCCTTACTTTGCATCAACCCCTTGCTGTACCTGGCCTTAATGGAATAGAATATTGGGAGTCTCATCCTCTGTTCAACCTGTGCTGTACTTGACCTGGGAATGCTTGATGGAACAGTGTAGAGCTAGATTTACTCTGCATCTAACCTGTGCTGCACCTGACCGAGAGACGTTGATGGAACAGTGTAGAGGGAGCTTTTCTCTGTATCTAACCCGAGCTCTGCCTGTCCTGGGAGTGTTTGAAGGTATAGTGTAGAAGGAACTTTACTCAGTTTCTAACCCGTGCTGTATCTGCCTTGGGAGTGCTTCATAGAATCATAGAATCATAGAAGTTACAACATGGAAACAGGCCCTTCGGCCCAACATGTCCATGTCGCCCAGTTTATACCACTAAGCCAGTCCCAATTGCCTGCACTTGGCCCACATCCCTCTATACCCATCTTACCCATGTAACTGTCCAAATGCTTTTTAAAAGACAAAATTGTACCCGCCTCTACTACTGCCTCTGGCAGCTCGTTCCAGACACTCACCACCCTTTGAGTGAAAAAATTGCCCCTCTGGACCCTTTTGTATCTCTCCCCTCTCACCTTAAATCTGTGCCCCCTCGTTATAGACTCCCCTACCTTTGGGAAAAGATTTTGACTATCTACCTTATCTATGCCCCTCATTATTTTATAGACTTCTATAAGATCACCCCTAAACCTCCTACTCTCCAGGGAAAAAAGTCCCAGTCTATCTAACCTCTCCCTATAAGTCAAACCATCAAGTCCCGGTAGCATCCCAGTAAATCTTTTGTGCACTCTTTCTAGTTTAATAATATCCTTTCTATAATAGGGTGACCAGAACTGTACACAGTATTCCAAGTGTGGCCTTACTAATGTCTTGTACAACTTCAACAAGACATCCCAACTCCTGTATTCAATGTTCTGACCAATGAAACCAAGCATGCCGAATGCCTTCTTCACCACCCTATCCACCTGTGACTCCACTTTCAAGGAGCTATGAACCTGTACTTCTAGATCTCTTTGTTCTATAACTCTCCCCAACGCCCTACCATTAACGGAGTAGGTCCTGGCCCGATTCGATCGACCAAAATGCATCACCTCACATTTATCTAAATTAAACTCCATCTGCCATTCATCGGCCCACTGGCCCAATTTATCAAGGTCCCGCTGCAATCCTAGATAACCTTCTTCACTGTCCACAATGCCACCAATCTTGGTGTCATCTGCAAACTTACTAACCATGCCTCCTAAATTCTCATCCAAATCATTAATATAAATAACAAATAACAGCGGACCCAGCACCGATCCCTGAGGCACACCGCTGGACACAGGCCTCCAGTTTGAAAAACAACCCTCTACAACCACCCTCTGTCTTCTGTCGTCAAGCCAATTTTGTATCCAATTGGCTACCTCACCTTGGATCCCATGAGATTTAACCTTATGTAACAACCTACCATGCGGTACCTTGTCAAAGGCTTTGCTGAAGTCCATGTAGACCACGTCTACTGCACAGCCCTCATCTATCTTCTTGGTTACCCCTTCAAAAAACTCAATCAAATTCGTGAGACATGATTTTCCTCTCACAAAACCATGCTGACTGTTCCTAATCAGTCCCTGCCTCTCCAAATGCCTGTAGATCCTGTCCCTCAGAATACCCTCTAACAACTTACCCACTACAGATGTCAGGCTCACCGGTCTGTAGTTCCCAGGCTTTTCCCTGCCGCCCTTCTTAAACATTTGCTACCCTCCAATCTTCAGGCACCTCACCTGTAGATGTCGATGATTCAAATATCTCTGCTAGGGGACCCGCAATTTCCTCCCTAACCTCCCATAACGTCCTGGGATACATTTCATCAGGTCCCGGAGATTTATCTACCTTGATGCGCGTTAAGACTTCCAGCACCTCCCTCTCTGTAATATGTACACTCCTCAAGACATCACTATTTATTTCCCCAAGTTCCCTAACATCCATGGCTTTCTCAACCGTAAATACCGATGTGAAATATTCATTCAGGATCTCACCCATCTCTTGTGGTTCCGCACATAGATGACCTTGTTGATCCTTAAGAGGCCCTACTCTCTCCCTAGTTACTCTTTTGCCCTTTATGTACTTGTAGAAGCTCTTTGGATTCTCCTTTGCCTTATCTGCCAAAGCAATCTCATGTCCCCTTTTTGCCCTCCTGATTTCTCTCTTAACTCTACTCCGGCAATCTCTATACTCTTCAAGGGATCCACTTGATCCCAGCTGCCTATGCATGTCATATGCCTCCTTCTTCTTTTTGACTAGGGCCTCAATCTCCCGAGTCATCCAAGGTTCCCTACTTCTACCAGCCTTGCCCTTCACTTTATAAGGAATGTGCTTACCCTGAACCCTGGTTAACACACTTTTGAAAGCCTCCCACTTACCAGACGTCCCTTTGCCTGCCAACAGACTCTCCCAATCAACTTCTGAAAGTTCCTGTCTTATACCATCAAAATTGGCCTTTCCCCAATTTAGAATTTTAACTTTTGGGCCAGACCTATCATTCTCCATAGCTATCTTAAAACTAATGGAATTATGATCACTGGTCCCAAAGTGATCCCTCACTAACACTTCTGTCACCTGCCCTTCCTTATTTCCCAAGAGGAGGTCAAGTTTTGCCCCCTCTCTAGTTGGGCCATCCACATACTGAATGAGAAATTCCTCCTGAATACACTCAACAAATTTCTCTCCATCCAAGCCCCTAATGCTATGGCTGTCCCAGTCAATGTTGGGAAAGTTAAAGTCCCCTACTATTACCACCCTATTTTTCTTGCAGCTGTCTGTAATCTCCTTACATATTTGCTCCTCAATTTCCCGTTGACTATTTGGGGGTCTGTAGTACAATCCTATCAAAGTGATCTCTCCCTTCTTATTTTTCAGTTCTACCCATATAGACTCAGTGGGCGAACCCTCGGATATATCCCCTCTCACTACTACCGTGATGTTCTCCCTAATCAAGAACGCAACTCCTCCTCCTCTCTTACCTCCTGCTCTATCTTTCCTATAGCATCTGTACCCTGGAACATTGAGCTGCCAGTCCTGCCCCTACCTTAGCCATGTTTCAGTAATAGCTATAACATCCCAGTCCCATGTACCCATCCATGCCCTGAGTTCATCTGCCTTGCCCATCAGATTTCTTGCATTGAAATAAATGCAGTTTAATCTAGACTTCCCTTGGTCTTTGCCCTGCTTTCTCAGACCATCTGTCTGGTCATGTTCTGTACACTCTCCCTTACTGCCTTTTGTTTCTGTCACCACTTTACTTCCCACTGACTTCCTGCATCGGTTCCCATCCCCCTGCCACATTAGTTTAAACCCTCCCCAACAGCACTAGCAAACACTCCCCCTAGGACATTGGTTCCAGTCCTGCCCAGATGCAGACCGTCCAATTTGTACTGGTCCCACCTCCCCCAGAACCGGTTCCAATGGCCCAGGAATTTGAATCCCTCCCTCTTGCACCATCTCTCAAGCCACGTATTCATCCTAGCTATCCTGTCATTCCTACTCTGACTCGCCCGTGGCACTGGTAGCAATCCTAAGATTACTACCTTTGAGGTCCTACTCTTTAGTTTAACTCCTAACTCCCTAAATTCACCACGACAACTGGCTGTTCACCCTCCCCCTCCAGAATGTCCTGCAGCCGCTCCGAGACATCCCTGACCCTTGCACCAGGGAGGCAACATACCATCCTGGAGTCTCGGTTGCGTCCGCAGAAACGCCTGTCTATTCCCCTTACAATCGAGTCCCCTATCACTATAGCTCTGCCACTCTTTTTCCTGCCCTCCTGTGCAGCAGAGCCAGCCACGGTGCCATGAACCTGGCCACTGCCACCTTCCCCTGGTGAGCCATCTCCCCCAACAATATCCAAAACGGTATACCTGTTTTGGAGGGAGATGACCGCAGGGGACCCCTGCACTGCCTTCCTACCCTTCCTCTGTCTGTTGGTCACCCATTCACTATCTCCCTCAGTAATTTTTATCTGTGGTGTGACCAACTCACTGAACGTGCTATCCACGACTTTCTCAGCATCGCGGATGCTCCAAAGTGAGTCCATCCGCAGCTCCAGAGCCGTCAAGCGGTCAAACAGTAGCTGCAGCTGGACACACTTCCCGCAGGTGAAGGAATCAGGGACACAGGAAGGATCCCTGAATTCCCACATCCCACAAGAGGAACATGACACGGCCCTGGGATCTCCTGCCATGACTTAACCCTTAAGTTAGCTTAACAGCAACGACAATGTCAAGAGAATAAAAAAGGAAAGAAAAACTACTTACCACTCCCTTTAAGGAGTTTACTCCTTTAAATTATTCTTAATTTGGAGAATGTTAACTACACTAGGGACCTTGATTCACTAAAAAAAACGCTACTTGCTATCAGACCTGCAGACCTTACCTTTCTTTTTATTTTAGTTGCTGTATAAAAGTAGAAATACTCACCTGAACCTACTCACCAATCAGGTTCCTCCCCTGTGTCGCGTCCCTTTCTGATTCCTGACGTCACTTCGAACCCCGTCGCAGCTCCCTCTGAAATCCCGCCTTTTTATGGGACGCTCCCTCTGCTCCGATCCGCTCCTCTCAGCTGTTCTCAGCGCTCTGAAATCCCGCCTTTTTATGGGACGCTCCCTCTGCTCCGATCCGCTCCTTTCAGCGCTCTGAAATCCCGCCTTTTTATGGGACGCTCCCTCTGCTCCGATCCGCTCCTCTCAGCTGTTCTCAGCGCTCTGAAATCCCGCCTTTTTATGGGACGCTCCCTCTGCTCGGCTCCGCTCCTCTCAGCTGTTCTCAGCGCTCTGTTTGATGGGACATTGCAGAGGGAGCTTTACTCTGTATCTAACCCACGCTGTTTAATTAGGACATTTGGTGATGTTACAAATTGGAGTCTTCTGTAGATACCTCTCGGGTTCAGTGACCTTAAGAGGTCTGAGCATCTTATTTTTATAGGAGTTGACTCACACTGTCCTATAGCAGCTTGTATATTAGCATAACCCAGGAATATAACAACAGCATCCCCTTGTGATATGGATCGGATACATTTATCTTTTCCATACGTATTTCTTCAATCTCCCAACAGCGAACTGAACTACGACTATGTGAGGCAAGGCTTGATGCAAATTGTTAAGCTGCTTTATTCCACGGTGTGGTGAATATACAGAACAACAGTTATGACCAGTTCTACCAGAGGTGGCAGTACAGTGATATACAGTCAGGAGGGAGTGGCCCTGGGAGTCCTCAACATTGACTCCGGACCTCATGAAATCTCATGGAGTCAGGTCAAACATGGGCAAGGAAACCTCCTGCTGATTACCACCTACCACCCTCCCTCAGCTGATGAATCAGTCCTCCTCCATGTTGGGCACCACTTGGAGGAAGCACTGAGGGTAGCAAGGGCACAGAATGTACTCTGGGTGGGGGACTTCAATGTCCATCACCAAGAGTGGCTTGGTAGCACCAATACTGACCGAGCTGGCCGAGTCCTGAAGGACATAGCTGCCAGACTGGGCCTGCAGCAGGTGGTGAGCGAACTAACACGAGGGAAAAACCTACTTGACCTCGTCCTCACCAATCTACCTGTCGCAGAGGCATCTGTCTATGACAGTATTGGTAGGAGTGACCACCACACAGTCCTCGTGGAGACGAAGTCCCGTCTTCACACTGAGGACACCATCCAACATGTTGTGTGGCACTACCACCATGCTAAATGGGATAGATTCAGAACAGATCTGGCAGTTCAAAACTGGGCATCCATGAGGTGCTGTGGGCCATCAGCAGCAGCAGAATTGTATTCCAGCACAATCTGTAACCTCATGGCCCGGCATATTCCTCATTCTACCATTACCAACAAGCCAGGAGATCATCCCTGGTTCAATGAGGAGTGTAGAAGAGCATGCCAGGAGCAGCACCAGGCGTACCTAAAAATGAGGTCCCAACCTGGTGAAGCTACAACTCAGGACCACATGCATGCTAAACAGCGGAAGCAACATGCTATAGACAGATCTAAGCAAATCCACAACCAATGGATCAGATCAAAGCTCTGCAGTCCTGCCACATCCAGTCTTGAATAGTGGTGGACAATTAAACACCTAACAGGAGGAGGAGGCTCTGTAAACATCCCCATCCTCAATGATGGCACAGTCCAGCACGTGAGTGCAAAAGACAAAGCTGAAGCATTTACAACCATCTTCAGCTAGAAGTGTCGAGTAGATGATCCATCTCGGCCTCCTCCCGATATCCCCACCATCACAGAAGCCAGTCTTCAGCCAATTCGATTCACTCCACGTGATATCAAGAAATGGCTGAATGCACTGGATACAACAAAGGCTATGGGCCCCGACAACATCTCGGCTGTAGTGCTGATGACTTGTGCTCCAGAACTAGCCGCGCCTCTGGACAAACTGTTCCAGTACAGCTACAACACTGGCATCTACCTGCCAATGTGGAAAATTGCCCAGGTATGTCCTGTCCACAAAAAGCAGGACAAGTCCAATCCGGACAATTACCGCCCCATCAGTCTACTCTCAATCATCAACAAAGTGATGGAAGGTGTCGTCGACTGTGCGATCAAGCAACACTTAGGGATGGGCAATAAATGTTGGCCTTGCCAGCGACGCCCACATCCCATGAACGAATAAAAAAATAACTACCTTCGCTGATGTCCTTTGAATTTAACCCCTTAAAAGCTGAGTCTGATGAATAGTAAAATGCTTGTTCCATTTATTATACCAAGGTAGCATCGTCTGAATTTCTTAAATGTGACCGGTGGCTATATAAAAGTCAAATTCCTTATGTCTCAAAGCTAGCAATAAAGTAGGAATCCAACATAATAAAATGTCACATCTGTACCTGGTCCTTGTTCTTAAAGGGCACTTATAGTGCCATCAAATATGTGGCAGTAAACACATCTAATTATATTGAGGGTGTCGTCAACAGTGCTATCAAGCGGCACTTACTCACCAATAACCTGCTCACCGATGCTCAGTTTGGGTTCCGCCAGGATCACTCAGCGTCAGACCTCATTACAGCCTTGGTCCAAACATGGACAAAAGAGCTGAATTCCAGAGGTGAGGTGAGAGTGACTGCCCTTGACATCAAGGCAGCATTTGACCGAGTGTGGCACCATGGAGCCCGAGTAAAATTGAAGTCAATGGGAATCAGAGGGAAAACTCTCCAGTGGCTGGAGTCATACCTAGCACAAAGGAAGATGGTAGTGGTTGTTGGAGGCCAATCATCTCAGCCCCAGGACATTGCTGCAGGAGTTCCTCAGGGCAGTGTCCGAGCCCAACCATCTTCAGCTGCTTCATCAATGACCTTCCCTCCATCATAAGATCAGAAATGGGGATGTTCACTGATTATTGCATTTTTCAGTTCCATTCGCAACCCCTCAGATAATGAAGCAGTCCGTGCCCGCATGCAGCAAGACCTGGACAACATCCAGGCTTGGGCTGATAAGTGGCAAGTAACATTCGTGCCAGAAAAGTGCCAGGCAATGACCATCTCCAACAAGAGAGAGTCTAACCACCTCCCCTTGACATTCAATGACATTACCATCGCCAAATCCCCCACCATCAACATCCTGGGGGTCACCATTGACCAGAAACTTAACTGGACCAGCCATATAAATACTGTGGCTACAAAAGCAGGTCAGAGGCTGGGTATTCTGTGGCGAGTGACTCACCTCCTGACTCCCCAAAGCCCTTTCACCATCTACAAGGCACAAGTCAGGACTGTGATGGAATACTCTCCACTTGCCTGGATGAGTGCAGCTCCAACAACACTCAAGAAGCTCGACACCATCCAGGACAAAGCAGCCCGCTTGATTGGCACCCCATCCACCACCCCAAACATTCACTCCCTTCACCACCGGTGCACGGTGGCTGCAGTGTGTACCATCCACAGGATGCACTGCAGCAACTCGCCAAGGCTTCTTCGACAGCACCTCCCAAACCCGCGACCTCTACCACCTAGAAGGACAAGAGCAGCAGGCACATGGGAACAACACCACCTGCACGTTCCCCTCCAAGTCACACACCATCCCGACTTGGAAATATATCGCCGTTCCTTCATCGTCGCTGGGTCAAAATCCTGGAACTCCCTTCCTAACAGCACTGTGGGAGCACCTTCCCCACATGGACTGCAGCGGTTCAAGAAGGCGGCTCACCACCATCTTCTCAAGGGCAATTAGGGATGGGCAATAAATGCTGGCCTTGCCAGCGACATCCACATCCCATGAACAAATAAAAAAAAATATTGGCTCATGACTGCTCTCAGGATCCTGAGCACAAACCATGAGTGCCAATACAATTAGAGTCACACAGAAACCAGAGCTCTCATTGAGCAAACCATAGGAGTTCTCAAGCAAATGTTCTGGTACCGGGACCGATCCGGAGGTGTCCGCAATGTAGCCCCGAGAGAGTCTCCAGATTTGTAATAGTTTTCTGCATGCTACAATTATATAATTTAGAGGGGCCAAGCTTCGCAGCCATCACAGAAGGAAGAAGTGGAGGAGGAAGATGAAAAAGGGAACGAGGAAGAAGAGGATGATGAAGAAGACCAAGACCAAGCAGTGCTGCCAGCTGTCAGAGCTGTAAGGCAACAAATTATTAAGGAACGATTTTCTTTCGCAAACTCTACCCCCAGCACATCAGCAGTCCCACCTACTATCTAACCCAATCCTTTCATCCACATTCTGAATGTCCTGCCAAACTACTATCTCATGGGTGTTACTCTGACATAACTAAGAATATGAAGACCAACATCAATGCAAAAAAAAAAATACTCTTCACTTCAAATCTAGCATAGTCTTGATTTAACAAATTGTCCTTCTCTTAATGTTGAATTGAAATCACCCTAGTGCAATCCCTTAGTGCCTGGCCTCCGAATGTTTATCTATTCTGGTGCTCCTACAAGGTGGTACCCCTGTTGCAAGAGCTTGGGAGGTAGAAGGCTGCTGCTCATCCAAAGGGCACTTGAGATGGCCGTGGTGTGCGACCTCGAGCAGCTCTGTCTGTTGAGGGCCCAGCTACAGATTGCTATGTCTTGGTGTTGTCTAGGCCAGCTGGCTATGTGGAAGCAACAAAGGCACTGGGTCAGAGGCTGGCAGGGGAGTAGCTGCCTGTCATCCTGAGAAAGGACAGCATGATTCTTTCCCATGGAGCCAATGTCACTTTCAAGGGGCTGCGCTTCTGCACTCCCATTGCTCAACATGAGAACACAGTGAAGGAACATAGGAACAGGGTAGGCCATTCAGCCCTTCAAGCCTGTTCCACCATTCAATTAGATCATGTCTGATCTGTATCTTAATTCCATCTACACGCCATGGTTCCATAAGCCTTAATACTCTTGCCTATCAAAACCTTATCAATCTCAGTTTTGAAATTTTCAATTGACCCTGAGCCTCAACAGCTTTTTGGGGGAGAGAGTTCCAGAATTCCACTACCCTTTGTATGAAGAAGTGCTTCCCGACATCACCCATGAATGGCCTTGCTCTAATTTTAAAGTTCTGCCCCCTTGTTCTGGACTCTCCCACCAGACGAAATAGTTTCTCTCTATCTACCCTAGCAAATACTTTAATCATCTTAAACACTTCCAATAGATCACCCCTTAATCTTCTATACTCAAGGGAATACAAACCTAGTCTATGCACCCTGTCCTCATAATTTAAACCTTTTAGCCCCAGTATCATTCTGGTGAATCTGCACTGCACCCCCACCAAGGCAAACATATCCTTCCTGAGGTGCGGTGCCCAGAACTGAACGCAGTACTCCAGATGAGGTCTAATCAGAGCTCTGTATAGCTGTAACATAACTTCCACCCCTTTGCATTCCAGCCCTCTTGAGATAAAGGCCAGCATTCCATTAGCCTTTTAAATTATTTTTGTAACTGTCCACTAGCTTTTAGTGATTTTGGTACTTGAACCCCTAAATCTCTCGGCTCATCCACAGTTCCTAGCTTCTCGCCATTTAAAAAATGCTCTGATCCATCTTTCTTCAGTCCAAAGTGGACGACCTCACACTTTCCCACAATGAGCTCCATGTGCCACAGTTTTGCACACTCACTTAATGTCCCTTCGCAACTGTCTGCTCCCATCTACACGATTTACTGTGCCACCTAACAGTGTCGTCAGTAAACTTAGATACAAGGCCCTCTTTTCCTTCATCCAAGTCATTTATAAATATAGTGAAAGGTTGTGGCATCAGCGGGTGCCTGGGGAACACCACGAATCACATCCTGCCAATTTGAGTACATACCTATTATCCCTGCTCTGTCTTTCACCCCCTAACCATTTCCTTATTCAAGCCAATAAGTTGCCTCCATTTCCATGCGCTCTGACTCCTGTCCATGCTCTCCTTCACAGATTGAAAGCCTGGGGAAATGCTGTGCCTCAGAGCCATAGTGGCAGCAGTCTGAGCTCTCAGTGAAGCTGTTACCAGAGGCACCATCAATGTGGGCCTCACTGCAGTGTTCCGTGGCTGACTCCATGGTCTCAGTGCTCTGCTCAATGACTCAAACAAGCAGAGCTGGACTCCTCCATGCTCTCTGCCATTGCTCAAAAGCTCACCGGCAGGCTGCCCAGTGCACTGAAAAGGTCCTGGTGTATAGAAATGAGTCTTTTAATGTAGACTGAGTCCTCAAGGTCTTCATCTATGCCCTCCTCAACAGGGCTAGGATGCAGGCTCTTCCTCTGGCTGGCTGCTTCCTGGGCTGTTCCATACTCTTGCATACTACTGCCCAGTGAGTCTCCCAGTCCAGACCCACCTACGTGTAGTGCCAGTCTCTGAGCTGGTAATGTACAGTTGAGTGATGCTGTGTCATCATGAGTGCTTCCCTCTTCCAACTCCTCAGTCTTTGAGCACTCTACGTTTGCTTCATCTGAAAGGGACGAGAGGGCAAGGATTAGCATTTAGAGTGAAGGATAAGCAGGGACAAATGAGTGACTGCTGAAAATAGCTGCACTTTGACATGCTTTGATGGTGAGATATTAGTGAGAAGAGAAAAAGTGGAAGATAGCCAAGAAACCTGCAGGATGCGTCCTCCAGCCTTTCCCTTGCCACCGACCACTCCCCTAACATGACCCATTCCCACTATTTCCATGGCGTCTTCCTCGACTTGGTAGAGGACATGAATGGACACTCTGCCGCCTTCTGTCCTCGCATGCTCCCAGTTATTGCTCACAAAAGAAGGGAGAGTGTTAGTGATGGCCTAGTGAGATGCTTTAAGGATATGCATGTCAAGTTAGATTAGTGGTGCTGGCATGTGAAGGGTGGCAGAGGTGTGAGGAGGTGAAGGCAGTAATAGTGAGGAGAGTGGGAGGTGCAGATTATGGTATTAGGAGCAGAAGGAGGTGGCGTGAAGTGTGCAGCAGCGATTGGAGGAGAGTGTTGGTAATCGGGGAGAGAAGGGTTGTGAATGCTGGAACTTCAGGTAGTGCAGTGTTATGCAGAGAGCGTTGCGAGATCAGAGTTAGGAGTCTTACCTTAGCAACCCTGGGCAGGTCATTAAACTTTTTCTTGCATTGCGATCAGGTCTGTGGAGCGATGCTCCTGATGCTGATGCGCTCTGCTATCTGTGCCTACTGCCCGAGCAGCTTTCTTGGATATCTTACTGCTGCCTGGTGGGAAGAGGATGCCACTCCTACTGCTGACCTCCTCCACCAAGACCTCCAATGCTGCATTTGAGAGGTGTCTCCTTGGCCTGCTTTGTTGAAAAGTTGCCTTCTAGTTTCCTGCAGCGAAAGTTCAGCTCTCCTTTAAGAGGTCCTGGCTGCCTTTAAATTGCATCAGGAACACCTGATATTCCCGCCCCCGATTAAGTGAACTGCCAATGAACAGTGCAACTAGCACCGGCAGCCTGCCTATTGAATGATAGTGAGGGCCCATGACCGATTTTATTTCCTAGTTCCAACCATGTGATTAGGCACGTTGTTATCTGCGCAGCACTGTGCCTGGTCCTGAAAACACACCTAGAAGAATTTCTGGCCCAGCAATCAAAACTCATGCATCTTTTAGCTTAAATTCTCTCTCTGTCCTTTGCTTTCTCCTGCCACTAAGATCAGCTTCTTTTAATTTGGACATTTTTTGAATCTCACTGTTTCTGTTCAGTTCATTATTAAGTTTTAAATATCTTAGAATCATAGAATAGAATCATAGAAGTTACAACATGGAAACAGGCCCTTTGGCCCAACATGTCCATGTCGCCCAGTTTATACCACTAAGCTAGTCCCAATTGCCTGCACTTGGCCCATATCCCTCTATACCCATCTTACCCATGTAACTGTCCAAATGCTTTTTAAAAGACAAAATTGTACCCGCCTCTACTACTGCCTCTGGCAGCTTGTTCCAGACACTCACCACCCTTTGAGTGAAAAAATTGCCCCTCTGGACCCTTTTGTATCTCTCCCCCCTCACCTTAAATCTATGCCCCCTCGTTATAGACTCCCCTACCTTTGGGAAAAGATTTTGACTATCTACCTTATCTATGCCCCTCATTATTTTATAGACTTCTATAAGATCACCCCTAAACCTCCTACTCTCCAGGGAAAAAAGTCTCAGTCTATCCAACCTCTCCCTATAAGTCAAACCATCAAGTCCCGGTAGCATCCTAGTAAATCTTTTCTGCACTCTTTCTAGTTTAATAATATCCTTTCTATAATAGGGTGACCAGAATTGTACACAGTATTCCAAGTGTGGCCTTACTAATGTCTTGTACAACTTCAATAAGGCATCCCAACTCCTGTATTCAATGTTCTGACCAATGAAACCAAGCCTGCTGAATGCCTTCTTCACCACCCTATCCACCTGTGACTCCACTTTCAAGGAGCTATGAACCTGTACTCCTAGATCTCTTTGTTCTATAACTCTCCCCAACGCCCTACCATTAACGGAGTAGGTCCTGGCCCGATTCGATCTACCAAAATGCATTACCTCACATTTATCTAAATTAAACTCCATCTGCCATTCATCGGCCCACTGGCCCAATTTATCAAGATCCCGTTGCAATCCTAGATAACCTTCTTCACTGTCCACAATGCCACCAATCTTGGTGTCATCTGCAAACTTACTAACCATGCCTCCTAAATTCTCATCCAAATCATTAATATAAATAACAAATAACAGCAGACCCAGCACCGATCCCTGAGGCACACTGCTGGTCACAGGCCTCCAGTTTGAAACACAACCCTCTACAACCACCCTCTGTCTTCTGTCGTCAATTCAATTTTGTATCCAATTGGCTACCTCACCTTGGATCCAGTGAGATTTAACCTTATGTAACAACCTACTATGCGGTACCTTGTCAAAGGCTTTGCTAAAGTCCATGTAGACCACGTCTACTGCACAGCCCTCATCTATCTTCTTGGTTACCCCTTCAAAAAACTCAATCAAATTTGTGAGACATGATTTTCCTCTCACAAAACCATGCTGACTGTTCCTAATCAGTCCCTGCCTCTCCAAATGCCTGTAGATCCTGTCTCTCAGAATACCCTCTAACAACTTACCCACTACAGATGTCAGGCTCACCGGTCTGTACCCTGGAACATTGAGCTGCCAGTCCTGCCCCTCCCTTAGCCATGTTTCAGTAATAGCTATAACATCCCAGTCCCATGTACCCATCCATGCCCTGAGTTCAACTGCCTTGCCCATCAGACTTCTTGCATTGAAATAAATGCAGTTTAATCTAGACTTCCCTTGGTCTTTGCCCTGCTTTCTCAGACCATCTGTCCGGTCATGTTTTGTACACTCTCCCTTACTGCCTTTTGTTTCTATCACCACTTTACTTCGCACTGACTTCCTGCATCGGTTCCCATCCCCCTGCCACATTAGTTTAAACCCTCCCCAACAGCACTAGCAAACACTCCCCCTCGGACATTGGTTCCAGTCCTGCCCAGATGCAGACCGTCCAATTTGTACTGGTCCCACCTCCCCCAGAACCGGTTCCAATGGCCCAGGAATTTGAATCCCTCCCTCTTGCACCATCTCTCAAGCCACATATTCATCCTAGCTATCCTACTCTGACTAGCCCGTGGCACTGGTAGCAATCCTGAGATTACTACCTTTGAGGTCCTACTTTTTAGTTTAACTCCTAACTCCCTAAATTCAGCTTGTAGGACCTCATCCCGTTTTTTACCTATATCGTTGGTACCTATATGTTCCACGACAACTGGCTGTTCACCCTCCCCCTCCAGAATGTCCTGCAGCCGCTCCGAGACATTCCTGACCCTTGCACCAGGGAGGCAACATACCATCCTGGAGTCTCGGTTACGTCCGCAGAAACGCCTGTCTATTCCCCTTACAATCGAGTCCCCTATCACTATAGCTCTGCCACTCTTTTTCCTGCCCTCCTGTGCAGCAGAGCCAGCCACGGTGCCATGAACCTGGCCACTGCCACCTTCCCCTGGTGAGCCATCTCCCACAACAGTATCCAAAACGGTATACCTGTTTTGGAGGGAGATGACCGCAGGGGACCCCTACACTGCCTTCCTACTCTTCCTCTGTCTGTTGGTCACCCATTCACTATCTCCCTCAGTAATTTTTATCTGTGGTGTGACCAACTCACTGAACGTGCTATCCACGACTTTCTCAGCATCGCGGATGCTCCAAAATGAGTCCATCCGCAGCTCCAGAGCCGCCAAGCGGTCAAACAGTAGCTGCAGCTGGACACACTTCCCGCAGGTGAAGGAATCAGGGACACAGGAAGGATCCCTGAATTCCCACATCCCACAAGAGGAACATGACACGGCTCTGTGATCTCCTGCCACGACTTAACCCTTAAGTTAGCTTAACAACAACTACAATGTCAAGAAAAAAAAGCAAAGAAAAACTACTTACCAGTCACCAGCCAATCACTTACCTGTTGGCTGTGACTTCGTGCCTCCAGCAGCTGCAGTAGCTCGATCCTCCTCCTAAACAATCAGCTACTCACCAAAATCAGCTCCTTCCCTTCTGCTGACGTCACTTTGGGGTTTTTTTCTCTCTCCCTAACCCTCGCGCTCTGCCGCTCCTCTGCTCCGCCGCCTCAGCTGATCCTGTGCTCCTGACTCCCGCCTTTTTATGGGTCGCTCCTCTGCTCCGCCGCCTCAGCTGATCCTGTGCTCCTGACTCCCGCCTTTTTATGGGCCGCTCCTCTGCTCCACCGCCTCAGCTGATCCTGTGCTCCTGACTCCCGCCTTTTTATGGGCCGCTCCTCTGCTCCGCCGCCTCAGCTGATCCTGTGCTCCTGACTCCCGCCTTTTTATGGGCCGCTCCTCTGCTCTGCCGCCTCATCTTGAATCACCTTCATCACCAATATAAACCAGTGTCCCAGGTAGCTGCCAGCAATTGCTCCAAATTTTGGGTGTGCCTTAGATAATCCCTTGGCTTCAGCGGCGTTGGTCACTCCCATTAGTGCTTCTTGCATTTAGCAGAGTTCCCATACTATCCATTCTATCTATTCCCATACTATCTATTCATACAATAGCATATCCCTGAGGTGTAACACCAGGACCCCTTTGTGATCTGAACTGTATTTTGTGTCTTTTGCACATGATCACAGTCTTTCAGTAGGTGGATTGATGACACTTTAGTGAGAAGGCCAGATATTTACAGTTCAGCTGCTTTATTTTACAAACTGCAATTGAACGTACAGAAAAAGTTATAATCAAAACTCATTTACTTCACTTCTCTCCATGTACATAAAGTTCATAATAAACCACATCATGCTATAGACTAATTGACTAGTTTTTTCAGATCCGCCTTCTAGTTCAGCTTAAGATGAGCGAGTCCTTCCTTGCTGGGCTGGGCTCCCAGACCCAACTGGACGCACATGTGTTCCTTTATCCTCTTTCTCCCTGTGTTCACAGGAAGTGAGAAGGCCATTTCTCCAACAGGGCAGCCTGGCGATAAATAAGACAGGAACCCAAGAAATGGGTGCAACGCATACCAATTTCTACGCCACAACCTGCTGTAGGAACATCTGTCAAAGCAGCTCTGCAGCTGAGATTTTAGATTTCCCTGATTATTTCCCAGGGATTTCCAAAATATGGTATCAATAACTCTTTTAATAGGAATTGTACAATCTGGAATAAAGGACAGGGTTCAAGATTCTGTTAGAACATGGAAGAAATGTGCGATAGTAAACTACTTTCAAACTTCGATAGTAAAAAGCACATACTGTTTGTCAACTCCAATTGGCAGGGCAATGACACAGACTGCTAACAATCTAGGCCCTCTAGTGGTGGAGTGGATCATGTTTGATTTCAGAATACATGGACAGTGGACTGTAGCAGAAAGGTTTTTTTTATATTTGTTCTCGGGATGTGAATGATGCTGTCAAGGTCACATTAATTGCCTATCTCTAGTTACCCTAAGAATGTGCTGGTGGGCCTACTCCTTGAACCACTGTAGTCCTTGTGGTGAAGGTGCTCCCACAATGGTCTTAGGTGGGGAGTGCCAGGCTATTAGCCTAGCAACGATGAAGGAATGCCAATATATGTCCAAATAAGGATGGTGTGTGACTTGGAGGGGAACTTGGAAGTGATGGTGTTTACACAGCGTTAATGCTCTTGTCCTTCTCAGTGGTAAAGGTCACAGGGGAGGCAGATGCTGTTGAAGTAAGCTTGGTGAGTTGCTGCAGTGCATCCTGTAGATTGTACATACTGCAGCCTCGGTGTGCCAATGTTGGAGGGGGTGGACATTGAGTCCAGTGGCGGGCTACCTATCAAATGAACTGTTCTGTCCTGGATGGCGTCCAGCTTCTTGTGCTGTTGCAGTTGCACCCATCCAAGCAAGTGGAGAGTATTCCATCTCACTCCTGACATGTGCATTGTAGGTGGTGGAGAGGTTTGAGAGGTCAGGAGGTGAGCCACCTGTTTCAGAGTACCCAGCCTCTGCCCTGCTCTTTTAGCCACGTCATTGATATGGCTGGTCCACTTCAGCTTCTGTTGATCCTCCAGATGTTGATGGTGGGGGTGATGGTGGTACCACTGAAGGTCATGGGGAGATGGCTGAGCTTTCATTTGTTCGAGATGATCTTAACTTGGCACTTATGTGACACGGATGTTATTTGCCACTTAACAGTCCAAGGCAGGATGTTATCCAGGTTCTGCTGTAGGCTAATGTGGGTTGCTGTTGATGAAGCAACTAAAGATGGTTGGACTAAGGACACTTCCCTGAGTAACTCCTGCAGTGACGTTCTAGGGCTGAGATCACTGGCCTCTGACAACCTCACCCATCTCACCTTGGTGTCAGGTATTACTTCAGCCACTGGAGGGTTTTCCCTTTGACCCCCATTGACTTCAATTTTATTAGGGCTCCTTGCTGCCACAGTCAGTCGAATGCTGCCTTGATGTTGAGTGCAGCTACTCTTACCTCTCCTCTGACATTCAGCTCTTGCGTCTATGTCTGGACCTTAGAACTGAGCGTCGGTGAACAAATTATCGGTAAGCAAGTGTCATTTGATGGCACTATTGATGACTCCTTCCATCACTTTGCTGATGATTGGGAGGAGGCTGATAGGGCAGTAATTGGCCAGGTTAGATTGATCCTGCAGTGTGTGCTGATGTCTGATTTCCCCTCAGTGAAGTGTTTGCCTAACTGTCCTAACTCTCAAACAGCCTGCCTCCCTTCCCAAGCTGTCCTTGGCATGATCATCTGTAGGAAGTGGGTGCTTCCCTTTATCCTGTACACTTAGGCTGCATTCACACTACAGCTGATGCAGCTGGAGGAGGCAGTCTCACTCCACTTCTCTCCTGCCCCAAATTCCTGAGCCTCTCAAGGCGGAAATCTTTTTTGCCACCCTCATTGACCCCAGGAATTTCAAGGCCACTCTTAAGAAATTTGGCACAGAATTTCCAGTCCTTCCAGTCCTAGACACCCTGCTTGTTTAAGTATTGCTTTACTTTAGATTAAATCGACATTTGTAGGAGGCATGTGATAGTTCCAAGTCTGCCTCTCATTCACAGCATTAGTTCATAAAACAGCCAGGCTTGACCGAGATTTCTGACCATTCTATGACGTCCACGAGATTCGATAGTCAGGTGTCAATGTATACTCGACAATTCTGGCAGAGAGTTGTTGGGGAAACACAAGTGGCAGATCTCTCCAATTACTGCAAGGCTAATCTTTAACAACTCATTCTTCTACTGTGTCTCTAACCCACTGTCTCAGATATATAGGCCTTGCCACATTGTGTTTAACTCTACCTATGACCCTCATTGGTTAATATCAGTAGCATCTCCTGCTTCCACTCCTCCCCCCATTCAGTGGCAGACGCTCGAGCACCATCAAGATCTTATGATCAGGGCCACTTGGACTGGCCAACTTCCCAGCAAGTACAGAACCAGCTGAAGGGATAAGTTTGCACCTTGTCCATCAATTCTATCACCTTCTGCTGGAAGCATAGGGACTCAGAACTCCATAAAATCCACCCATGACCTTCAGCAGCACTGGTACTGAGGATCACACACTGTTTTGAAGCAGTTTCATTTCTTGCCACAGTTAAACAAATGTTTGCAGTAATTATAAATGGCCTTGTTCCTTTACAAATAACAAAAGGAACAGACTATCAATGTGGCAATCAATTCTGTGCCAGGGCCAAATAAGGTTTCCCACATTTATCACATTAAACTGCATGTCCCAGTCATGGTACCAGTCCATAAATTACAGCAGCATTCACCAATGTAACTTATTCCCACCATTCTTCACTTTGTGTTAAAAAAAGAAACTGAATCAGTAGCATACATGGGTTCAGGCCCCACTAACGACTTAATAATCAGTGTAGTGCCAAGACAGTGCTGTATTGTTAGAAGTATTGTCTCCCATTTAAGTCTGAGGGGGGGAAAGAAAATTGGATAGGGCCTATTATTGGGCGGGGATAGCGCGATCTGCTATTACCCCTCGCCCAATGACCCCTGCGCAGGCAGGACGAGACTTTTGTGAGGCCCGAGGACTTATTTTCAAGCAGCTTTCCGAGTCAGCATTTCGATGCAATTCACACTTTCCACCAGCAGGGGGGGGGCTCCAATCTCTTAAGGCACAGTGGGTGCTAAATTGGGCCGTATAGCGTCCGTCGTTGGCTCAGGGTCTTCTCCAATCATTGGTGACAAAGGCTGGTCCCTCATGATGGCGAGGTTGTGCAGCATGCAGCAGACCACCACGAATCTGCCCACCCGCTCAGGGGAGTACTGCAGGGCTCCTCTCCACGTTTCCAGCGTGACGTGTGCCGGACGCCATCTTGGGATAGGAGTTAGCGCATGTGCAAATACCGAACACTGGAATCATGTAAAGTAGGGCGAAAATGTGTGCAATCAGTGTGCAAGGCTGATTTAAAGTGATAGACACCATTTTGGACCTTAGTTGGTCCAACGCATGGTCATAACCCCAACCATCTGAACGATTCTTACAGTGCCTGAAGGACCCCACCAGCGCTATTTAAAGGGGCCATGGAGGTGTTGCAGGTTAGCTGCTGGATTATTGCTTCTGGCTGCTGGTGGAGTAGGAAGTGTTTTTTGAAGCTCCCTATTCTTACTGAGAGTTCCTAGACTACATTTGAGAGTGGTTTGAGGTACTCCCTTACAGGTCGGAATGTTAAAACATTCCTGCCAACTATGGGCAGTCTGCTAGAGCTCCCGCTGGGCATTGAGCACGACTGGGAGCATGCAGAGAGGCAACGCGCAGCAGGTCAAGCTGTGAGGAGACGGAGGACGAGGAGGCGCAGCATACTGAGCAGTAGACCCTACCGAATTCTCTTACCTCAACACGGCCGAGGAGGAAAGCATCCAACGCCTGAGGTTCACCAAGGAAGCTGTGACTGAGATCTGTCAACTGGTGCGGCCACAACTGCAGTCTCAGAGTAGGATAAGGACAGCATTGCCTGTGGTTGTAAAGGTCACCGTGGTGCTGAATTTCTACGGCTCAGGATCATTTCAGGCCTCTGCTGGCGATATGTGCAACATCTCGCAGTATGCAGTGCACTGCTGCATAAGGGAGGTCACAGACACACTGTACCAGATGAGGAACAGGTTCATCACCTTCCATCTCCACAGAGACAAGCAGAACGAGCGAGCACGGGGGTTTGCTCGCTTTGCTGGCTTCCCCATGGTGCAGGGTGCCATTGACTGCACGCATGTTGCCCTGCGTGCCCCCCGCATATCAACTCAGCCGTCTTCGTCAACCGAAAGGGCTTCCACTCCCTCAACATGCAGCTGGTGTGCGACCGCACACATCGAATTATGGAGGTCGATGCCCGCTACCCTGGGAGCAGTCACAACGCCTTCGTCATGCGGCAGTCCAATGTGTCAGCTATCTTTCACTCGACTCGGCAAGTCAAAGGCTGATAACTGGGCGACAAGGGCTATCCCCTCACGCCGTGGCTCATGACACCGGTCAGGAATCCACACACACATGCACAGCAGGCCTATAATGAGAGCCATAGTGCCACACGCAACATCGTGGAGCACACCATAGGCCTCCTCAAACAATGCTTCCGCTGCCTGGACCGGTCTGGAGGAGCCCTGCAGTACTCCCCTGAGTGGGTGGGCAGACTCGTGGTGGTCTGCTGCATGCTGCACAACCTCGCCATCATGAGGGACCAGCCTTTGCCACCAATGACTGGAGAAGACCCTGAGCCAGAGGTGGAAGAGGAAGAGGCTGAGGAGGAAGAGGCTGAGGAGGAGGAAGAAGAGGCTGAGGAGAAGGAGGAGGAGGAGCAGGAGGAGGAAGAGGCTGAGGAGGAGGAGGGGGAAGAGGCTGAGGAGGAGGAGGCGGGGGTGGAGCCAGAAGAGGAAGTGGAGGCAGACGCAAGGGTGCAACAGGAACCACACGCCTTGTCTGCAAGGGCTCTGTGTGCTCGTCTGATCCGTGCCCGTTATCAGTAATGTGAACTACATCCCCCAACTCACCAATAATCCAACATTCCCCACCTTTCCGCTCCTACAAGACAATCAAATCGCCCTCCGTCTGATTACACATTGGTGTCCCTCTCAGCTCATTGCATAAATAAAAACCACCACCAAATGCAAAATCAAAGTCTCATTTATCAATGAATAAATGAAATTACACAAACAGAACAGAACTATTCACCCTTGTGCATTCCCTTAGTGCCTGTTGTTCGTGTGCCTTTACCTATCCTAGTGCTCCTATGAGGTGCTTCCCCAGTGGTTGGAGCATGGGTGGTGGAACGCTGCTGGCCTTCAATGGAGGAGCGTGCAGATGGCCTTGGAGGATGATCTCGAGCGGCTCTGGGCCGGGAGGGCCCGGCTTCAGACTGCACCATCTCAGTATGGGCTGCAGCAGTCTGGCCTGGCTGGCCGATAGGGGCACTGGCGGAGTGGCAGGGGTGGGAGCAGGAAGGCTGTCGTCCTGAGAGAGGACAGCAGGTCTGACTGCCATGGTGCCACTGCCACACTCCCGGGGTGGCGCCTCAGCAATCCTGGTGATCAGCTAGAGAACGATTTGCTGGAGTGCTGTGACGCCATGGAAGCCCCGTTCCACAGTGGTCCCCAGACCTACGATAGCAGCAGTCTGAGCTTCCCAGGCAGCAGTCAGGCCTTGGATGGCATCGGTCTGTGCTGCAATGGAAGCTGTGACATCAGTCATCAGACGCTGCATCATGGTGGGTTCCACAGGTGCACTGGTGGAGGTGACCACCTGTTCCATGTTGGAAAGGATGGGCTCCAAGCTCTGCACAAAGCCCTGTGCCAAGTTGGAGCTGGACTCCTCCATGCCCCTTCACATTATGTGCAGGCTTTCTGGCAGGCTTTCCAGTGCCCCAAGCATTTGGTGGTGTACGCCCATCAGCCGTCTTCTGTAGCCTGGCCCATTGAAGTCCTCATCTGACTCCTCTGCAGCAGAACTAGTGAGCGACCTCGCCCTCCGACAAGCTGGCACCTGCAGTATCCGTTCCCTCCGCCCCGACTCCTGCGAACTTGAGCCCGGTGTCTCACCACGTGCAGATCCCTCCTCTAATCTAGCTTCTAAAGGACGCGCAGTGTCAGTCTCTGAGCTGGTGGAAGCAAGTGTCAGATCGAGTGGTGTGGCTTCAGTGTCCCCCTCCTCCTTTTCCTCCTCCTCCTCCCCCTCGGACGGTGCTGCCATGTGTTCTTGGGTATCTGCAAAGACAAAGGGAAACAGGTTGAGTTGTGGAGTGGGGAGAGGAGCAAGTAAGACGTGTGTGCCGACAGCATCTGCAGCACGTGAGTCAGAAAAGATTATGGGAGGAGGGAGATGTGGAAAAGGAGATGGAGCATTAGATATGCAGAGACCCCCTTCATCGGGACCTCCAGCGCGACATGTTGTCATGGCTGCAGCGACAGCCCGCCCAATGATCCGAAGCACTGTCTCCTCTAGGGGGGCGAGGACATGTAACCGTGCCCGTCCACCCTCAGGCCCCTCCTGCTACCGGCTGTTATGCGCCACCTTCTCCTGCAAGACAGAGGACAGTGTGTCAGTGAGTGTCCTGCAAGGTGATGTGTCTGTCATAAGAACATAAGAAATAGGAGCAGGAGTAGGCCAATCGGCCCCTCGAGCCTGCTCCGCCATTCAATAAGATCATGGCTGATCTGATCCTAACCTCAAATCTAAATTCATGACCAATTTCCTGCCCGCTCCCCGTAACCCCTAATTCCCTTTACTTCTCGGAAACTGTCTATTTCTGTTTTAAATTTATTTAATGATGTAGCTTCCACAGCTTCCTGGGGCAGCAAATTCCACAGACCTACTACCCTCTGAGTGAAGAAGTTTCTCCTCATCTCAGTTTTGAAAGAGCAGCCTCTTATTCTAAGATTATGCTCCCTAGTTCTAGTTTCACCCATCCTTGGGAACATCCTTACCGCATCCACCCGATCAAGCCCCTTCACAATCTTATATGTTTCAATAAGATCGCCTCTCATTCTTCTGAACTCCAATGAGTAGAGTCCCAATCTGCTCAACCTCTCCTCATATGTCCGCTCATGGTCGAATAGCTGCAAGTTTGTGTGACTTGTGAGTGGTGGTTGTGTAGCCTGCAAGTGTGGTATTATGTGCGGGTGAGATGCAGCATGCTGAGTGCAGCATTGCGTATGGACGGGGAGTGTTTGTTGGTGGGTGGGTGACGGGGAGTGTGATGTGTGGAGAACTGGTCCAGTTGGTAGGATGTGCCACTTGACACTTGCATTCACTCACCTTGACCACTCGTGTCAAATCATTGAACTTCTTTCGGCACTGCACCCACGTGCGTGGTGCAATGCTCCTGGCGTTGACTTCCTGCACCACAGCCTGCCAGTGCCTGCGTAACTGCAGTCTGGAGGGTCTCCGACCACCCTGCGGGTACATGTTGGCCCTCCTTTCATCCACCCCCTCCACCAGGGCCCCCAGAGCATCATTGGAGAAGCATGGAGCCCTCTCTCGTGCCGGTCCTACTATCGTCATGTCCATCTTTCCCTTCTCCCAGTAAGCTTTGTACCTGCCATTTGAAATGTGCACCTGCACCTTTAAGAGGTGCAAGCTGCTGATGACGTGCGCTGTGCCCGTCCCATTTCCAACTTCCTCATTCTCCGTGTCGCCTCTCAGCAGCGCCGGTACCACTGGCGATACGGGCGCGGGGTACTAGGGCATCATTCTACCCTGGCCCGAAAACGGCCCTTATCGAATTTTTCCCCCGCTGTCTCTTAAAAATCTCTTAAAGGTAGCTGGTACCTGTTACTTGCTGAAAATAACTGTCTACTGTCTGCACGGAGTCTGAACGGAGATCAGACATCGCACATGCAAAACACAGGTGCAGCTCCCGTACCTATATTTACAAATATTTGAGTTATTTTAAAACATTGAATAAAGGTTGTGCACGACTAAATCCCACATCTTCCAATCTGCATGCCAGACCTCAGCAATCTGTTGATCTGAGTTGGTACCAGGCCTGCGAAAGTGCATGCACCCAGGTTCTCTGCTGATGCACTGGAGACCTTGGTGCAAGAGGTGGACAGAAGGAGGGACATCCTATATCCGCAGGGGGGCAAGAGGCCCTCCAGACATATATCCAAAAGGCAGTGGGAGGCAGTGGGGGACGAAGTCAATGTCAGGCACACAGCATCATGAACATGGATGCAGTGCAGGAAGAAGTTCAATGCTTTGACATGACTGGCCAAGGTGAGTGAGGTCAACTGTCAAGTGGTGTCTCCCACCAACTGGTCCACACACTACACCCCCATCACCCACATACCAATAAACTCTTTCTATCAGTACTCAACTCTTCCAATCAGATGCTTCCTCTCGCCCTTACACATTACCAATGTTTCAAGCCGCCAACCCACAACTCACAGGTCACACACACTAGCAGCTATTCAACCATGACAGGCACATCACCCAGACACAAGTCCTGCTTTCTTGCAGGAGAAGGTGGCGCATATCAGGAGGCAGCAAGTGGCAGTGGCATTTAGCCCCTCCAGCCTGTTCCACAGTTCAATGAGATCGCGGTGGACCTGTGACCTCACTCCAGAGACCCGCCTTAGCCCCACATCCCTTAATACCCTTGGTTCACAGAAATCTATCAGTCTCAGATTTAACATTCACAATTGAGCTAGCATCAACTGCTGTTTGCAGAAGAGCGTTCCAAATTTCTCCCACCCTTTGCGTGTAGAAGCATTTCCAAACTTCACTCCTGCACGTCCTGGCTCTAAATGTTAGACTTTGTCCCCTGGTACTCAAGTATAGGAGACCTCCAAAAACAGTTCCAACTGTTTCGGCAGCCAGAAGCAATAATCCAGCCACTAACCTGTAAATCCTGCATGGTCCCTTTAAATAGCACCAGTGGGGGGTCCTCCAGACACTCTAAGACATGTTCAGGTGGTCGGGGTTAAGACCGTGCGTTGAGTTGAGCGTAAAGTCTCAAAATGTTGTCTATCACTTTAAATCAGCGTTGCACACTGTATCCATTTTTTCCTTACTTTACATGCTTCCGGCGTTCGGTATTTGCGCATGCGCTAACTCCTCTGCCGCACGTCACGCTGGAAACGTGCGCAGCCAAGACTCGAAATGTTGGAGAGGCCGTGTAGCGCCGAAAAAATGGGCGCTACAGGGCCCAATTTATATCCCTGACTGTTCAAGTGGCTCAGGTGGATATCAAAGATCATGTGGTATGATTCAACGAAAAGCTGGGAGTTCTCCCCATATCCTGGCTAACATTCCTCCCTCAACTAACACCCCAAGACAGGTTAACTGATCATTCGTCTTGTTGCTGATTGTGGCATCTTGCTGTGAGCAAAATGATTGTTGGTTTTGTCTATGTAACAACAGTCATTGCATTTCAAAGTAATTCATTGTATGTGAAGCACCGTGCTGTGCTTCTGAGGCATTGGATGAGGTGCTATAATACTGTGGGGGAGGAATTCCTCGAGTGTGTACGTGATGGTTTTCCAGACCAATACGTTGAGGAACCAACTACAGAACAGGCGATCCTAGACTGGGTATTGTGCAATGAGAAAGGATTAATTAACAATCTTATTGTGTGGGGTCCCTGAGGGAAGAGTGACCATAATATGATAGAATTCCTCATTAAGATGGAGAGTGAAGTAGTTGAATCCGAAACTAGGGTCCTGAATCTAAATAAAGGAAATTATGAAAGTATGAGGTTCGAGTTGGCTATGATAGACTGGGGAACTTTACTAAAAGGGATGATGGTGGATAGGCAATGGCTAATATTTAAAGAACGTGTGCAGGAATTACAACAATTATTCATTCCTGTCTGGCGCAAAAATAAAACAGGAAAGGTGGCTCATCCGTGGCTTACAGAAGAAATTAGGGATAGTATTAGATCCAAAGAAGAGACATATGAAATTGCCAGAAAAAGCGGCAAGCCTGAGGATTGGGAGCAGTTCAGAATTCAGCAAAGGAGGACAAAGAGATTGATTAAGAGGGGAAAATAGAGTATGAGAGTAAACTAGCAGGGAACATAAAAGCTGACTGTAAAAGCTTCTATAAATATGTCAAGAGAAAAAGATTAGTGAAGACAAATGTAGATCCCTTACAGTCAGAAATGGGGGAAATTATAATGGGGAACGAAGAAATGGCAGAACAGTTAAACACATACTTTGGTTCTGTCTTCACAAAGGAGAACACAAATAACCTCCCGGAAATGTTAGGGAACCAAGGGTCCAGTGAGAGGGAGGAACTGAAGGAAACTAGTATTAGTAAAAAAATAGTGCTAGGGAAATTAATGGGGCTAAAGGCTGACAAATCCCCAGGGCCTGATAATCTATATCCCAGAGTACTAAAGGAAGTGGCCCTGGAAATAGTGGATGCATTGGTGATCATCTTCCAAAATTCTATAGACTCTGGAACAGTTCCTACAAATTGGAGGGTGGCAAATGTAACCCCACTATTTAAAAAACAGGGAATTACAGACCAGTTAGCCTAACATCAGTAGTGGGGAAAATGCGAGAGTCTATTATAAAGGATGTAATAACAGAACACTTGGAAGGCATTAACGGGATTGGACAAAGTCAGCATGGGTTTATGAAAGGGAAATCATGCTGAACAAATCTACTGGAGTTTTTTGAGGATGTAACTAGTAGAATAGATAGGGGAGAACCAGTGGATGTGGTGTATTTGGATTTTCAGAAGGCTTTTGATAAGGTCCCACACAAGAGGTTAGTGTGCAAAATTAAAGCACATGAGATTGGGGGAATATACTGGCATGGATTGAAAATTGGTTGACAGACAGGAAACAGAGAGTACGAATAAACGGGTCTTTTTCCAGGTGGCAGGCAGTGACTAGTTTGGTACTGCAGAGATCAGTGCTTGGACCCCAGCTATTCACAATATATATCAATGATTTGGATGAGGGAACTAAATGTAACATTTCCAAGTTTGCAGACAAGGTGGAATGTGAGCTGTGAGGAGGATGCAAAGAGGCTCCAATGTGATTTAGACATGTTTGGGTGAGTGGCAAGAACATGGCAGATGCAGTATAACGTGGATAAATGTGAGGTTATCCACTTTGGTTGTAAAAACAGAAAGGCAGATTATTATCTGAATGGTGATAGATTGGGAAAAGGCGAGGTGCAACGAGACCTGGGTGTCCTTGTACACCAGTCGCTGAAAGCGAGCATTCAGGTGCAGCAAGCAGTTAGGAAGGCGAATGGTATGTTGGCCTTCATTGCAAGAGGATTTGAGTACAGGAGCAGGGATGTCTTACTGCAGTTGTACAGGGCCTTGGTGAGACCACATCTGGAGTATTGTGTGCAGTTTTGGTCTCCTTATCTGAGGAAGGATGTCCTTGCCATGGAGGGAGTACAATGAAGATTTACCAGACTGATTCCTGGGATGGCAGGACTGACGTCAGAGGAGAGATTGGGTTGACTAGGCCTATATTCACTAGAGTTTAGAAGAATGAGAGGTGATCTCATCGAAACATGTAAAATTCTAACAGGGCTTGACAGACTAGATGCAAGGAGGATGTTGCCGATGGCTGGGGAGTCTAGAACCAGGGGTCACAGTCTAAGGACACGGGGTATGCCATTTAGAACCGAGATGAGGAGAAATTTCTTCACTCAGAGGGTGGTGAACCTGTGGAATTCTCTACCACAGAAGGCAGTGGAGGCCAAGTCATGAGATGTATTCAAGAAGGAGATAGATATATTTCTTAATGCTAAAGGGATCAAGGGATATGGGGAAAAAGCAGGAATAGGGTACTGAGTTAGACGATCAGCCATGTTCATTTTGAATGGCGGAGCAGGCCCAAAGGGCCGAATGGCCTACTCTTGCTCCTATTTTCTATGTTTCTATGCTATATAAATACAAGTCTTTCTATCTTTTAACTACAGATCATTCATGCAGGATTCGGGCAGTATATGTATTGGAAAGGTTTGCCAGTCAGCTGCTATACTGGTCCAAAGTGTTAGATATTTCAACATTCATTCCTCCATCCTCACTTAGGCTCCTCTGTTGCAATAGGTATGCCATTTGCCGAGTTTACAATGGTCGTGGACAAAGTTAATACTGAGAAGTAGGGGACAAAATTCAACTTCGGCAGGGCACGAAATGGGTGGAAGTGGATCCGATTGAAGTCAGTGGAAAGGAAAAAAGGGGCAGGGTCTCATAAGGGCGGCTGATCCACCACTGAAGATTTTACACCCCCACCAAAGTTGAAAGTTCCACTCATATTCCAGTAATATAGCGTCCACTTTAACTATTCTCACTGGCAGGAAATGAGTGACAGTAGGTCAGCAGTGAAGTCAATGGAAATGCAAATCAGGTGGGGTGTAAAACGGGCAGCCAATCTGTTGCCGCCCATTTCCCACTCATCAGTAACAGTTAAAATCGGCCCCACAGTAAAACAACAAGTGTACCATAGGCTTCACTCAGTGAGTACGATTAACACAACCTTCAATATCTGAATTTTAATTTCCATTCCACGATCACATGGAGCATTGCGAATCCCCACCTCTGAACATTATGGGCTGACAGTACCAACTGGTCCTTCTCAGAACCCGACTATCCTTTCAAACCAGCAATGGTAAAAGATTTGGACCTGGAGGCTCCTCTTGCTGAGAGATTTTGTGAGGATTTAACACCAGCATTAAAATGTTATCCCCTCTCCATACCGCCATCTGCCTCATGCTGAGTCAATAACAGCCACTTAATCTCAAAAAGAAGATGGGATTCATACAAGACAATCGAGACAACTAGCAAAAGCTGGCCAACAGCCCCAAAAGCTGATCATTCAAGAGTAGCTCTGATTGTAAGCCGACTGTCATGAATTTTTGTCACGAATTCTGGCAGGGACACGGTGGGACAAATGGCCTCCTTCTGTGCCATAACTTTTGATGAATGATGATTGAAGAGTGCAGGGTGCAATGTTAATCTGATGATTGAGGAGTGCAGGGTGCAGTGATAATTAATTATTGAAGAGTGCAGCAGGGTGCAATGTTAAATTAATTATTGAAGAGTGCAGCAGGGTGCAATGTTAAATTAATTATTGAAGAGTGCAGGGTGCAGTGATAACTTAATTATTGAAGAGTGCAGGGTGCAATGTTAAATTAATTATTGAAGACTGCAGGGTGCAGTGATAACTTAATTATTGAAGAGTGCAGGGTGCAATGTTAAATTAATTATTGAAGAGTGCAGGGTGCAATGTTAAATTAATTATTGAAGGGTGCAGGATGCAATGTGAAATTAATTATTGAAGAGTGCAGGGTGCAATGTTAAATTAATTATTGAAGAGTGCAGGGTGCAATGTGAAATTAATTATTGAAGAGTGCAGGGTGCAATGTTAAATTAATTATTGAAGAGTGCAGGGTGCAATGTTAAATTAATTATTGAAGAGTGCAGGGTGCAATGTTAAATTGATTATTGAAGAGTGCAGGGTGCAATGTTAAATTGATTATTGAAGAGTGCAGGGTGCAATGTTAAATTAATTATTGAAGGGTGCAGGATGCAATGTGAAATTAACTATTGAAGAGTGCAGGGTGCAATGTTAAATTAATTATTGAAGAGTGCAGGGTGCAATGTTAAATTAATTATTGAAGAGTGCAGGGTGCAATGTTAAATTGATTATTGAAGAGTGCAGCAGGGTGCAATGTTAAATTAATTATTGAAGAGTGCAGGGTGCAATGTTAAATTAATTATTGAAGAGTGCAGCAGGGTGCAATGTTAAATTGATTATTGAAGGGTGCAGGGTGCAATGTTAAATTGATTATTGAAGAGTGCAGGGTGCAATGTTAAATTAATTATTGAAGAGTGCAGGGTGCAATGTTAAATTAATTATTGAAGAGTGCAGGGTGCAATGTTAAATTAATTATTGAAGAGTGCAGGGTGCAATGTTAAATTAATTATTGAAGAGTGCAGGGTGCAATGTTAAATTGATTATTGAAGAGTGCAGCAGGGTGCAATGTTAAATTGATTATTGAAGGGTGCAGGGTGCAATGTTAAATTAATTATTGAAGAGTGCAGGGTGCAATGTTAAATTAATTATTGAAGAGTGCAGGGTGCAATGTTAAATTAATTATTGAAGAGTGCAGGGTGCAATGTTAAATTAATTATTGAAGAGTGCAGGGTGCAATGTTAAATTAATTATTGAAGAGTGCAGCAGGGTGCAATGTTAAATTGATTATTGAAGGGTGCAGGGTGCAATGTTAAATTGATTATTGAAGAGTGCAGGGTGCAATGTTAAATTAATTATTGAAGAGTGCAGGGTGCAATGTTAAATTAATTATTGAAGAGTGCAGGATGCAATGTTAAATTGATTATCGAGGAGTGCAGGGTGCAATGTTAAATTAATTATTGAAGCGTGCAGGGTGCAATGTTAAATTAATTATTGAAGAGTGCAGGGTGCAATGTGAAATTGATTATTGAAGACTGCAGGGTGCAATGTTAAATTGATTATTGAAGAGTGCAGGGTGCAATGTTAAATTAATTATTGAAGAGTGCAGGGTGCAATGTTAAATTGATTATTGAAGAGTGCAGGGTGCAATGTTAAATTAATTATTGAAGAGTGCAGGGTGCAGTGATAAATTAATTATTGAAGAGGGCAGGGTGCAATGTTAAATTGATTATTGAAGAGTGCAGGGTGCAATGTTAAATTAATTATTGAAGAGGGCAGGGTGCAATGTTAAATTGATTATTGAAGAGTGCAGGGTGCAATGTTAAATTGATTATTGAAGAGTGCAGGGTGCAATGTTAAATTGATTATTGAAGAGTGCAGGGTGCAATGTTAAATTAATTATTGAAGAGTGCAGGGTGCAATGTTAAATTGATTATTGAAGAGTGCAGGGTGCAATGTTAAATTAATTATTGAAGAGTGCAGGGTGCAATGTTAAATTGATTATTGAAGAGTGCAGGGTGCAATGTTAAATTAATTATTGAAGAGGGCAGGGTGCAATGTTAAATTGATTATTGAAGAGTGCAGGGTGCAATGTTAAATTGATTATTGAAGAGTGCAGGGTGCAATGTTAAATTGATTATTGAAGAGTGCAGGGTGCAATGTTAAATTAATTATTGAAGAGTGCAGGGTGCAATGTTAAATTGATTATTGAAGAGTGCAGCAGGGTGCAATGTTAAATTAATTATTGAAGAGTGCAGGGTGCAATGTTAAATTAATTATTGAAGAGTGCAGCAGGGTGCAATGTTAAATTGATTATTGAAGGGTGCAGGGTGCAATGTTAAATTGATTATTGAAGAGTGCAGGGTGCAATGTTAAATTAATTATTGCAGAGTGCAGGATGCAATGTTAAATTAATTATTGAAGAGTGCAGGATGCAATGTTAAATTGATTATCGAGGAGTGCAGGGTGCAATGTTAAATTAATTATTGAAGCGTGCAGGGTGCAATGTTAAATTAATTATTGAAGAGTGCAGGGTGCAATGTTAAATTGATTATTGAAGAGTGCAGCAGGGTGCAATGTTAAATTAATTATTGAAGAGTGCAGGGTGCAATGTTAAATTAATTATTGAAGAGTGCAGCAGGGTGCAATGTTAAATTGATTATTGAAGGGTGCAGGGTGCAATGTTAAATTAATTATTGAAGAGTGCGGGGTGCAATGTTAAATTGATTATTGAAGAGTGCAGCAGGGTGCAATGTTAAATTAATTATTGAAGAGTGCAGGGTGCAATGTTAAATTAATTATTGAAGAGTGCAGCAGGGTGCAATGTTAAATTGATTATTGAAGGGTGCAGGGTGCAATGTTAAATTGATTATTGAAGAGTGCAGGGTGCAATGTTAAATTAATTATTGAAGAGGGCAGGGTGCAATGTTAAATTGATTATTGAAGAGTGCAGGGTGCAATGTTAAATTAATTATTGAAGAGTGCAGGGTGCAATGTTAAATTGATTATTGAAGAGTGCAGGGTGCAATGTTAAATTAATTATTGAAGAGTGCAGGGTGCAATGTTAAATTGATTATTGAAGAGTGCAGGGTGCAATGTTAAATTAATTATTGAAGAGGGCAGGGTGCAATGTTAAATTGATTATTGAAGAGTGCAGGGTGCAATGTTAAATTGATTATTGAAGAGTGCAGGGTGCAATGTTAAATTAATTATTGAAGAGTGCAGGGTGCAATGTTAAATTAATTATTGAAGAGTGCAGGGTGCAATGTTAAATTGATTATTGAAGACTGCAGGGTGCAATGTTAAATTAATTATTGAAGAGTGCAGGGTGCAATGTTAAATTAATTATTGAAGAGTGCAGGGTGCAATGTTAAATTAATTAATGAAGAGTGCAGGGTGCAATGTTAAATTAATTATTGAAGACTGCAGGGTGCAATGTTAAATTGATTATTGAAGAGGGCAGGGTGCAATGTTAAATTAACTATTGAAGAGTGCAGGATGCAATGTTAAATTAATTATTGAAGGGTGCAGGGTGCAATGTGAAATTTATTATTGAAGAGTGCAGGGTGCAATGTTAAATTGATTATTGAAGAGTGCAGGGTGCAATGTTAAATTAATTATTGAAGAGTGCAGGGTGCAATGTTAAATTAATTATTGAAAAGTGCAGGGTGCAATGTTAAATTAATTATTGAAGAGTGCAGGGTGCAATGTGAAATTAATTATTGAAGAGTGCAGGGTGCAATGTTAAATTAATTATTGAAGAGTGCAGGGTGCAATGTTAAATTAATTATTGAAGAGTGCAGGGTGCAATGTTAAATTAATTATTGAAGAGTGCAGGGTGCAATGTTAAATTGATTATTGCAGAGTGCAGGGTGCAATGTGAAATTAATTATTGAAGAGTGCAGGGTGCAATGTTAAATTGATTATTGAAGAGTGCAGGGTGCAATGTTAAATTGATTATTGCAGAGTGCAGGGTGCAATGTTAAATTAATTATTGAAGAGTGCAGGGTGCAATGTTAAATTGATTATTGAGGAGTGCAGGGTGCAATGTTAAATTAATTATTGAAGAGTGCAGGGTGCAATGTTAAATTGATTATTGAAGACTGCAGGGTGCAATATTAAATTGATTATTGAAGAGTGCAGGGTGCAATGTTAAATTAATTATTGAAGAGTGCAGGGTGCAATGTTAAATTAATTATTGAAGAGTGCAGGGTGCAATGTTAAATTAATTATTGAAGAGTGCAGGGTGCAATGTTAAATTAATTATTGAGGAGTGCAGGGTGCAATGTTAAATTGATTATTGAAGAGTGCAGCAGGGTGCAATGTTAAATTGATTATTGAAGAGTGCAGGGTGCAATGTTAAATTAATTATTGAGGAGTGCAGGGTGCAATGTTAAATTGATTATTGAAGGGTGCAGGGTGCAATGTTAAATTGATTATTGAAGAGTGCAGCAGGGTGCAATGTTAAATTGATTATTGAAGAGTGCAGGGTGCAATGTTAAATTAATTATTGAAGAGTGCAGGGTGCAATGTTAAATTAATTATTGAAGAGTGCAGGGTGCAATGTTAAATTAATTATTGAGGAGTGCAGGGTGCAATGTTAAATTGATTATTGAAGAGTGCAGGGTGCAATGTTAAATTGATTATTGAAGGGTGCAGGGTGCAATGTTAAATTGATTATTGAAGAGTGCAGGGTGCAATGTTAAATTAATTATTGAAGAGTGCAGGGTGCAATGATAAATTAATTATTGAAGAGTGCAGGGTGCAATGTTAAATTAATTATTGAAGAGTGCAGGGTGCAATGTTAAATTAATTATTGAAGGGTGCAGGGTGCAATGTTAAATTGATTATTGAGGACTGCAGGGTGCAATGTTAAATTAATTATTGAAGAGTGCAGGGTGCAATGTTAAATTAATTATTGAAGAGTGCAGGGTGCAATGTTAAATTGATTATTGAAGAGTGCAGGGTGCAATGTTAAATTAATTATTGAGGAGTGCAGGGTGCAATGTTAAATTGATTATTGAAGAGTGCAGCAGGGTGCAATGTTAAATTGATTATTGAAGAGTGCAGGGTGCAATGTTAAATTAATTATTGAAGAGTGCAGGGTGCAATGTTCAATTAATTATTGAAGAGTGCAGGGTGCAATGTTAAATTAATTAATTGAAGAGTGCAGGGTGCAATGTTAAATTAATTATTGAAGTGTGCAGGGTGCAATGTTAAATTGATTATTGAAGACTGCAGGGTGCAATGTTAAATTAATTATTGAAGAGTGCAGGGTGCAATGTTAAATTAATTATTGAAGAGTGCAGGGTGCAATGTTAAATTGATTATTGAAGAGTGCAGGGTGCAATGTTAAATTGATTATTGAAGAGTGCAGGGTGCAATGTTAAATTGATTATTGAAGAGTGCAGCAGGGTGCAATGTTAAATTGATTATTGAAGAGTGCAGGGTGCAATGTTAAATTAATTATTGAAGAGTGCAGGGTGCAATGTTAATTTGATTATTGAAGAGTGCAGGGTGCAATGTTAAATTGATTATTGAAGAGTGCAGCAGGGTGCAATGTTAAAATGATTATTGAGGAGTGCAGGGTGCAATGTTAAATTAATTATTGAAGAGTGCAGGGTGCAATGTTAAATTAATTATTGAAAAGTGCAGGGTGCAATGTTAAATTAATTATTGAAGAGTGCAGGGTGCAATGTGAAATTAATTATTGAAGAGTGCAGGGTGCAATGTTAAATTAATTATTGAAGAGTGCAGGGTGCAATGTTAAATTAATTATTGAAGAGTGCAGGGTGCAATGTTAAATTAATTATTGAAGAGTGCAGGGTGCAATGTTAAATTGATTATTGCAGAGTGCAGGGTGCAATGTGAAATTAATTATTGAAGAGTGCAGGGTGCAATGTTAAATTGATTATTGAAGAGTGCAGGGTGCAATGTTAAATTGATTATTGCAGAGTGCAGGGTGCAATGTTAAATTAATTATTGAAGAGTGCAGGGTGCAATGTTAAATTGATTATTGAGGAGTGCAGGGTGCAATGTTAAATTAATTATTGAAGAGTGCAGGGTGCAATGTTAAATTGATTATTGAAGACTGCAGGGTGCAATATTAAATTGATTATTGAAGAGTGCAGGGTGCAATGTTAAATTAATTATTGAAGAGTGCAGGGTGCAATGTTAAATTAATTATTGAAGAGTGCAGGGTGCAATGTTAAATTAATTATTGAAGAGTGCAGGGTGCAATGTTAAATTAATTATTGAGGAGTGCAGGGTGCAATGTTAAATTGATTATTGAAGAGTGCAGCAGGGTGCAATGTTAAATTGATTATTGAAGAGTGCAGGGTGCAATGTTAAATTGATTATTGAAGGGTGCAGGGTGCAATGTTAAATTGATTATTGAAGAGTGCAGCAGGGTGCAATGTTAAATTGATTATTGAAGAGTGCAGGGTGCAATGTTAAATTAATTATTGAAGAGTGCAGGGTGCAATGTTAAATTGATTATTGCAGAGTGCAGGGTGCAATGTTAAATTAATTATTGAAGAGTGCAGGGTGCAATGATAAATTAATTATTGAAGAGTGCAGGGTGCAATGTTAAATTAATTATTGAAGAGTGCAGGGTGCAATGTTAAATTAATTATTGAAGGGTGCAGGGTGCAATGTTAAATTGATTATTGAGGACTGCAGGGTGCAATGTTAAATTAATTATTGAAGAGTGCAGGGTGCAATGTTAAATTAATTATTGAAGAGTGCAGGGTGCAATGTTAAATTAATTATTGAAGAGTGCAGGGTGCAATGTTAAATTAATTATTGAGGAGTGCAGGGTGCAATGTTAAATTGATTATTGAAGAGTGCAGCAGGGTGCAATGTTAAATTGATTATTGAAGAGTGCAGGGTGCAATGTTAAATTAATTATTGAAGAGTGCAGGGTGCAATGTTAAATTAATTATTGAAGAGTGCAGGGTGCAATGTTAAATTAATTAATTGAAGAGTGCAGGGTGCAATGTTAAATTAATTATTGAAGTGTGCAGGGTGCAATGTTAAATTGATTATTGAAGACTGCAGGGTGCAATGTTAAATTAATTATTGAAGAGTGCAGGGTGCAATGTTAAATTAATTATTGAAGAGTGCAGGGTGCAATGTTAAATTGATTATTGAAGAGTGCAGGGTGCAATGTTAAATTGATTATTGAAGAGTGCAGGGTGCAATGTTAAATTGATTATTGAAGAGTGCAGCAGGGTGCAATGTTAAATTGATTATTGAAGAGTGCAGGGTGCAATGTTAATTTGATTATTGAAGAGTGCAGGGTGCAATGTTAAATTGATTATTGAAGAGTGCAGCAGGGTGCAATGTTAAAATGATTATTGAGGAGTGCAGGGTGCAATGTTAAATTAATTATTGAAGAGTGCAGGGTGCAATGTTAAATTAATTATTGAAGAGTGCAGGGTGCAATGTTAAATTGATTATTGAAGAGTGCAGATGATTGCAGTGTGCAGGGTGCGATGATAAACTGATGATTGTAGTGTGCAGGGTGCGATGATAGACTGATGATTGTAGTGTGCAGGGTGCAATGATAGACTGATGATTGTAATGTGCAGGGTGCAATGATAGACTGATGATTGTAGTGTGCAGGGTGCGATGATAGACTGATGATTGTAGTGTGCAGGGTGCGATGATCGACTGATGATTGTAGTGTACAGGGTGCAATAATAGACTGATGATTGTAGTGTGCAGGTTACAATGATAGACTGATGATTGTAGTGTGCAGGGTGCAATGATAGACTGATGATTGTAGTGTGCAGGGTGCAATAATAGACTGATGATTGTAGTGTGCAGGGTGCGATGATAGACTGATGATTGTAATGTGCAGGTTGCAATGATAGACTGATGATTGTATTGTGCAGGGTGCAATGATGGACTGATGATTGTAGTGTGCAGGGTGCAATAATAGACTGATGATTGTAGTGTGCAGGGTGCGATGATAGACTGATGATTGTAGTGTGCAGGGTGCGATGATCGACTGATGATTGTAGTGTGCAGTGTGCAATGATGGACTGATGATTGTAGTGTGCAGGGTGCGATGATCGACTGATGATTGTAGTGTGCAGTGTGCAATGATGGACTGATGATTGTAGTGTGCAGGTTGCAATAATAGACTGATGATTGTAGTGTGCAGGGTGCGATGATCGACTGATGATTGTAGTGTGCAGGGTGCGATGATCGACTGATGATAGTAGTGTGCAGGGTGCGATGATAGACTGATGATTGTAGTGTGCAGGGTGCAATGATAGACTGATGATTGTAGTGTGCAGGGTGCGATGATAGACTGATGATTGTAGTGTGCAGGGTGCAATGATAGACTGATGATTGTAGTGTGCAGGGTGCGATGATAGACTGATGATTGTAATGTGCAGGTTGCAATGATAGACTGATGATTGTATTGTGCAGGGTGCAATGATAGACTGATGATTGTAGTGTGCAGGGTGCAATGATAGACTGATGATTGTAGTGTGCAGGGTGCGATGATAGACTGATGATTGTAATGTGCAGGTTGCAATGATAGACTGATGATTGTATTGTGCAGGGTGCAATGATAGACTGATGATTGTAGTGTGCAGGGTGCAATGATAGACTGATGATTGTAGTGTGCAGGGTGCAATGATAGACTGATGATTGTAGTGTGCAGGGTGCAATGATAGACTGATGATTGTAGTGTGCAGGGTGCAATGATGGACTGATGATTGTAGTGTGCAGGGTGCAATGATAGACTGATGATTGTAGTGTGCAGGGTGCAATGATAGACTGATGATTGTAGTGTGCAGGGTGCAATGATAGACTGATGATTGTAGTGTGCAGGGTGCAATGATGGACTGATGATTGTATTGTGCAGGGTGCAATGATAGACTGATGATTGTAGTGTGCAGGGTGCAATGATAGACTGATGATTGTAGTGTGCAGGGTGCAATGATAGACTGATGATTGCAGTGTGCAGGTTGCAATGATAGACTGATGATTGTAGTGTGCAGGGTGCAATGATAGACTGATGATTGTAGTGTGCAGAGTGCAATGATAGACTGATGATTGTAGTGTGCAGGGTGCAATGATAGACTGATGATTGTAGTGTGCAGGGTGCAATGATAGACTGATGATTGTAGTGTGCAGGGTGCGATGATAGACTGATGATTGTAGTGTGCTGGGTGCAATGACGGACTGATGATTCCAGTTTGAAGGGTGCAATGATGGACTGATGATTGTAGTGTGCAGGGTGCAATGATAGACTGATGATTGCAGTGTGCAGGTTGCAATGATAGACTGATGATTGCAGTGTGCAGGGTGCAATGATAGACTGATGATTGTAGTGTGCAGGGTGCAATGATAGACTGATGATTGTAATGTGCAGGTTGCAATGATAGACTGATGATTGTAGTGTGCAGGGTGCAATGATGGACTGATGATTGTAGTGTGCAGGGTGTAATGATGCACTGATGATTGTAGTGTGCAGGGTGCGATGATCGACTGATGACTGTATTGTGCAGGGTGCAATGATAGACTGATGATTGTAGTGTGCAGGGTGCGATGATAGACTGATGATTGTAGTGTGCAGGGTGCGATGATAAACTGATGATTGTAGTGTGCAGGGTGCAATGATAGACTAATGATTGCAGTGTGGAGGTTGCAATGATAGACTGATGATTGTAGTGTGCAGGTTGCAATGATAGACTGATGATTGTATTGTGCAGGGTGCAATGATAGACTGATGATTGCAGTGTGCAGGGTGCAATGATGGACTGATGATTGTCGTGTGCAGGTTGCAATGATAGACTGATGATTGTATTGTGCAGGGTGTAATGATGGACTGATGACTGTAGTGTGCAGGGTGCGATGATAGACTGATGATTGTATTGTGCAGGGTGTAATGATGGACTGATGACTGTAGTGTGCAGGGTGCGATGATAGACTGATGATTGTATTGTGCAGGTTGCAATGATAGACTTATGATTGTCGTGTGCAGGGTGCGATGATCGACTGATGACTGTCGTGTGCAGGGCGCGATGATAGACTGATGATTGTGGTGTGCAGGGTGCAATGATAGACTGATGATTGTAGTGTGCAGGGTGCGATGATAGACTGATGATTGTAGTGTGCAGGGTGCGATGATAGACTGATGATTGTCGTGTGCAGGGTGCAATGATAGACTGATGATTGTAGTGTGCAGGGTGCGATGATAGACTGATGATTGTATTGTACAGGGTGCAATGACGGACTGATGATTACAGTGTGCAGGGTGCAATGATAGACTGATGATTGTCGTGTGCAGGGTGCGATGATAGACTGATGATTGTAGTGTGCAGGGTGCGATGATAGACTGATGATTGTAGTGTGCAGGGTGCGATGATGGACTGATGATTGTCGTGTTCAGGGTGCAATGATAGACTGATGATTGTAGTGTGCAGGGTGCAATGATAGACTGATGATTGTAGTGTGCAGGGTGCGATGACAGACTGATGATTGTAGTGTGCAGGTTGCAATGATAGACTGATGATTGTAGTGTGCAGGGTGCGATGATAGACTGATGAGTGTAGTGTGCAGGGTGCAATGATAGACTGATGATTGTAGTGTGCAGGGTGCAATGATAGACTGATGATTGTAGTGTGCAGGTTGCAATGATAGACTGATGATTGTAGTGTGCAGGGTGCGATGATAGACTGATGAGTGTAGTGTGCAGGTTGCAATGATAGACTGATGATTGTAGTGTGCAGGTTGCAATGATAGACTGATGATTGTCGTGTGCAGGTTGCAATGATAGACTGATGATTGAAGAATGGAGGGAACAATGTTAAACTGAAGATTGAAGAATGTAGGGAGCAATGTTAAACTGATGATTGAAGAGTGGTGGGAACAATGTTACACTGATGATTGAAGAGTGGAGGGAACAATGTTAAACTGATGATTGAAGAGTGGAGGGAACAATGTTAAACTGATGATTGAAGAGTGGAGGGAACAATGTGAAACTGATGATTGAAGAATGGAGGGAACAATCTTACACTGATGATTGAAGAGTGGAGGGAACAATGTTAAACTGATGATTGAAGAGTGGAGGGAACAATGTTAAACTGATGATTGAAGAGTGGAGGGAACAATGTGAAACTGATGATTGAAGAATGGAGGGAACAATGTGAAACTGATGATTGAAGAATGGAGGGAACAATGTTAAACTGATGATTGAAGAGTGGAGGGAACAATGTTAAACTGATGATTGAAGAGTGGAGGGAACAATGTGAAACTGATGATTGAAGAATGGAGGGAACAATGTGAAACTGATGATTGAAGAATGGAGGGAACAATGTTAAACTGATGATTGAAGAATGGAGGGAACAATGTTAAACTGATGATTGAAGAGTGGAGGGAACAATGTTAAACTGATGATTGAAGAGTGGAGTGAACAATGTTAAACTGATGATTGAAGAGTGGAGGGAACAATGTTACACTGATGATTGAAGAGTGGAGGGAACAATGTGAAACTGATGATTGAAGAATGGAGGGAACAATGTTAAACTGATGATTGAAGAGTGGAGGGAACAATGTTAAACTGATGATTGAAGAATGGAGGGAACAATGTTAAACTGATGATTGAAGAGTGGAGGGAACAATGTGAAACTGATGATTGAAGAATGGAGGGAACAATCTTCCACTGATGATTGAAGAGTGGAGGGAACAATGTTAAACTGATGATTGAAAAGTGGAGGGAACAATGTTAAACTGATAATTGAAGAGTGGAGGGAACAATGTTACACTGATGAATGAAGAGTGGGGGGAACAATGTTAAACTGATGATTGAAGAGTGGAGGGAACAATGTTACACTGATGATTGAAGAGTGGAGGGAACAATGTTACACTGATGATTGAAGAATGGAGGGAACAATGTTACACTGATGATTGAAGAATGGAGGGAACAATGTTCAACTGATGATTGAAGAATGGAGGGAACAATGTTAAACTGATGATTGAAGAGTGGAGGGAACAATGTTACACTGATGATTGAAGAGTGGAGGGAACAATGTTACACTGATGATTGAAGAATGGAGGGAACAATGTTAAACTGATGATTGAAGAGTGGGGGGAACAATGTTAAACTGATGATTGAAGAGTGGAGCGAACAATGTTAAACTGATGATTGAAGAATGGAGGGAACAATGTTAAACTGATGATTGAAGAGTGGAGGGAACAATGTGAAACTGATGATTGAAGAATGGAGGGAACAATCTTCCACTGATGATTGAAGAGTGGAGGGAACAATGTTAAACTGATGATTGAAAAGTGGAGGGAACAATGTTAAACTGATAATTGAAGAGTGGAGGGAACAATGTTACACTGATGAATGAAGAGTGGGGGGAACAATGTTAAACTGATGATTGAAGAATGGAGGGAACAATCTTACACTGATGATTGAAGAGTGGAGGGAACAATGTTAAACTGATGATTGAAAAGTGGAGGGAACAATGTTAAACTGATGATTGAAGAGTGGAGGGAACAATGTTACACTGATGATTGAAGAATGGAGGGAACAATGTTACACTGATGATTGAAGAATGGAGGGAACAATGTTCAACTGATGATTGAAGAATGGAGGGAACAATGTTAAACTGATGATTGAAGAGTGGAGGGAACAATGTTACACTGATGATTGAAGAGTGGAGGGAACAATGTTACACTGATGATTGAAGAATGGAGGGAACAATGTTAAACTGATGATTGAAGAGTGGGGGGAACAATGTTACACTGATGATTGAAGAATGGAGGGAACAATGTTAAACTGATGATTGAAGAGTGGGGGGAACAATGTTAAACTGATGATTGAAGAGTGGAGCGAACAATGTTAAACTGATAGAATCATTGAATCATAGAAGTTACAACATGGAAACAGGCCCTTCGGCCCATCATGTCCATGTCGCCCAGATTATACCACTAAGCTAGTCCCAATTACCTGCATTTTGCCCATATCCCTCTATACCCATCTTACCCATGTAACTGTCCAAATGCTTTTTAAAAGACAAAATTGTACCCGCCTCTACTACTGCCTCTGGCAGCTCGTTCCAGACACTCACCACCCTTTGAGTGAAAAAATTGCCCCTCTGGACCCTTTTGTATCTCTCCCCTCTCACCTTAAATCTATGCCCCCTCGTTATAGACTCCCCTACCTTTGGGAAAAGATTTTGACTATCGACCTTATCTATGCCCCTCATTATTTTATAGACTTCTATAAGATCACCCCTTAACCTCCTACTCTCCAGGGAAAAAAGTCCCAGTCTGTCTAACCTCTCCCTGTAAGTCAAACCATCAAGTCCCGGTAGCATCCTAGTAAATCTTTTCTGCACTCTTTCTAGTTTAATAATATCCTTTCTATAATAGGGTGACCAAAACTGTACACAGTACTCCAAGTGTGACCTCACCAATGCCCTGTACAACTTCAACAAGACATCCCAACTCCTGCATTCAATGTTCTGACCAATGAAACCAAGCATACCGAATGCCTTCTTCACCACCCTATCCACCTGTGACTCCACTTTCAAGGAGCTATGAATCTGTACTCCTAGATCTCTTTGTTCTATAACTCTCCCCAACGCCCTACCATTAACGGAGTAGGTCCTGGCCCGATTCGATCTACCAAAATGCATCACCTCACATTTATCTAAATTAAACTCCATCTGCCATTCATCGGCCCACTGGCCCAATTGATCAAGATCCCATTGCAATCCTAGATAACCTTCTTCACTGTCCACAATGCCACCAATCTTGGTGTCATCTGCAAACTGACTAACCATGCCTCCTAAATTCTCATCCAAATCATTAATATAAATAACAAATAACAGCGGACCCAGCACCGATCCCTGAGGCACACCGCTGGTCACAGGCCTCCAGTTTGAAAAACAACCCTCTACAACCACCCTCTGTCTTCTGTCGTCAAGCCAATTTTGTATCCAATTGGCTACCTCACCTTGGATCCCATGAGATTTAACCTTATGTAACAACCTACCATGCGGTACCTTGTCACATGCTTTGCTGAAGTCCATGTAGACCACGTCTACTGCACAGCCCTCATCTATCTTCTTGGTTACCCCTTCAAAAAACTCAATCAAATTCGTGAGACATGATTTTCCTCTCACAAAACCATGCTGACTGTTCCTAATTGGTCCCTGCGTCTCCAAATGCCTGTAGATCCTGTCTCTCAGAATACCCTCTAACAACTTACCCACTACAGATGTCAGGCTCACTGGTCTGTAGTTCCCAGGCTTTTCCCTGCCGCCCTTCTTAAACAAAGGCACAACATTTGCTACCCTCCAATCTTCAGGCACCTCACCTGTAGCGGTGGATGATTCAAATATCTCTGCTAGGGGACCCGCAATTTCCTCCCTAACCTCCCATAACGTCCTGGGATACATTTCATCAGGTCCCGGAGATTTATCTACCTTGATGCGCGTTAAGACTTCCAGCACCTCCCTCTCTGTAATATGTACACTCCTCAAGACATCACTATTTATTTCCCCAAGTTCCCTAACATCCATGGCTTTCTCAACCGTAAATACCGATGTGAAATATTCATTCAGGATCTCACCCATTTCTTGTGGTTCCGCACATAGATGACCTTGTTGATCCTTAAGAGGCCCTACTCTCTCCCGAGTTACCCTTTTGCCCTTTATGTCGGTGAGCGGCGGGAGAGAGCGAGACCAGAGCGGAGATAAAAACAGCGCGGAGAGAGTGAGAGTTCAGTCGGTGAGCAGGAGAGAGTGAGACCAGAGCGGGGATAAAAACAGCGCGGAGAGAGCGAGAGTTCAGTCGGTGAGCGGGGGGAGAGAGTGAGACCAGAGCGGGGATAAAAACAGCGCGGAGAGAGCGAGAGTTCAGTCGGTGAGCGGGGTGAGAGAGTGAGACCAGAGCGGGGATATAAACAGCGCGGAGAGAGTGAGACCAGAGCGGGGATATAAACAGCGCGGAGAGAGCGAGGGTCCAGTCGGTGAGCGGGGGGAGAGAGTGAGACCAGAGCGGGGATATAAACAGTGCGGAGAGAGTGAGACCAGAGCGGGGATATAAACAGCGCGGAGAGAGCGAGGGTCCAGTCGGTGAGCGGGGGGAGAGAGCGAGACCAGAGCGGGGATATAAACAGCGCGGAGAGAGCGAGAGTTCAGTCGGTGAGCGGCGGGAGAGAGCGAGACCAGAGCGGAGATATAAACAGCGCGGAGAGAGTGAGAGTTCAGTCGGTGAGCGGGAGAGAGTGAGACCAGAGCGGGGATAAAAACAGCGCGGAGAGAGCGAGAGTCCAGTCGGTGAGCGGCGGGAGAGAGTGAGACCAGAGCGGGGATATAAACAGCGCGGAGAGAGCGAGGGTCCAGTCGGTGAGCGGCGGGAGAGAGCGAGACCAGAGCGGGGATATAAACAGCGCGGAGAGAGCGAGAGTTCAGTCGGTGAGCGGCGGGAGAGAGCGAGACCAGAGCGGGGATAAAAACAGCGTGGAGAGAGTGAGAGTCCAGTCGGTGAGCGGCGGGAGAGAGCGAGACCAGTGCGGGGATAAAAACAGTGCGGAGAGAGCGAGAGTTCAGTCGGTGAGCGGCGGGAGAGAGCGAGACCAGTGCGGGGATAAAAACAGTGCGGAGAGAGCGAGAGTCCAGTCGGTGAGCGGCGGGAGAGAGCGAGACCAGAGCGGAGATATAAACAGCGCGGAGAGAGCGAGAGTCCAGTCGGTGAGCGGCGGGAGAGAGCGAGACCAGAGCGGAGATATAAACAGCGCGGAGAGAGCGAGAGTTCAGTCGGTGAGCGGCGGGAGAGAGCGAGACCAGAGCGGAGATATAAACAGCGCGGAGAGAGCGAGAGTTCAGTCGGTGAGCGGCGGGAGAGAGCGAGACCAGAGCGGGGATAAAAACAGTGCGGAGAGAGCGAGAGTTCAGTCGGTGAGCGGCGGGAGAGAGCGAGACCAGAGCGGGGATATAAACAGCGCGGAGAGAGCGAGAGTTCAGTCGGTGAGCGGCGGGAGAGAGCGAGACCAGAGCGGAGATATAAACAGCGCGGAGAGAGCGAGAGTCCAGTCGGTGAGCGGCGGGAGAGAGCGAGACCAGAGCGGGGATAAAAACAGTGCGGAGAGAGCGAGAGTTCAGTCGGTGAGCGGCGGGAGAGAGCGAGACCAGAGCGGGGATATCAACAGCGCGGAGAGAGCGAGAGTCCAGTCGGTGAGCGGCGGGAGAGAGCGAGACCAGAGCGGGGATATAAACAGCGCGGAGAGAGCGAGAGTCCAGTCGGTGAGCGGCGGGAGAGAGTGAGACCAGAGCGGGGATATAAACAGCGCGGAGAGAGCGAGACCAGAGCGGGGATATAAACAGTGCGGAGAGAGCGAGACCAGAGCGGGGATATAAACAGCGCGGAGAGAGCGAGAGTTCAGTCGGTGAGCGGGAGAGAGCGAGACCAGAGCGGGGATATAAACAGCGGGAGAGAGCGAGACCAGAGCGGGGATATAAACAGTGCGGAGAGAGCGAGACCAGAGCGGAGATATAAACAGCGCGGAGAGAGCGAGACCAGAGCGGGGATATAAACAGTGCGGAGAGAGCGAGACCAGAGCTTACTCTGAGAGCGAGACTCTGAGACCAGCGGCAGTTCGGGGTGACGTCACCTGTCAGAAAGTGACGCGGCACAGGGGAGGCAGCTGATTGGTGAGTAGGTTCAGGTGAGTATTTCTACCATTTTACTGTAAGTAAAGTAATAAGAAAGGGAAGGTCTGCAGGTTTTATAGCAGATAGTGTTTTTTTTTAGTGAACCTAGGTCCCTAGTATAGTTAACATTTTCTAATTTCAACGTAATTTAAAAGGGGTAACTAAGCTAAGGCAAGTCATGGCAGCAGACCTCGCACCCGTGATATGCCCCTCCTGCAAGATGTGGGAAGTCATGGACACTACCAGTGTCCCTGCCGACCATGTGTGTGGGAAGTGTGTCCACCTGCAGCTACTGACCGATCGTATCTCGGAGCTGGAGCTGCAGGTGGACTCACTGTGGAGCATCCGCGATGCAGAGAAACTCGTGGATAGCACGTTTAGCGAGTTGGTCACACCGCAGGTAAAGGGTATACAGGCAGGAAGTGAATGGGTGACCACCAGGAAGAGTAAGAGGTGCAGGCAGGTAGTGCAGGGGTCCCCTGTGGCCATCCCCCTCTCAAACAGATATGCCACTTTGGATGCTGTTGTGGGGGATGACTTATCAGGGGAAGGAAGCAGCAGCCAACTTCCTGGCACCACGGGTAGCTCTGCTGCACAGGCTGGGAGGAAAAAGAGTGAAAGAGCTATAGTGATAGGGGACTCAATTGTAAGGGGAATAGACAGGCGTTTCTGCGGCTGCAACCGAGACTCCAGGATGGTGTGTTGCCTCCCTGGTGCAAGGATCAAGGACGTCTCGGAGCGGCTACAGAACATTTTGGAGGGGGAGGGCGAACAGCCAGCTGTCGTGGTGCATATAGGCACCAACGATATAGGTAAAAAAGGGGATGAGGTCCTAAAAGCAGAATATAGGGAGTTAGGTGGTAAATTAAAAAATAGGACCTCAAAGGTAGTAATCTCAGGATTGCTGCCAGTGCCACGTGCTAGTCAGAGTAGAAATAGGAGGATATTTCAAATGAATACGTGGCTAGAGGAATGGTGCAAGGGGGAGGGATTCAAATTCCTGGGACACTGGAAACGGTTCTGGGGGAGGTGGGACCAGTACAAGCCGGACGGTCTGCACCTGGGCAGGGCCGGGACCGCTGTCCTAGGAGGAGTGTTTGCTAGTGCTGTTGGGGAGGGTTTAAACTAAAGTGGCAGGGGGTTGGGAACCTGAGCAGGGAGAGAGAGGAAAGCGCAACAGGAAGGGACAGAAGGTATGGAGTAATAGGTAAAATGTTAAAAAAGGAAAAAGCAGGAACTAAGCGTCACAAAACAGATTTGAAAGTTCTTTATCTGAATGCACGTAGCATTCGTAATAAAATGGACGAGTTAACGGCACAAATAACTACGTATGGGTATGATCTTGTGGCCATTACAGAAACATGGCTGCAGGGTGACAACGACTGGGAATTAAATATGCCAGGGTATTTAACAATCAGGAAGGACAGGCAGGAAGGAAGGGGAGGTGGGGTGGCTATGTTAATAAAGGAAGGAATCACTGTAATACAGATAAATGATATTGGGACAAAGCATCAAGATAATGAAACAGTTTGGGTGGAGATAAGGAATAATAAGGGGAAAAAAACATTAGTGGGCGTAGTATATAGGCCTCCTAATAGTTGCAACTCTGCTGGAAGAAGTATTAATCAGGAAATAGTCGGGGCATGTAATAAGGGAACAGCCATAATTATGGGGGATTTTAATTATCATATTAACTGGACAAATCAAATTGGGCAGAGCAGCCTTGAGGACGAGTTCATTGAGTGCATCAGGGATGGATTTCTTGAGCAGTATGTAACTGATCCTACAAAGGGGCAGGCAACCTTGGACCTGGTCCTGTGTAATGAGTCAGGATTAATTAATAATGTCCTAGTTGAGGATCCCCTTGGAACGAGCGACCACAACATGGTGGAATTCCATATCCAATTAGAGGGTGAGAAGGTTGATTCTCAAACAAGCGTACTGAGCTTGAATAAAGGAGACTATGATGGTATGAGAGCGGAATTGATTAAAGTGGACTGGGAAAATAGATTAAAGGGTACGACGGTACATGAGCAGTGGTGTTCATTTAGGGAGTTATTTTACAACTTTCAAAATAAATATGTTCCACTGAGGAAAAAAGGGTGTAAAAGAAATGACAGCCATCCGTGGCGAAGTAAAGAAATCAAGGATAGTATCCGACTAAAAACAAGGACATATAAGGTAGCCAAACTTAGTGGGAGGATAGAAGATTGGGAATTCTTCAAAAGACAGCAAAAAGTAACTAAAGGATTGATTAAGAAAGGGAAGTTAGATTATGAAAAGAAATTAGCAAAAAATATAAAAACAGATAGCAAGAGTTTCTATAGTTATATAAAAAGAAAAAGGGTGGCTAAGGCAAACGTAGGTCCCTTAGAGGATGAGACCGGGAAATTAATGGTGGGAAACATGGAGATGGCAAAAATGCTGAACAAATATTTTGTTTCAGTCTTTACAGTAGAGGACACTTAGAATATCCCAACACTGGACAAACAGGGGGCTCGAGGGGGGGAGGAGCGAAATACGATTAAAATCACTCAGGAATTGGTACTCAGTAAATGAATGGGACTCAAGGCGGATAAATCCCCTGGACCTGATGGCTTCCATCCTAGGGTCTTGAGGGAAGTGGCAGTAGGGATTGTGGATGCTTTGGTGATAGTTTTCCAAAATTCCCTGGACTCAGGAGAGGTCCCGGCAGATTGGAAAACTGCTAATGTAACACCGTTATTTGAAAAGGGTAGTAGGCAGAAGGCTGGAAATTATAGGCCAGTTAGCTTAACATCTGTGGTGGGTAAAATTTTGGAGTCTATTATTAAGGAGACAGTAACGGAACATTTAGATAAGCATAATTTAATAGGACAAAGTCAGCATGGCTTTATGAAGGGGAAGTCATGTCTGACAAATTTGCTTGAGTTCTTTGAGGATATAACGTACAGGGTGGATAAAGGGGAACCAGTGGACATAGTGTATTTAGACTTCCAGAAGGCATTCGACAAGGTGCCACATAAAAGATTATTACTTAAGATAAAAAATCACGGGATTGGGGGTAATATTCTGGCATGGGTGGAGGATTGGTTATCGAACAGGAAGCAGAGAGTTGGGATAAATGGTTCATTTTCGGACTGGCAACCAGTAACCAGTGGTGTTCCACAGGGGTCGGTGCTGGGTCCCCAACTCTTTACAATTTATATTAACGATTTGGAGGAGGGGACCGAGTGCAACATATCAAAATTTGCAGATGATACAAAGATGGGAGGGAAAGTAGAGAGTGAGGAGAACATAAAAAACCTTCAAGGGGATATAGACAGGCTGGGTGAGTGGGCAGAGATTTGGCAGATGCAATATAACATTGGAAAATGTGAGGTTATGCACTTTGGCAGGAAAAATCAGAGAGCAAGTTATTTTCTTAATGGCGAGAGACTGGAAAGTACTGCAGTACAAAGGGATCTGGGGGTCCTAGTGCAAGAAAATCAAAAAGTTGGTATGCAGGTGCAGCAGGTGATCAAGAAAGCCAACGGAATGTTGGCTTTTATTGCTAGGGGGATAGAATATAAAAACAGGGAGGTATTGCTGCAGTTATATAAGGTATTGGTGAGACCGCACCTGGAATACTGCATACAGTTTTAGTCTCCATACTTAAGAAAAGACATACTTGCTCTTGAGGCAGTACAAAGAAGGTTCACTCGGTTAATCCTGGGGATGAGGGGGCGGACATATGAGGAGAGGTTGAGTAGATTGGGACTCTACTCATTGGAGTTCAGAAGAATGAGAGGCGATCTTATTGAAACATATAAGATTGTGAAGGGTCTTGATCGGGTGGATGCAGTAAGGATGTTCCCAAAGATGGGTGAAACTAGAACTAGGGGGCATAATCTTAGAATAAGGGGCTGCTCTTTCAAAACTGAGATGAGGAGAAACTTCTTCACTCAGAGGGTGGTAGGTCTGTGGAATTTGCTGCCCCAGGAAGCTGTGGAAGCTACATCATTAGATAAATTTAAAACAGAAATAGACAGTTTTCTAGAAGTAAAGGGAATTAGGGGTTATGGGGAGCGGGCAGGAAATTGGACATGAAGCTGAGTTCGGATCGGTCAATGCCCTGTGGGTGGCGCAGAGGGCCCAGGGGCTGTGTGGCCGGGTCCTGCTCCTACTTCTTGTGTTCTTTAGATTTGTGGTTGGGATCAGATCAGCCATGATCTTATTGAATGGCGGAGCAGGCTCGAGGGGCCGATTGGCCTACTCCTGCTCCAATTTCTTATGTTCTTATGTTCTTACATATTTGTAGAAGCTCTTTGGATTCACCTTTGCCTGATCTGCCAAAGAAATCTCATGTCCCCTTTTTGCCCTCCTGATTTCTCTCTTAACTCTACTCCGGCAATCTCTATACTCTTCAAGGGATCCACTTGATCCCAGCTGCCTATGCATGTCATATGCCTCCTTCTTCTTTTTGACTAGTGCCTCAATCTCCCGAGTCATCCAAGGTTCCCTACTTCTACCAGCCTTGCCCTTCACTTTATAAGGAATGTGCTTACCCTGAACCCTGGTTAACACACTTTTGAAAGCCTCCCACTTACCAGACGTCCCTTTGCCTGCCAACAGACTCTCCCAATCAACTTCTGAAAGTTCCTGTCTAATACCATCAAAATTGGCCTTTCCCCAATTTAGAATTTTAACTTTTGGGCCAGACCTATCCTTCTCCATAGCTATCTTAAAACTAATGGAATTATGATCACTGGTCCCAAAGTGATCCCTCAATAACACTTCTGTCACCTGCCCTTCCTTATTTCCCAAGAGGAGGTCAAGTTTTGCCCCCTCTCTAGTCGGGCCATCCACATACTGAATGAGAAATTCCTCCTGAATACACTCAACAAATTTCTCTCCATCCATGATTGAAGAGTGGAGGGAACAATGTTACACTGATGATTGAAGAGTGGAGGGAACAATGTTAAACTGATGATTGAAGAGTGGAGGGAACAATGTTACACTGATGATTGAAGAGTGGAGGGAACAATGTTAAACTGATGATTGAAGAGTGGAGGGAGCAATGTTACACTGATGATTGAAGAATGGAGGGAACAATGTTAAACTGATGATTGAAGAATGGAGGGAACAATATTACACTGATGATTGAAGAGTGAGGAGAACAATGTTAAACTGATGATTGAAGAATGGAGGGAACAATGTTAAACTGATGATTGAAGAGTGGAGGGAACAATGTTAAACTGATGATTGATGAGTGGAGGGAACAATGTTACACTGATGCTTGATGAGTGGAGGGAACAATGTTACAATGATGATTGAAGAGTGGAGTGTTACAATGATTATTGAAGAGTGGAGGGAACAATGTTAAACTGATGATTGAAGAGTGGAGGGAACAATGTTACAATGATGATTGAAGAGTGGAGGGAACAATGTTACACTGATGATTGAAGAGTGGAGGGAACAATGTTAAACTGATGATTGAAGAGTGGAGGGAACAATGTTACACTGATGATTGATGAGTGGAGGGAACAATGTTACAATGATGATTGAAGAGTGGAGGGAACAATGTTACACTGATGATTGAAGAGTGGAGGGAACAATGTTACACTGATGATTGAAGAATGGAGGGAACAATGTTAAACTGATGATTGAAGAATGGAGGGAACAATGTTGCACTGATGATTGAAGAGTGGAGGGAACAATATTACAGTAATGATTGAAGAGTGGAGGGAACAATGTTGAACTGATGATTGAAGAGTGGAGGGAGCAATGTTGAACTGATGATTGAAGAGTGGAGTGAACAATGTTGAACTGATGATCGAAGAGTGGAGGGAACAATATTACAGTAATGATTGAAGAGTGGGGGGAACAATGTTAAACTGATGATTGAAGAGTGAGGAGAACAATGTTACACTGATGATTGAAGAGTGGAAGGAACAATGTTAAACTGATGATTGAAGAATGGAGGGAACAATGTTACACTGATGATTGAAGAGTGGAGGGAACAATGTTACACTGATGATTGAAGAATGGAGGGAACAATGTTACACTGATGATTGAAGAGTGGAGGGAACAATGTTAAACTGATGATTGAAGAGTGGAGGGAACAATGTTACACTGATGATTGAAGAATGGAGGGAACAATGTTACACTGATGATTGAAGAGTGGAGGGAACAATGTTAAACTGATGATTGAAGAGTGAGGAGAACAATGTTACACTGATGATTGAAGAGTGGAGGGAACAATGTTAAACTGATGATTGAAGAATGGAGGGAACAATGTTACACTGATGATTGAAGAGTGGAGGGAACAATGTTAAACTGATGATTGAAGAGTGGAGGGAACAATGTTAAACTGATGATTGAAGAGTGGAGGGAACAATGTTACACTGATGATTGAAGAGTGGGGGGAACAATGTTAAACTGATGATTGAAGAGTGGAGGGAACAATGTTACACTGATGATTGAAGATTGGGGGGAACAATGTTAAACTGATGATTGAAGAATGGAGGGAACAATGTTACACTGATGATTGAAGATTGGAGGGAACAATTTGTAATTGATCTTTGAAGTCTAGGGCACAATGTTAGACCGATCATTAAAGAGTGCAGGGTACAATGTTACACTGATGATTGATGAGTGTAGGGCGTAATGTTAAACTGACGATTGAATATTTTTGTTTCTTTGTTGGACTGATGATTGAAGAATGTAGTGTCTTTGTTGGACTGATGATTGAAGAATGTGGTGTCTTTGTTGGACTGATGATTGAAGAATGTGGTGTCTTTGTTGGACTGATGATTGAAGAATGTGGTGTTTTTTTTAGACTGATGATTGAATAATTTGGTATCTTTGTTAGACTGATGATTGAATCGTGTGGTGTCTTTGTTAGAATGATGAATGAAGAGTGTGATATCTTTGTTAGACTGATAATTGAAGAGTGTGATATCTTTGTTAGATTGATGATTGAATAGTGTGGTGTCTTCGTCAGACTGATGAATGAATAGTGTGGTGTCTTTGTTAGAGTGATGATTGAATAGTGTGGTGTCTTTGTTAGAGTGATGATTGAATAGTGTGGTGTCTTTGTTAGAGTGATGATTGAAGAGTGTGGTGTCTTTGTTAGAGTGACAATTGAAGAACGTGGTATCTTTGCTGGATTCATGATTGAAGAATGTTGTATCTTTGCTAGATTCATGATTGAAGAATGTAGTGTCTTTGTTCGTTTAATGATTGAAGAATGTAATATCTTTCTTGGACTGATGATTGAATAGTGTGGTGTCTTTGTTCGACTGATGATTGAATGGTGTGGTGTCTTTCTTAGACTGATGATTGAAGAATGTAATATCTTTCTTAGACTGATGATTGAATAGTGTGGTGTCTTTGTTAGACTGATGATTGAAGAATGTGGTATCTTTGTTAGACTGATCATTAAAGAATATAATATCTTTGTTAGACTGATGATTGAAGAGTGTAGTATCTTTGTTAGACTGATGATTGAAGAATGTATTATCTTTGATAAATTGATGATTGAATAATGTATAATCTTTTATAGGCTGATGATTGAAGAGTGTGGTATCTTTGTAAGACTGATGATTGAAGAGTGTTGTGTCTTTGTTAGATTGATGATTGAATAGAGTGGTGTCTTTGTTCGACTGATGATTTAAGAGTGTAGTAGCTTTGTTAAATTGATGATTGAAGAATGTAGTATCTTTGTTAGATTGATGATTGAAGAATGTAGTATCTTTTTTGGAGTGATGATTGAAGAATGTAGTATCTTAGTTAGACTGATGATTGAAGAGTGTAGTATCTTTGTTAGACTGATGATTGAAGAATGTATTATCTTTGATAAATTGATGATTGAATAATGTATAATCTTTTATAGGCTGATGATTGAAGAGTGTGGTATCTTTGTAAGACTGATGATTGAAGAGTGTTGTGTCTTTGTTAGATTGATGATTGAATAGAGTGGTGTCTTTGTTCGACTGATGATTTAAGAGTGTAGTAGCTTTGTTAAATTGATGATTGAAGAATGTAGTATCTTTGTTAGATTGATGATTGAAGAATGTAGTATCTTTTTTGGAGTGATGATTGAAGAATGTAGTATCTTAGTTAGACTGATGATTGAAGAGTGTAGTATCTTTGTTAGACTGATGATTGAAGAATGTATTATCTTTGATAAATTGATGATTGAATAATGTATAATCTTTTATAGGCTGATGATTGAAGAGTGTGGTATCTTTGTAAGACTGATGATTGAAGAGTGTTGTGTCTTTGTTAGATTGATGATTGAATAGAGTGGTGTCTTTGTTCGACTGATGATTTAAGAGTGTAGTAGCTTTGTTAAATTGATGATTGAAGAATCTAGTATCTTTGTTTGACTGATGATTGAAGAGTGTAGTATCTTTGTTAGATTGATGATTGAAGAATGTAGTATCTTAGTTAGACTGATGATTGAAGAATGCCGTATCTTTGTTAGATTGATGATTTAAGAGTGTCGTATCTTTGTTAGACTGATGATTGAAGAGTGTAGTATCTTAGTTAGACTGATGATTGAATAGTGTGGTGTCTTTCTTAGACTGATGATTGAAGAATGTAGTATCTTTCTTGGACTGATGATTGAATAGTGAGGTGTCTTTCTTAGACTGATTGTTGAATAGTGTGGTGTCTTTGTTGGACTGATGATTGAAAAGTGTGAGATCTTTGTTAGACTGATCTTTAAAGAATATAGTATCTTTGTTAGACTGATGATTGAATAATGTAGTATCTTTGTTCGACTGATGATTGAAGAGTGTGGTATCTTTGTTAGATTGATGATTGAAGAGTGTCGTATCTTTGTTAGACTGGTGATTGAAGAATGTATTATCTTTGATAAATTGATGATTGAATAATGTATAATCTTTTATAGGCTGATGATTGAAGAGTGTGGTATCTTTGTAAGACTGATGATTGAAGAGTGTTGTGTCTTTGTTTGATTGATGATTGAATAGTGTGGTGTCTTTGTTCGACTGATGATTTAAGAGTGTAGTAGCTTTGTTAAATTGATGATTGAAGAATGTAGTATCTTTGTTCGATTGATGATTGAAGAATGCCGTATCTTTTTTAGACTGATGATTGAAGAGTGTCGTATCTTTGTTAGATTGATGATTGAAGAATGTCGTATCTTTGTTAGAGTGATGATTGAAGAATGTAGTATCTTAGTTAGACTGATGATTGAAGAGTGTAGTATCTTAGTTAGACTGATGATTGAATAGTGTGGTATCTTTGTTAGACTGATGATTGAAGAATGTAGTATCTTTGTTAGAGTGATGATTGAAGAATGTAGTATCTTTGTTCGACTGTTGATTGAAGAAAGTAGTATCTTTGTTAGAGTGATGATTTAAGAGTGTAGTATCTTTGTTAGATTGATGATTGAAGAATGTAGTATCTTTGTTATACTGATGATTGAAGAATGTAGTATCTTTGTTATACTGATGATTGAAGAATGTAGTATCTTTGTTAGATTGATGATTGAAGAGTGTAGTATCTTTGTTAGAGTGATGATTTAAGAGTGTCGTATCTTTCTTAGACTGATGATTGAAGAATGTAGTATCTTTGTTGGAGTGATGATTGAAGAATGTAGTATCTTTGTTCGACTGTTGATTGAAGAAAGTAGTATCTTTGTTAGAGTGATGATTTAAGAGTGTAGTATCTTTGTTAGATTGATGATTGAAGAATGTAGTATCTTTGTTATACTGATGATTGAAGAATGTAGTATCTTTGTTAGATTGATGATTGAAGAGTGTAGTATCTTTGTTAGAGTGATGATTGAAGAATGCCGTATCTTTGTTAGATTGATGATTTAAGAGTGTCGTATCTTTCTTAGACTGATGATTGAAGAATGTAGTATCTTTCTTGGACTGATGATTGAATAGTGAGGTGTCTTTCTTAGACTGATTGTTGAATAGTGTGGTGTCTTTGTTGGACTGATGATTGAAAAGTGTGAGATCTTTGTTAGACTGATCTTTAAAGAATATAGTATCTTTGTTAGACTGATGATTGAATAATGTAGTATCTTTGTTCGACTGATGATTGAAGAGTGTGGTATCTTTGTTAGATTGATGATTGAAGAGTGTAGTATCTTTGTTAGACTGGTGATTGAAGAATGTATTATCTTTGATAAATTGATGATTGAATAATGTATAATCTTTTATAGGCTGATGATTGAAGAGTGTGGTATCTTTGTAAGACTGATGATTGAAGAGTGTTGTGTCTTTGTTAGATTGATGATTGAATAGTGTGGTGTCTTTGTTCGACTGATGATTTAAGAGTGTAGTAGCTTTGTTAAATTGATGATTGAAGAATGTAGTATCTTTGTTCGATTGATGATTGAAGAATGCCGTATCTTTTTTAGACTGATGATTGAAGAGTGTCGTATCTTTGTTAGATTGATGATTGAAGAATGTAGTATCTTTGTTAGAGTGATGATTGAAGAATGTAGTATCTTAGTTAGACTGATGATTGATGAGTGTAGTATCTTCGTTAGACTGATGATTGAATAGTGTGGTATCTTTGTTAGACTGATGATTGAAGAATGTAGTATCTTTGTTAGAGTGATGATTGAAGAATGTAGTATCTTTGTTCGACTGTTGATTGAAGAAAGTAGTATCTTTGTTAGAGTGATGATTTAAGAGTGTAGTATCTTTGTTAGATTGATGATTGAAGAATGTAGTATCTTTGTTATACTGATGATTGAAGAATGTAGTATCTTTGTTATACTGATGATTGAAGAATGTAGTATCTTTGTTAGATTGATGATTGAAGAGTGTAGTATCTTTGTTAGAGTGATGATTTAAGAGTGTCGTATCTTTCTTAGACTGATGATTGAAGAATGTAGTATCTTTGTTGGAGTGATGATTGAAGAATGTAGTATCTTTGTTCGACTGTTGATTGAAGAAAGTAGTATCTTTGTTAGAGTGATGATTTAAGAGTGTAGTATCTTTGTTAGATTGATGATTGAAGAATGTAGTATCTTTGTTATACTGATGATTGAAGAATGTAGTATCTTTGTTAGATTGATGATTGAAGAGTGTAGTATCTTTGTTAGAGTGATGATTGAAGAATGCCGTATCTTTGTTAGATTGATGATTTAAGAGTGTCGTATCTTTCTTAGACTGATGATTGAAGAATGTAGTATCTTTCTTGGACTGATGATTGAATAGTGAGGTGTCTTTCTTAGACTGATTGTTGAATAGTGTGGTGTCTTTGTTGGACTGATGATTGAAAAGTGTGAGATCTTTGTTAGACTGATCTTTAAAGAATATAGTATCTTTGTTAGACTGATGATTGAATAATGTAGTATCTTTGTTCGACTGATGATTGAAGAGTGTGGTATCTTTGTTAGATTGATGATTGAAGAGTGTAGTATCTTTGTTAGACTGGTGATTGAAGAATGTATTATCTTTGATAAATTGATGATTGAATAATGTATAATCTTTTATAGGCTGATGATTGAAGAGTGTGGTATCTTTGTAAGACTGATGATTGAAGAGTGTTGTGTCTTTGTTAGATTGATGATTGAATAGTGTGGTGTCTTTGTTCGACTGATGATTTAAGAGTGTAGTAGCTTTGTTAAATTGATGATTGAAGAATGTAGTATCTTTGTTCGATTGATGATTGAAGAATGCCGTATCTTTTTTAGACTGATGATTGAAGAGTGTCGTATCTTTGTTAGATTGATGATTGAAGAATGTAGTATCTTTGTTAGAGTGATGATTGAAGAATGTAGTATCTTAGTTAGACTGATGATTGATGAGTGTAGTATCTTCGTTAGACTGATGATTGAATAGTGTGGTATCTTTGTTAGACTGATGATTGAAGAATGTAGTATCTTTGTTAGAGTGATGATTGAAGAATGTAGTATCTTTGTTCGACTGTTGATTGAAGAAAGTAGTATCTTTGTTAGAGTGATGATTTAAGAGTGTAGTATCTTTGTTAGATTGATGATTGAAGAATGTAGTATCTTTGTTATACTGATGATTGAAGAATGTAGTATCTTTGTTATACTGATGATTGAAGAATGTAGTATCTTTGTTAGATTGATGATTGAAGAGTGTAGTATCTTTGTTAGAGTGATGATTGAAGAATGTAGTATCTTTGTTAGACTGATGATTGAAGAATGTAGTATCTTTGTTAGAGTGATGATTGAAGAATGTAGTATCTTTGTTCGACTGTTGATTGAAGAAAGTAGTATCTTTGTTAGAGTGATGATTTAAGAGTGTAGTATCTTTGTTAGATTGATGATTGAAGAATGTAGTATCTTTGTTATACTGATGATTGAAGAATGTAGTATCTTTGTTAGATTGATGATTGAAGAGTGTAGTATCTTTGTTAGAGTGATGATTGAAGAATGCCGTATCTTTGTTAGATTGATGATTTAAGAGTGTCGTATCTTTCTTAGACTGATGATTGAAGAATGTAGTATCTTTCTTGGACTGATGATTGAATAGTGAGGTGTCTTTCTTAGACTGATTGTTGAATAGTGTGGTGTCTTTGTTGGACTGATGATTGAAAAGTGTGAGATCTTTGTTAGACTGATCTTTAAAGAATATAGTATCTTTGTTAGACTGATGATTGAATAATGTAGTATCTTTGTTCGACTGATGATTGAAGAGTGTGGTATCTTTGTTAGATTGATGATTGAAGAGTGTAGTATCTTTGTTAGACTGGTGATTGAAGAATGTATTATCTTTGATAAATTGATGATTGAATAATGTATAATCTTTTATAGGCTGATGATTGAAGAGTGTGGTATCTTTGTAAGACTGATGATTGAAGAGTGTTGTGTCTTTGTTAGATTGATGATTGAATAGTGTGGTGTCTTTGTTCGACTGATGATTTAAGAGTGTAGTAGCTTTGTTAAATTGATGATTGAAGAATGTAGTATCTTTGTTCGATTGATGATTGAAGAATGCCGTATCTTTTTTAGACTGATGATTGAAGAGTGTCGTATCTTTGTTAGATTGATGATTGAAGAATGTAGTATCTTTGTTAGAGTGATGATTGAAGAATGTAGTATCTTAGTTAGACTGATGATTGATGAGTGTAGTATCTTCGTTAGACTGATGATTGAATAGTGTGGTATCTTTGTTAGACTGATGATTGAAGAATGTAGTATCTTTGTTAGAGTGATGATTGAAGAATGTAGTATCTTTGTTCGACTGTTGATTGAAGAAAGTAGTATCTTTGTTAGAGTGATGATTTAAGAGTGTAGTATCTTTGTTAGATTGATGATTGAAGAATGTAGTATCTTTGTTATACTGATGATTGAAGAATGTAGTATCTTTGTTATACTGATGATTGAAGAATGTAGTATCTTTGTTAGATTGATGATTGAAGAGTGTAGTATCTTTGTTAGAGTGATGATTGAAGAATGTAGTATCTTTGTTAGACTGATGATTGAAGAATGTAGTATCTTTGTTAGAGTGATGATTGAAGAATGTAGTATCTTTGTTCGACTGTTGATTGAAGAAAGTAGTATCTTTGTTAGAGTGATGATTTAAGAGTGTAGTATCTTTGTTAGATTGATGATTGAAGAATGTAGTATCTTTGTTATACTGATGATTGAAGAATGTAGTATCTTTGTTATACTGATGATTGAAGAATGTAGTATCTTTGTTAGATTGATGATTGAAGAGTGTAGTATCTTTGTTAGAGTGATGATTGAAGAATGTAGTATCTTTGTTAGACTGATGATTGAAGAATGTAGTATCTTTGTTCGACTGTTGATTGAAGAATGTAGTATCTTTGTTAGAGTGATGATTGAAGAGTGTAGTATCTTTGTTAGATTGATGATTGAAGAATGTAGTATCTTTGTTCGACTGATGATTGAAGAATGTAATATCTTTGTTCGACTGTTGATTGAAGAATGTAGTATCTTTGTTAGATTGATGATTGAATAGTGTGATATCTTTGTTAGAGTGATGATTGAAGAATGTCGTATCTTTGTTGGAGTGATGATTGAAGAATGTAGTATCTTTGTTAGAGTGATGATTGAAGAATGTAGTATCTTTGTTAGATTGATGATTGAAGAATGTAGTATCTTTTTTGGAGTGATGATTGAAGAATGTAGTATCTTTGTTAGATTGATGATTGAATAGTGTGATATCTTTGTTAGAGTGATGATTGAAGAATGTAGTATCTTTGTTGGAGTGATGATTGAAGAATGTAGTATCTTTGTTAGAGTGATGATTGAAGAATGTAGTATCTTTGTTAGATTGATGATTGAAGAATCTGGTATCTTTGTTAGACTGATGATTGAAGAGTGTGGTGTCTTTGTTAGACTGATGATTGAAGAGTGTGGTGTCTTTGTTAGACTGATGATTGAGGAGTGTGGTGTCTTTGTTAGCCTGATGACTGAAGAGTGTGGTGTGCAAGAGTTGATGATATCTTCAACCTTCACTAAACTACTTCAGGACACCAGGGTGAAATTTCATAAGATTTTATGACTTCATTTTAGACTTTCCTCTCATGGAAAATTAAATAATTCAGGAAGCGATCATACATTTGGAAACTGTCGATTGGATAAACTGGGTCAGAATGGACTGATGGCCTTATCTCTTTTTACACTTTCATACTCTTTCTATTCTTGGATTGCAATTTTTTAATGAAGCTAATGGGAGGGCGCTGGAGCTTGTCAGCACTTGATCAGATGCTGGAGCTTGGCAACAGTGAGGGTGAGTGTCCTGTGATTTAGCAGTGCTGTGGAGTGAGAACCTAGTGTTTGACAGAACTACTGAGCAGAATGTGCAATTTGACGAACTGGTAGATTCCTGGCACCGATCAGCACAGCCGAGTGGAGGGGACATAGATTTTGACAGCAGTGGGGTGATTGGTCTGTCAACACTAGATTGTAAGTTTGTAAAAAAATCTCTGCAGACATTGAAATAAGTATTTTTGGATTGGGGGCTAGAACATTCAGTTTTTGTTTGATTAATAATTACCAGTGCTGTTTTAGCCTTTGTCCTCTCTACTTGGGGGCTCTCCTGCAGGAACCCTGGAGTTGCCAATTGCTCCATGGTGCTCTGAAGGTTCACCAACAGATCTCTGAGCAGCACTGCATATGGGGAGCAAAGAAGATTCCTTGAATTAAGAGATTCTGCTCATTAATCAGTGCAGCTTGGTATGCAACCCTGAAAAGTACAGCAGGCCCTGTCCCCCTCCTGGTGCTGCTGATATATTGTCACCTCCACTTGCTTCCCTTCACTGATGCTCGCTGCTTCATTAGGTGCACCTACATGACTCTGGGATGTTTCTCGGCTTGTCCCGATTTCCTTTGCAACTCCATTAGCAGCCTTGCTTTCAGCTGCCTAGGTCCTAATCTCTGGAATTCCCTCCCTTAACGTCTCTTATCCCTCTCTCATCCTTTAAGAGGCTCCTTAAAACCTATGTCTTCGACCAAGCTTATGGTCTGTTAACGCTCCTGTGAAGTGCCTTGGGACATTTTACTAAGTTAAAGTCGCTACATAAATGCAAGTTGTTATTGTTGTCCTCACAGGGTTTGGAGTGCAGTTGCTCCCATGGGTGGATGTGGGAGACTGCATTCGCTCTGTTCATCACCTCCTACCATGCCTTCTGGATGATAACTCTGGTGGAAGGGATGCTTCCCCTACCCCCAAAACGGCCACCATGCTGCACGCTATCTGCTCCAGCTGCCCTTATTAAATGCGGCAATTCTGTAAGAGCCGCTGCACTTTGGATTCCCCATGCCCGCCAGGTCATTCAGCACTCTGTGCACAAAAAAACATGCAGGGAACTTGAGGCAATTACTTAAATTTGATGGCCCCTGGAATCTGACGGGGTTGGCTGACCATTTAACTAGGCCCATGCGTTTTGGCCTGATCGTGGAATCTCCTCTAATATGTTTGACAAGGAGAGGATGATGACATGGTGTAATAGAGAAAGTACTTTGCGCTGGTATATTTCTGATGTTACTGGGAATAAAAGCAATGTTCATTAAAATTAATGAGAGTAAATAATAGAGAAATTATACAGAACTTGAGATTAAATCAATTTAATTGAAAAATAATATGAAGATGTTTATTGAAAGTTTTTTGAATGATTGTTGAGGTTCTTGATAAAAGGGATTGGAAGTTAAACTAAGTTAATGTTTAATATATGAAATAATATATTAAATGTATTTATACATATAAGCCCTCAAACTCTGCTGGGCCATTTGCCCCAGTCATGCTCTCTTCGAACAGGGCTTCCATGTGTCAATTCACTCCGACACTGCCTCTTCTGTAAAACATGGGGTCAGCTCATTTAAATACCACCTGGCATTTCCTCAGTGTGGGGGTGGGAGGGTGGAAACTACAGGTGGAGCCTTTAAAAAGGATAACATGGCAGAAGATTTCAACAGCAGGCTGGGGGAGCAACAGTTAAGTACTGAACCTTATGAAAGACAGAAGTGATTGTCTGGTAGCTGTAGCTGTAATAGGTGCCTCACGTGAGATCTTCTGGCATTTTTGAAGAACGTTTTCAACTAAATGATCAGACAGAGGCGCCTAGAGAAAGGAGCAGGGCATTGCAAGGTGTAGAAAAGGAGATACACAATTTATCAATGACACCGACCTTCAGACACTCCCGAATGAAATGCAGCAAAGGAGAGAAAGGCGGCTGGATTCCTATGAGAGGAAACCGCGTAAAAATGTCTCACGTGCCATGTAGAGGGAGCTAGCAGTGACACTGAGGACCATCGCACTCACCTCCAGGACTACAGACCAGTGTCAGAAAATGTTCAAAGACCGGATGATGACAGGCAAAGTAACATCCCGGCCACTGTTCCCTTTCTTTTATGGAAACAATGGCCATATTGTTCACCCACTAATATGACTTGCCACACAAGTCTTCCTTTACACTGCACTGTTGTTTAGGAGGTGACCAATTTTGTATCTTGCACGATGTATTGGCAACACCCCTCACAAGTGTGATTTGCATGCAGAATCTTAACAACCCTTCCTTTACTTTACCAGAAGATCTATTACTGTCTGATTCCACCTGGGAGACATTTCTCTAGTACTAACCCACACCTAATACACCCAATCTTGTTCCAGGATAAACTTGCACCCAATGCTTGTGAAAAGCAAGTGACTCGAGGGGACGTTCCAGACATCAGCCAGCTGACCCCTGTGAGAAGCAGGCCATGTAATTATTGGGAAGGCACTCTGTTCTATATTTCGGACATGGCAGATGGTTGGTGGGTGCAGACCTAAACATTCACCCTGGCAACCAGATGTTTCCACATCCATTGTTTCCTTCATCTCAAGGGGTTCTGCTCACCCGTTCTGAGCTGATGCCCTCCTTCTGTGCAGATCGACCACAGCACCAGGGGAAGTTAATGAAGATGATGAGGGGGAGAAGAAGGAGGAAGGAAGAAATTTCTTTCTGGTGGACAATGGCAACGATGATGATGGTGAAGGGGACAAGGATCAGATCATATAGAAATTAAAAAGGAAATTAAGAAAGCAAAGAGAAGGCATGAAAAAATATTGGCAAGTAAAATCAAGGAAAACCCAAAGATGTTTTATAAATACATTAAGAGCAGGAGGATAACTAAGGAAAGAGTAGGGCCTATTAGAGACCAAAAGGGTAATCTATATGTGGAGGTGGAAGATGTTCGGATGGTTCTTAATGAATACTTTGCATCTGCCTTCACAAAGGAGAGGGATGATGCAGGGATTGTAGTTAAAGAGGAGGAGTGTGAAATATTGGATGGGATAAACATAGTGAGAGAGGAAGTATTAAGGGGATTATCATCTTTGAAAGTAGATAAATCACCAGGGACGGATGAAATGTATCCCAGGCTGTTAAAAGAAGCAAGGGAGGAAATAGCGGAGGCCCTGAGCATCATTTTCCAATCTTCACTGGATACAGGCGTGGTGCCGGAGGATTGGAGGACTGCGAACTTAGTACTGTTGTTTAAAAAGGGAGCGAGGGATAGACTGAGTAATTACAGACCAGTCAGTCTTAACATCGGTGGTGGGCAAATTATTGGAATCAATTCTGAGGGACAGGATAAGCTTAGAAAGGCACGGAGTAATCAAGGACAGTCAGCATGGATTTGTTAAGGGAAGGTCGTGTCTGACTAACTTGATTGAATTTTTTGAGGTGGTAACAAGGAGGGTCGATGAGGGTCGCACGTTTGATGTAGTCTACATGGATTTTAGCAAGGCTTTTGACAAGGTCCCACATGGCAGACTGGTGAAAAAAGTACAAGCCCATGGGGTCCAAGGGAAAGTGGCATGTTGGATCCAAAATTGGCTCAGTGGCAGGAAGCAAAGGATAATGATTGACGGGTGTTTTTGTGACTGGAAGGCTGTTTCCAGTAGGGTTCCACAGGGCTCAGTACTAGGTCCCTTGCTTTTTGAAGTGTATATAAATGATTTGGACAATAATGTGCGGGGCATGATTAAGAAGTTTGCAGATGATACAAAAATTTGCCATGTGGTTGATAGTGAGGAGGAAAGCTGTAGATTGCAGGAAGATATCAATGGACTGGTCAGGTGGGCAGAAAAGTGGCAAATGGAATTCAATCCAGAGAAATGTGAGGTAATGCATTTGGGGAGGGCAAAAAGTCAAGGGAATACACAATAAATGGGAGGATACTGAGAGGTGTAGAGGAAGTGAGGGACCTTGGAGTGCATGTCCGCAGATCCCTGAAGGTAGCAGGACAGGTAGATAAGGTGGTTAGGAAGGCATATGGAAAACTTACCTTTATTAGCCGAGGCATAGAATTTAAGAGCAGGGAGGTTATGCTGGAACTGTATAAAACACTAGTTAGGCCACAGCTTGAGTGTTGCGTACAGTTCTGGTTACCACATACCTGGGTGTCCTTGTGTACCAGTCACTGAAAGCAAACATGCAGGTGCAGCAAGCAGTTAGGAAGGCAAATGGTATGTTGGCCTTCATTGCAAGAGGATTTGAGTACAGGAGCAACGATGTCTTACTGCAGTTATACAGGGCCGTGGTGAGACCACACCTGGAGTATTGTGAGCCGTTTTGGTCTCCTTACCTAAGAAAGGATATACTTGCCATAGAGGGAGTGCAGCGAAGGTTCACCAGACTGATTCCTGGGATGGCAGGACTGTCGTATGAGGAGAGATTGGGTCGACTCGAGTTTAGAAGAATGAGAGGGGATCTCATTGAAACATATAAAATTCTGACAGGGCTAGACAGACAGGATGCAGGGAGGATGTTTCCCCTGGCTGGGGGGGGGTCCAGAATGAGGGGTCACAGTCTCAGCATATGGGGTCGGACATTTACGACTGAGATGAGGAGAAATTTCTTCAGTCAGAGGGTGGTGAACCTGTGGAATTCTCTACCACAGAAGGCTGTGGAGGCCAAGTCACTGAATATATTAAAGAAGGAGCTAGATAGATTTCTAGACACAAAAGGCATCAAGGGGTATGGGGAGAGATTGGGAATATGGGAAAGAGATAGAGGATCAGCCATGATCATATTGAATGGCGGAGCAGGCTCGAAGGGCCGAATGGCCTACTCCTATTTTCTATGTTTCTATGTTTATTACAGGAATGATGTGATTACACTAGAGAGGGTACAGTGGAGATTTACGAGGATGTTGCCAGGGCTGGAGAATTTTAGCTATGAGGAAAGATTGGACTGGCTGGGGTTGTTTTCCTTGGAACAGAGGAGGCTGAGGGGTGATTTAATTGAGGTGTTCAAAATTATGAGGGGCCTAGATAGAGTGGATAGGTAGGATCTATTTCCCTTAGCAGAGAGGTCAATAACCAGGGGGCATAGATTTAAAGTAATTGGTAGGATTAGAGGGGAGCTGAGGAAAACTTTTTTCACCCAGAGGTTGGTGGGAGTTTGGAACTCACTGCCTGATAGGATGGTAGAGGCAGAAACCCTCAACTCATTTAAAAGATACCTGGATGTGCACCTGCAGTGCCGTAACCTACAGGGCTACGGACTAAGTGCTAGAAAGTGGGATTAGGCTGGGTGGCTCAATTTCGACTGGCGTGGGCACGATGGGCCGAATGGCCTCCTTCGTGCCGTAAATTTTCTATGATTCTATGATTCCCTGGATCAAGAACCTTGTCCGTGCCCATCTATCCCTTCCCCTCAATGTCACACCCTGTGTTACTTGCTTTCTACCTCCCATGCACCAGCTCAGATACTTTCACCCAGGGGAAGTTCTATAGTCTGTGAGGATATGGCATTGGGTGATTCACAGAACATTAGAGAGACACAGGAGTGTATGAGGATGTGCCCCTTTCCCATGGCTTCAGAGTCATGGTACCCAGACCACATGGGTGCTTGCCTGAAAAGAACGAAGTTCGAGAAACATCACATTCACAGGCAGGCTCTGAGGACAGACTCTGAGGATACGCAGCAATTGACGTGTGACTCTTGAGTCCACAGCCCTCCATGATCCGGTACATCATGGGAGTTTTTTTCCTTATTGCAGCCATCAATAGAGCATATAACAGCTTCATTGGCATTGGAATCTGCAACCTCAGAAGCAGATCTCTTTCTTTACAGAAGCACAGCCTGCAGCTTTGGCACCAGTAGGGAACAGATTAGACAGAACCCTGTGATCTGGCTTTCAGACAGTTAGGGAAGAGACGTATGCAGCTTTTTCTTAGAGCTTTGAGGATGATAGCTGCCAGCAGTCCAGCCATCATGCCGATCATTGGAGGCATAGATCCAGGGCCCTGTGGGATGGTGACAAACTGTAGTCGCCCTGCATGAGGCTGCAATTTCTCAGAACATGTCAGTCATCTGGCCTGTCCCCTCAGAGTACCACACAAGTGGCAGGTAGGAAGCAACGCCAGGTTGCCGAGGCACAAGCTCCAGAGATGCAGATAGAGGTGTTCCCTTCCAGCAGCAAGCTGCCAAGAGAGAAGGACCAAGAGAGAAAGATCAACCAGCTACCTCTCTGATACAGATCCTCAGGTTACACCATGGAGAAGCACTGGAATAGGAGAAATAAAGGCATGTTTAGACATGCAGAGGAAACAGGGTGTGAGGAAAGAGTAGAATGGACCATGGCCATTGCTTCTAATAAAAAAGGTGCCCTTATTTTGTGCTCTCGTATTCAGTGAGCTTACAAAAACCTGCAGGGTCAGGTAGGGGCAAAGAGGTCTAATGTGATGATTTAGGATGGGTACTGGATTGAAGGATTTGTCATTTATGTGAAGACAGAGATTAGGGAGTTATGGCAGTGGTGGCGAAGAGATTAAACACATGAGGACACTTTATTGATAAGTTGAGTTCTGATGCTCGTTGCCACTGTAACTGAGAAGTCCTTGACTGACAATCCTCCTGATGTTCGACTCCAATTACTTCAGTTACATGGAGAGACTAGGGAAAATGGGGCTGTTCTCCTGAGAACAGAGAAGGTTAAGGGGAGATTCAATACAGGCGTTCAAAATCATGGAGGATTTTGATAGAGTAAATAACGAGAAACTGTCAGTAACCGGAGGACACAGATTTAAGGTGATCGGCAAAAGAGCCAGAGGCAACATGAGGAAACATTTTTTTAAGCAGCAAGTTGTTATGATTTGGAATGCGCTGCCTGAAAGAGTGGGTGATAAGGGAACCAATATGTAATATTTCCAAGTTTGCCGACGACACAAAACTAGATGGGATTGTGAGTTGTGAGGAGGATGCAAAGCGGCAATTTAAACAAGTTGAGTGAGTGGGCAAATACATGGCAGATGCAGTATAACGTGGATAAATGTGAAGTTATCCACTTCAGAAGGAAAAACAGAAAGGCAGAGATTATTTAAATGGTAATAGATTGGGAAAGGTCGATGTACAAAGGGACCTGGGTGTCCTTGTACACCAGTCACTGAAAGCAAACATGCAGGTGCAGCAAGCAGTTAGGAAGGCAAACAGTATGTTGGCCTTCATTGCAAGAGGATTTGAGTACAGGAGCAACGATGTCTTACTGCAGTTATACAGGGCCTTGGTGAGGCCACACCTGGAGTATTGTGGCACCCTGGGTGATATAAAATAGATTCCCCGTGGTTGCGTGAAATCAACCTGTGGCATAAAAGCTGAGCTACAGACAGAGCAGTCTGGGCAGATGATCCTGGCTGCAGCTCTCCATGCAGTAACTGGCACAGCTCTTCCACAGCCTCTTTGGTGAAGCAAATTCTCTTTGTGCAGAGCTGCTCTTCATATGGTCTGCACAGCCTGTAAATTCTTTAGGGAAAGTAATATCACGTGGGGTGCGTCCTCTTAAAAAGTTGCCTCACTCCTTTCCTCGTCATGTACTGCTCCTCCTGCTCCATTAAAGTAGAGAACACGGGACTGCCCATTGGGAATCCCGTATCTGCCACTTTTATAGAACCATGGAACCATAGAAAAGATACAGCACAGAAGGGGCCCATTCGGCCCATCGTATCCACGCCGGCTCAAAGAACAACCAGGTGCCCATTCTAATCCCACCTCCCAGCACCCGGTCCGAAGCCCTGCAGCTTACAGCACTTTAGATGCAGGTCAAGGTACTTTTTAAAAGAGTTGAGGGTCCCTGCCTCTACCACCAATTCGGGCAGCGAATTCCATACACCCACCACCCTCTGGGTAAAAAAGTTTTTCCTCATGTCCCCTCTAATCCTTCCGCCAATCTGCTTAAATCTATGTCCTCTAGTTCTTGAATTCTCCGCTAGTGGAAACAGGTACTTCCTGTCTACTCTATCTGGGCCCCTCATAATTTTGTACACTTCAATCAAGTCACCCCTCAGCTTCCTCTGCTCCAAGGAAAACAACCCCAGTCTATCCAATCTCTCCTCGTAGCTGCAATTTTCAAGCCCTGGCAACATTCTTGTAAATCTTCTCTGCACCCTCTCCAGAGCAATTACGTCCTCCCTGTAATGTGGTGACCAGAACTGTGCACAATACTCCAGCTGTGGCCTTACCATTACAGTTCCATTATTATATCCCTGCTTTTGTATTCTATACCTCGGCTAATAACGGAGAGCATTCCGTATGCCTTCTTCACAACCATATCTACCTGTACTGCCACCTTCAGGGACCTGTGCACATGCACTCCAAGGTCTCTCACTTCCTCTACCCCTCTCAACATATTCCCGTTTACTGCGCATTCCCTTTAACTGTTTGCCCTCCCTAAGTGCATTACCTCACACTTCTCTGGGTTGAACTCCATTTGCCACTTTTCCGCCCACTGCACCAACCCATTGATATCTTCTTGGAGCCTACAGCTATCCTCTTCACTATCAACTACACGGCCAATTTTTGTGTCATCTGCAAATTTGCCAATCATGCCCCCTTCATTCAAGTCCAAATCATTCATATATACTACAAACAGCAAGGGACCCAACACTGAGCCCTGTGGCACACCACTGGAAACAGATTTCCATTCACAAAGACAGCCATCGACTTTTACCCTTTGTTTCCTGTTACTGAGCCAATTTTGGATCCAATTCACCACATTTCCCTGTATCCCATGGGCTTTTACCTCTCTGACCAGTCTGCCATGTGGGACCTTGTCAAATGCCTTACTAAAATCCATGTAGACAACATCCACTGCACTACCCTCATCAATCTTCCTTGTCACTTCCTCAAAGAATTCAATCGGATTTGTAAGGCGTGACCTTCCCTGAACAAATCCATGCTAACTATCCCTGATTAAACCATGCCTTTCCAAGTGACAGTTTATCCTATCTTTCAGTATTGATTCTAATAGTTTGCCCACCACCGAGGTAAGACTGACCGGCCTATAATTGTTCGGCCTTTCCCTCGTACCCTTTTTAAACAATGGTACTACGTTTGCAGTCTTCCAGTCCTCCGGTACCTCCCCTGTATCTAGTGAGGATTGGAAAATGATCCTCAGAGCATCCGCTATTTCCTCCTTGGCTTCCTTCAATAGGCTAGGAAACAATCCATCCGGTCCTGGTGACTTATCAACTTTCAAGGATTCCAGTCCCTCTAGTACTTCCTCTCTCATTATGTTTACCTTATCCAATATTTCACACCTCTCCTCTTTAACTACTATGTCCGGATCATCCCTTTCCTTTGTGAATATGGAGACAAAATGTTCATTTAAAATCCTACCCACATCCTCTGCTTCTACACACAAGTTATCCTTATCATCCCTGATAGGTCCCACCTTTTTCTTAGCTATCCTCTTGTTCTTAATGTACTGATAAAACATCTTTGGGTTTTCTTTAATCTTACGAGCTGATATTTTTTCATGCCCTCTCTTTGCTTTCCTTATTTCCTTTTTTACGTCATCCCTGTACTTTTTATACTCCTCTAGGCTTTCTGCAGTATGTAGTTTTCTGTGATAGTCATAAGCTTTCTTTTTCTGCTTTATCTTGCCCCGCATACTTCTAGACAACCAGGGGGCTGTAAATTTGGCAGTGCCACCCTTTTTCTTTGAGGAGGCGTGTCTGCATTGTACCTGTAGAATCTCACTTTTTAGTGCCTCCCACTGGCTTGCCACTGATTTCTCCTCAAGTAGTTGTGTCCAGTCCACTTCTGCCAAATCACCTCTTAGTTCCGTAAGATTTGCCTTCCCCCAGTTTAAAATGTTTACTCCTGATTTAACTCTGTCCTTTTCCATAATAATGCTAAAACTAACTGAATTGTGGTCACTATCCCCAATATGGTCACTTCACCCACTTGCCCATCTTCATTTCCCAGGATTAAATCTAGAATTGCACCCTCTCTTGTTGGGCTTGTCATGTACTGGCTAAAAAAGTTCTCCTGGACACCGATCAAGAATTTTGCGCCCTCTGTGCCCCTCACACTGTTTGAATCCCAGTTGATGTTAGGGTAGTTGAAGTCCCCTCCTATTATTGCCCTCTTATTTTTGCACTCAGAAATTTGCCTACATATTTGTTCTTCTATCTCCCTTTCGCTATTAGGGGGTCTATAGTACACTCCTAGTAGTGTGACTGCCCCTTTTTAATTTTTTTTTTATTTCTTAGCTCAACAAAAACATGGAATGTATTACTTGGTGGGTACCTTTACAGAGGTTATCATAAAAACCTATGTGATTCACTAACTTAACAGCTTCATGGTCATTTTTACTGAAGCTTTTCATTAATTCCCAGATTTTTTTAAACCTGAATTTAAATTCTCAAACTGTTATAGTAGGATTTGAACTCACACAGTCTGTATTACTAGTCTAGTAGCATAACCACGATGCTACTTTATCTCCTCACGCCCTTAGATAGCTCCCTCAGACAAACCAATTAACTCCTGCAATAACTTTATCAGATTAAGTTAGAGCATGATTTCCTGTGAATGAAATTGGTTTTTAACTCCTTATGTACCATGTCAGGATTAAAGAAGCCAAAACCATGCTAAGATTTAGACAGAAATACACCAATTTTGTCACGGTAAGTTTAATGTACAGTCCTAACTGCTTATAGCGGGTGTGTTCGTGTGAACACGATTTGCCCGCTGCACACAATGGCTGGTATAATGTGGTAGCGCTATTACAATACTCTGCTATATAACAAGAATGGTGTAGATCACTACTGAATAAACTAAACAAGATTTCATGCAATGCAACTAGCTTTACTGAAACCCCACACCACTTAGAGAGAATCAGAAGGGCTTAAGTACTGAAAAGGTCACAGCACATTAATGAGGGTATTTCACTGATTTCAATGGAATAAAAATCAGGCAGCTTCTATAATGGTTGGGTGATCTGTTCTGCCAGATTACCATCCAGGTAGTAAAGACAAAAATGTATCCTGAGAACAGAAAGAGCTTCTTTCTACTTACAGAGAATGGACATGCTGAATAGACACCCAGATAGAGTGGTAAGTGCAGTGTTATCAGGATAATCCTCATACAGAGATGTTTTAATGCTGTGTGGAACCTGATGATTCCAGAGCAGCTGGAGCCCTGAATACAGCATCTGTGGACGGAACAAGTTAAGAATGAACACTGAAGGACATGGGTTTGATGGATATTTTTACTTGATTTATTATTTGGAGGTAGATGTGAAAACCTTTGCACAGGAGATTGAATGGGGAGTACATTATACATGTTCTGTAGAAGGGGTGGGCTTGATGATGGGACTAATGGCTTTTCTCACTTTGTGCTTTCTTACGTCTGTGTGTCATTAACATATCTGCGTTTAAATCAATAGTAATACTCTTAAAACTGTTGCTCATAAATCCAAAAAAAGGCAGGAGCCATTTTATTTAATATTTCTGGGTAAAAATAATCTACTCAAGTATATTTTTACTGAAATTCAATCAGACAAAAAGTAACATGGTGTTTTATTTTTGCTAAAAACGGCTTCAATGCAAGAACTTAGTAACCTCTATCCTGTTTACTTCAAAGGTAGGGAAGGGCCCTTGATGTGACGCAGCTCTCAGACCTCTTAATTGCCTCCTCCATTGTACGTCCTGTTATGTCACAAATCATACAGCAGCATAGCAAGAGATTTCTATAAGAACTGGAACTCTCAGCAATAAATAACCAAATCCGCCTGGGCTGCAACAGAAACGTCCTGATGAACAAGGTCAGTATGAACTTTGTGTTTTTTATGCTGAGATTGAATGCAAGCACATGAAGTAAAGGCCAACTTATCTGCTCACACCCAGCTAGTGACATTTATGCTTATCTGATGATATATATGAATGTAATGTTGTCTGAATAAATGTATTATTTTGAAGCTCTAAGAAGCTCTTGCCAGTATATCCCAAAATAATACAAAGAAAGCATCTAACAAGCCCAGCAGAATCTGCTTGTCATCGTAGTGAAATACCATGGGAAGCACACCCAGCACCATTGAAATCAACATCTGATCACTAAATGTTTCTGGTTAATGAATAGAAAGTAAAGCTTCCACGTCATTTTCCATTTGTACCCAGTGCACTCTCTTAATTGAATCACTTAGTTTTTTAACCCTTACTCGCCTTTTCCCAAATGTCACTTTACAAACAATACAGCCTGGACAGCATTCACAGGGTATAGCCAGAGACAAGTGTTACAAGTACACGTCCCCAAAAATTGATTCTGGGGCCTATCATCCTGGGATCCAAAGAAAAAGCTGTAAGTGATTCTCAACTTTTCAGGAGACAAGATGCCACTCCAATATTTTGCCACTTTCATTGTGTGGGCACTCCTATAGCATTACTGCTATTGACGCAGGTGCCTACCCCAATATGGTAATGACCCTGGGATGTGGGACAAGGTTATGATGAAAGGTGCACCATTTCTGGCAGCGCAATGCACCGCTGCATCATGGGCTCATAATCTAACCCTCAGAGCACACGCAATCAATTTGAGAGTCTGGAAGACCACCCTTTCACATTTAAGTGAAGAAATAAAGAAAAAAGAATTGCAGATGCTGGAAATCTGACACAAAAACAGAAGATGCTGGAAACACGCAGATGGTCCATCAGCATCTGAAAAGAGAAAAGGCAGGTTTGTGTTTTAGGTGGGGACCCTATGCCAGAACTGACATATTAACCAGCCGTTTCTCTTCTGCGGATGGACCTACCCGTACTTCCAGCGTTTCTGGACTGCGTAGGAATTGAACCGTTTCACAAAGATATCAAAAATGCTGTCAGGAAGTTCTTCACACAGAGGATGACCAACAGTGGGAATAGACTTGCAGGCAGGATAGTGGAGAGAAACTCCTGGGACCAGTTAAGAAACAGCTGGATGTTGTGATGGTAGAACTGTAGGCTGTCAGGATGGATGAGCTCAGGTGATTTTGTGATCTTTTGAATGTTCACTTTGTTTTCAAAAATAAATCCTTTGCTCAGAGTGTCAGCAGTGATGCTTTCAAATCGGCCATTTTACAGGCTGCTGTCAGAGGGAGACTAACGTGGAAATGGGGCAGAATTGGAGCATTATGCCTTAAAAAGGTAGTAGATCAGTTTCCTCTCAGTTTGAAAAGGGGTTCTTTGCCTAATGCATTGAATTAAACCGGGTTAATAATTGGTTTAACCAGATTTTTACATAGAGCTGTAGAACATAGAGGAAAAAGAACACTGAAGTATGAGCAACGAAGCACACACATGCGAATCTAAGCAAAGTGATAGAAGGAGTCATCCTTAGTGTCATCATGTGACACCTACTCACCAACTCTCAGTTTAGGTTCCATCAGAAGCACTGGGCTCCAAATCTCATTATAGCTTTGATCCAGACATGCGCTAAAGAGCTAATGCCAGATGAAACTGATTGCTTTGACCTTACGGCAACATTCAACTAAGTATAGTACAAGGAGCCTTTACAAAATTGAAGTCAGCCGGGGTCAAGTTAGAACCCTCTGGTGGCTGGAATTATACCTGACACACAGGAAGATGGTTGTGATCGTTATTGGTCAGTTCATGACATCACTGTAGGAGTTCCTCAGAGAAATGTTTTGAGCCCAGCCATCTTCAGTGGATTTATCAATTACTTTAATTCTGTCATAAGATCGAGTGGGCCTGTTTGCTAATGATTTCACAGTTTCAGCTCCAATCAATATTCCTCCGATAATGAAGCAGCCCTTACCATCCTATAACATGACTTGGACAACATCCAGGCTTGGGCTGACAAGTGGTCGCTAACATTCACATCACTGAAAAGCCAGACAGTAACCATCTCCAACATGAAAAAGCCCAACCACTTCAACAGTGACGCCATCTCCAATGTTCCAACTGCAACATTTTGGGGGTTGTCATTGACCAGAAGCTTAACTGGACCAGCCATATCAACATCACGGCTACAAGAGCAGAGCAAAGTGACGAGTGGCTCAAACCCTCTCCATAACCTACAAGGCTCACGTTCGGAGTGTAATGGAATACTCACCACTCACCTGGATGGGTGCAGCCACAACAACACTCAAGGGCCGAGCAATTCGTTTTCACTGCGTCTGTTTTACAGGCATAAAACAGGCACCTAAACGTCCAATATGTGGGATTCAAGCGCAATCCAATTTCTAGGCCAAGAACTTTGAAATGGAGCAGTCTGCTTGATTGCCCCCTCCCCCCACCACTGGACTCAATATCCACCCCCTCCACCACTGGACTCAACATCCACCCCCTCCACCACTGGACTCAATATCCACCCCCTCCACCACTGGACTCAATATCCACCCCCTCCACCACTGGATTCAATATCCACCCCCTCCACCACTGGACTCAATATCCACCCCCTCCACCACTGGACTCAATATCCACCCCCTCCACCACTGGACTCAATATCCACCCCCTCCACCACTGGACTCAATATCCACCCCCTCCACCACTGGACTCAATATCCACCCCCTCCACCACTGGACTCAATATCCACCCCCTCCACCACTGGACTCAATATCCACCCCCTCCACCACTGGACTCAATATCTACCCCCACCACCACTGGACTCAATATCCACCCCCTCCACCACTGGACTCAATATCCACCCCCTCCACCACTGGACTCAATATCCACCCCCTCCACCACTGGACTCAATATCCACCCCCTCCACCACTGGACTCAATATCCACCCCCTCCACCACTGGACTCAATATCCACCCCCTCCACCACTGGACTCAATATCCACCCCCTCCACCATTGGTGCACTTACTACAGTCTGCAGCAACTCACCAAGTTTACTTCGACAGCACATCCCTACCCCATGACATCTACTACCGAGACGACAAGAACAGCAACACCATGGGAACGCCATTAGCTCCAAATTCACCTGCAGGCCACATGCTATCCTGACTTGGATGACTCGTGACATAAGGTCTGGTTTTCCTGACGCCCGTGGAAATGAGTGATGAGCATGTGCAACACTCTGGAATGGCACTGCACCTGACATTTACATGTTGTGGGCATTACATTGGTGGGCACCAAGGCCGTCTATCGGAAACAGTATGTAGGCTCAGAAAAATGAAGGCCTATGGTAGCTTAAAGGGGCCTAGGAGAGCCCGTGGAGGGAACAGGGAAGCCTGCACCTTGATAAGCAGTGTGGAAGCCGATAACTTGCAGACAAATAACCTGGAGTGCTTCTGTGAATTGATTGTTACCAGAAAATAATTGTTAAGGTCACAGTGCAAAGCAGTAAAATTTGGTGCTTGCATGAAAAAAAAATGCATTCCATCAGCATGCCAGTAAAGAGGATAGAGTGCACAAGGGCATCCTGTTTTGATGATGAGGCCATTGAACCGTTGTTGCAGGAAGCAGAGCAGAGGAAAGATTCTAGGAACACAGGACAATTGGAAGTAGGAGTACAAATAGGCCATTCAGCCCCTCGAGCCTGTTCTGCCAGTTAGTTAGATCATGGCTGATCTGAACCTCAACTCCATTTACCCACCTTAGCTCCATATTACTTGATACCCCTACCTAACAAAAATCTATCACTCCCAATCTTGAAAGCCCAGCATCTTGATTAACCCAGCATCTACAGCCTTTCGGGGGACAGAATTCCAGATTTCTACTACTCTTTGTGTGAAAAAATGATTCCTGATTTCGCTCCTGAATGAACTTTCTCTAATTTTAAGATTATCTCCTCTCGTTCTTGATTTCCCCATCAGAGGAAATAGTTTCTCTGTATCTACCCTATCAAATCCTTTTAACATTTTAAACACCTCAATTAGATCACCCTTTAATCTTCGACATTCAAGGGAATACAAGCCTAGTCTGTGCAACCTATCCCCATAATTTAACCCTCTAAGCCCCAGTATTATTTTGGTGAATCTGCATTGCACCCCCTCCAAGGCCAATATCCTTCCTGAGGTGCGGTGCCCAGAACTGCTCCAGATGGAGTCTGACCAAGACTGTACAACTGAAACATAACTTCCTCCCCTTTGTATTCCACCCCCCTTGAGATAAAGGCCAACATTTCATTAGTCTTTTAAATTGCTTTTTGTATCTGTCTGCTAGTTTTAAATTTGTGTACTTGGACTCTCAAATCTTTGCTCCTCCACAGTTCCTAGTGTCTCACCATTTAGAAGGTACTCCAATTTATCTTCCTTAGGTCCAAAGTGGATGGGTGCAGCCATCTCTACCATTGTAGAAAAGCCATGGCACACAGGACATGTCAAGACATGGCTGAGGCCATCACCAGCAGCAGCACAGTGCCAAGGACCTGGGGGCGCTGCCAAAAGAAGTTTAATGAGCTCACCAGAGGGGGAAAGTAAGTGTGAAATTTTATATGGTGTTAAAAATGTTGTGGCAATTATCTGGTGTTTCTCATCACTCAGTGTAATAAGCTAATTACAGTGCTACCATGTAATGATCGTTCAGACTCCTGCATAATAACCACTGACTCACTAATTACAAGTCACACTTACTCCACACAAACATCTGCAAAGAGCTAATGCATGAAAATAAAGCAGCACTACTTCCACATGTGACTGCAACTACTGCTGAATGCAAAGGCAAAACTTACTGCTAATGTTGAGGGAGGAAATGATGCTTCAGTAAGACAAGAGATTTAAGGTGGTCATGGAAAAGGACAGGGAGGGGCCGGAAATAAAGGTTCTAAATTGGGGGAAGGCCGATTTTAATAGGATAAGGCAGGATCTGGCCAAAATGGACTGGGATCAGCTGCTTGTAGGAAAATCCGCATCGGAGCAATGGGAGTCTTTCAGAAGGGAGATTGAGACCATACAATGGCAACATGTTCCCGTAAAGGTCAAGGGTGGTTCCAAGAACTCCAGGGAACCTTGGATGTCAGGGGATATACGAGAATGGATTAGGAAAAAAAGGAGGCCTTTTGGCAGATACAAAAGGCTAAAGACGGAGGAAGCTCCAGAGGAGTATAAAAAGTGCAGGGGGATACTTAAAAAGAAATTAGGAGATCAAGGAGGGGCCATGAAATAACACTGGCGAGCAAAATAAAGGAAAATCCTAAGATGTTTTATAAGTATATTAAGGGTAAGAGGATGACGAGGGAAAAAATAGGGCCCATTAGGGACAAAAATGGCAATCTGTGTGTGGAGCCGGCAGATGTAGGAGGGGTTCTAAATGAATTTTTTGCATCTGTTTTCACTATGGAGAAGGACGATGTAGACATAGAAATACGGCAGGGGGACTGTGATATACTCGAACATATTAACATCGAGCGGGAGGAGGTATTGGCGGTTTTAGCAGGCCTAAAAATGGATAAATCCCCAGGCCCAGACGAAATGTATCCCAGGCTACTGTGTGAGGCAAAGGAGGAGATTGCGGGGGCTCTGACACATATATTCAGAACCTCTCTGGCCACAGGGGATGTGCCAGAGGACTGGAGAACCGCTAATGTAGTACCATTATTCAAGAAGGGGAGTAGGGAAAAACCGGGGAACTACAGGCCAGTGAGCCTAACATCAGTGGTAGGAAAATTATTGGAAAAAATTCTGAAGGACAAAATTAGTCTCCACTTGGAGAAGCAAGGATTAATCAGGGATAGTCAACATGGCTTTGTCAAGGGAAGATCATGTCTGACTAATTTGATTGAATTTTTTGAGGGGGTGACTAGGCGTGTGGATGAGGGTAACGCAGTGGATGTGGTATACATGGATTTCAGTAAGGCCTTCGATAAAGTCCCGCACAGGAGACTGGTCAAGAAGGTACGAGCCCATGGAATCCAGGGTGCCTTGGCACTTTGGATACAAAACTGGCTTAGTGGCAGAAGGCAGAGGGTGATGGTCGAAGGTTGTTTTTGTGACTGGAAGCCTGTGGCCAGTGGGGTACCACAGGGATCAGTGCTGGGTCCCTTGCTGTTTGTGGTCTACATTAACGACTTGGATATGAATGTAAAAGGTATGATCAGTAAGTTCGCTGATGATACAAAAATTGGTAGGGTGGTAAATAGCAAGGAGGATAGCCTCAGTCTGCAGGACGATATAGATGGGTTGGTCAGATGGGCGGAACAGTGGCAAATGGAATTTAACCCGGAAAAGTGTGAGGTGATGCACTTTGGAGGGACTAACAAGGCAAGGGAATACACAATGAATGGGAGGACCCTAGGCAAGACAGAGGGTCAGAGGGATCTTGGTGTGCAAGTTCACAGATCCCTGAAGGCGGCGGAACAGGTAGATAAGGTGGTAAAGAAGGCATATGGGATACTTGCCTTTATTAGCCGAGGCATAGAATATAGGAGCAAGGAGGTTGTGATGGAGCTGTATAAAACACTGGTTAGGCCACAGCTGAAGTACTGTGTGCAGTTCTGGTCGCCACACTACAGGAAGGATGTGATCGCTTTGGAGAGGGAGCAGAGGAAATTCACCAGGATGTTACCAGGGCTGGAGCGCTTCAGCTATGAAGAGAGACTGGGAAGATTGGGTTTGTTTTCCTTGGAGCAGAGGAGGCTGAGGGGGGACATGATTGAGGTGTACAAAATTATGAGGGGCACAGATAGGATGGATACTAAGGAGCTTTTTCCCTTCGTTGAGGGTTCTATAACAAGGGGGCATAGATTCAAGGTAAAAGGCGGGAGGTTTAGAGGGGATTTGAGAAAGAACTTTTTCACCCAGAGGGTGGTTGGAGTCTGGAACTCACTGCCTGAAAGGGTTGTGGAGGCAGGAACCCTCAACATTCAAGAAGCATTTGGATGAGCACTTGAAATGCCATAGCATACAAGGCTACGGACCAAATGCTGGAATATGGGATTAGATTAGACAGGACTTGATGGCCAGCGCGGACACGATGGGCCGAAGGGCCTCTATCCGTGCTGTATAACTCTATGACTCTATGAGTCTAATGTGTCCCTGCAAGAGAAGGCGGCATTTAACAGAAGGTGCACCATAGTTACTAAAGGAGGATGTGCTACAGTTCAGGAAGCCACCCCATCTGAGGAAAGGGCCTTGGAGTTCCAGAGACACAACTTGAGAGAGGTGGCACGGAATGGTGAAGCAGGAGGGCACGTCCCCACTGAAGGTGTCAATGTGTCTGAAAATAGCAGCATTTAGGACCTTCCTGTGCAAATGATTGGATGATGAAGCCTATACACGTGCACCTAGCTACTAATTCACCTTTATGTCTCATTGCCCTCTTATGACTTTGCAAGAACAGCAGAACAGCCAGAGGCCAGACTAACTACAGAACCAACAAGAAAGATCTTATCAGGCACCCCATCACAATTCCAAGACTTGGCATGTAGAAACCCAACGACATCCACTCAGGGATCGAGATACAGAGTATGAGGGGATCACTGAGGTGGAATCACTGAGCACCATGATATGAATTGGACTTGCATATTGTGTAACTAAACATCAGAGAGACCCCCTGATGGGACAAAGCATACTGCAGCAATTACACTCCAGGGTCTCCTCGTGTTACCGAATGTTATATCTAGCGAAGAATGTTCCAGGGAGTCTGAAGTAAAGGCAGCCTTTGCATGACCACACCAACTTGAGTGGTTACTCAGACATAACACACTGGAGAGCAGGAACAGGAGGGGTTGAAGAGGTGGTCCCACATTGGAGGAGAAGATCCTCCTCCAGCAGCTGCACAGGCTGTCGAGCCAGATCTCTGTGGCCCTGCGTTGGAGTCCATGGAAATGAAAATCATACTGGGCAGTCAATCTGGTACCACCTGTCTTCTGTTTCCCCCCATCCCGAACTTTAAAGTTACTCCCCATAACCTGGGTGTGGAATTTGGGGCTGGGTGCCACCTCTTTTCTGCCCTTGAAACTTTTTCTGTATTTGGGGATGGTCGCATAATATGTGAGGACATGCAAATGAGATAAATACATTTGTCACAGCAAAGCTTGCTCTCTCTGTATCCCTGGCACCTTGCGTTGCTAAAGGTTTCAGAGGGGATTTAAATTTGAAAGACCAATTGCTCTACTGCAATCAGCTGTAGAGCATTCAAATGCATCATAGAAAACGCCAAATTCAAAATCAGGTCAATTTTTACAAATTAAAAAAAAATCTTTGACCATTTATAGTGTGGCAAGGCACCTCAATGGATTTCCTGCCCCACAACCCGGGCGTGCTTTCCAACTACACCATAAACAGTGCGGGCACTCATCCAAAATATTTAAATGTCCCTGACCTCAGGAAGAATGACGGGTTCAGGGCACGACTAGTGATCGGGTTAAAGTCCCGTCCCAACACGTTCCCTTTTTTGAACTGTCTGCACATTTAACAAGCTTACAGTTGGTTTCTGTATCCAGGCCTGTGGTCCTCCACTCAGCACTTGCCCCCCCAGCCTAACGTAGAAATAAGGGTCGGTGTTACCCTCCACAAGAGCCAATAGTCCCAATCACATTTACCCACCCTGTTCCCATATCCTGTGATCTTTTCCTTCATCCATCTATCCAATCTCATTTAGAATGTTGAAATAGGCCCTAAATTTCCTCAGACTTTCTGCCTCTGCGCTACCATGAATTCATTGGTGGTCCAGCGGATTCCCCATTTACACGTGGCAGAAGATCCGAGCAAATTCAGGGCCATCGTTTCTGCCTCAACCACTAATCCTGCAAATGAATTCCACAGCACCTGTTTCCTGTTTTTTTTTTTATCCAACACCTCGTCCAGCCCTACATTTGACCCTTTACCTGTGGATTTTAGTTTTATTAGGAATCTTTCCCATAGGTCCTTTCCCAAAGACTCTCTGAAAGTCCAAACAGATTGTCATTGGAAGCTCCACCATCTATTTGGAATTAGCTCCAAGACTAAAATAGTCTCCAGTTATGATCTTTCTGAATCAACAGGTTTGTGTGGTCGACTTCTGTCATTATAAGGTGACAGCACGAGTACAAAGAGGAGCAGACACCAGAAAAGCACACCCACCTTGAGCATGTTTTTGCAGAGATTATTCCAAAGCAATTTGCTGTCAATATCGCCCCCGTGTGACAAGGAACACTAACAGCAGGTACCAACTTTTTAAAGTTCCGAGAGCAGAATCTTCTTATTGGCTGTAGCGGCAGTTTGGTGGTAGCCCTGTGGTAAGCCCTCACATTTAATGTCAAACCAATGGAATGGCATTTATCTGATTTTACAACAAACAATTCACCGCCTATGGTAAGTTAAAGTTTCCCGTGGAACATAGAATGCAGTAATATCAGTGCAGCACTGAGGGGGTCTCGCAACTTGGCTCCTCGTACAGAGCTGCTGGTGCCAGCGTTTTTGAGGTGTTTCATGTGCCTTTGCACTCCAGTTTGAGTGTTACAGTCCAGATAAAACACTGGGCAGGATTTCTTCTTCTCACTACATGTATCAACAACAACTTACATTTAAATAGTGCCTTTGGGACAGAAGAAAGGTCCCTAGGTGTTCAGAAGCATGAGGAAAATGGACTCAGAGCCAATGAAAGAGGGATTAGGCATGACCAAATACTTCAGTAAAGAGTGAATTGTAAGCAGAAGCAGGGGGGGTTCAGACAGGGAGTTGCAGAGCTTGGAACCTAGGTGTTGGAAGGCAAGGCCCACCAATGGTGGGGCAAAGTGAGGAAGAGATGCATAACAGGCTGGAGTTAGAGGAATGAAGAGTTTGGGGGAAGGAGGTTACAGAGATAGGGAGGGGCAGGTCCATGGAGGGAATTAAATGTAAGGATGATTATTTTAAATTTGAGATGTTGGGGGAACCAAGAGCCAACGTAGGTCAGCGAGGGCAGGTGTGATGGGCGAATGGGGCATGGGGCACAGAGTTTTGGATGAGTTGGAGGATGGGAGGCTGGCAAGGACAGCAGTTGAGTTATCAAGTCTGGAGATGACTAAAGCATATATGTGGGCGCCAACGGAGGATGAGCTGAGGTAGGGATGGAGGCAGGCAATGTTATGGAGCTGGAAATAGGTGATCTTTATGGAGAGGATATGAGGTCAGAAGCTCAGCTCGGGGTCAAACAGAATGACAAGCTGGTCATTACCCGACACATGTGCAGCACGAATGGAACTGATTACTGGGGAATTGTTAGCAAACAGTACCACCCCTGACCTTAAGATGGAAGGAAGGTCATTGATGTAGCAGCTGAAGATGTTTGGGTTGAGTATGCCTCCCTGAGGAACTCTTGCAGTGATGTCCCATGATGACTGGCCTCTGACAACTACAACCATCTTCCTTTGTTCCAGCTTTGATTCCAGCCACTGGGGGCTTTCCCTTTGAATTCCATTGACCTTATTTTTGTCGTGGCTCCTTGGCGCCACTTGTGGTCGAATGTTGCCTTGATGTCAAGGGCAGTTACTCTCACCTCTCCTCTGACGTTCAGTTCTTGCGTCCATGTCTGGATTAAGGCTGTGATGAAGTCTAGAGCTGAGTGGTTCTGTCAGAACCCGAACTGAGCATCGGTGAGCTGGTTTTTGGTGAGTAGGTGTCACTTGATGGCACTATTAATGACTCCTTCCATCACTTTACTGATGACGGGGGGGAGGCTGAAAGGCCAGCTATTGGCAAGGTTAGATTTGTCCTTTTTTTTGGCTAAGATGTACCTGAGCATTCTTCCACATTGTCGGGTTAATGCCAGTTCAGGATGCGAATATTTATGGAGTGTCCTCATCTTATTAGTTGCCTGGTTGTCCCGCACCATTCTTGACTGGCTGTGGTAAGGCTACAGAGCTTTGCTCTGGCTCTTTGATGGTGGGATTGCTTAGTTCCGTCTATAGCCTGTTGCTTTTGGTTTTTAGCAAGCATGTAGCCTTGTGTAGTTACTTCAATCTGTTTTCCTTCCTATGTATAGCATTTTGCACTTGTCTGCAGTACATTTCATCTGCATTTGTTCTGCCTACTTACATATCTTGTCCAACTCATTCTGTAATTTCTGAGCTTCCTCTGTAAACTCCACTGCTCCTCCCAGTTAGGTATCATCTCCAAATTTGATCACTTTGCATTGATTTTCTGAAACCAAGTTATTAATGTAAATTAGAAATAGTGGTCTCAGCACCGAGCCTTGAGGTACCCTCACTCAACATTTTCCCCCACTCTGACACAAATTCTCCAAAGGGGACTTGTTTCCTACCCTACGGCCAGTTTCCTTTCCATTCCAAGAATTTACCCCCAATCCTCACAGCTCTGAGCTTAATTTTATCAAAAGGCTTTCAGAAGTCAACGTCATCCATGTCATAGGACAAACCACAGTCTGCTTGGGTCGTCACTTATTCCAAAGAGCCAAACAGGTTGGTCAGATAGGATCCTCCCCTTCTCAATCCACGCTGACTGCTGTTAACTAGGTTATTATTGTATAGATAATCTCCTGTACAGTTTAACCCTGATTATTTTACATGGAATTCAAGTAAGTCTATTGGGTCTGTAATTACCTGTGTCTGTTTTGTTACCCTACTTGAATATAGGCACCACAATTGCCTGTTTCCTATCAACTGGTATCTCCCTCATAATGACTGTCAGTGCCTCACAGATCTCCTCTCTAGTCTCTCTCAGCACTCTGGAATATATACCACTTATTCCTGGGATTTATTTGTTTTGAATCTATTTAGGTTTCTAGGACAACCATCTCCTTTATAACTAAGTCAATGGGCTGGAAATTGCTTTTAAAGTAACGGTGAGCCTGGCAGCACTCATTGTTATCAGTGATGAAATCGAGAGCAGGTTCCAGCGACCACACATGCGCAGTCAAACGCGGGAATCCGGAACTCGCTCTTCCTGGTTTGCCGGTGATCTGACAGCTTCACCTTAAAGGGACCTCGCCGACTGCAATCAATAAAATCAATAGACCAGTGCCAACTTGCTCTCCTGCCCAGCTGGAAACTAACTAATCTCGCCAGAAAACAGGTGCGCTCAGTTTTTTTAAGTCCAAACTAAATTTTAACAGCGTGGTAAGTTTTAATGGCTGCCAAAAAACCTCTGTGGCACTAAAAATTAACTTTTAAAAAATGTGGAGTCTCATTACTCCTGATTTTAATATTTTTTGGACATTTAAAAGTTCTAAAAATTTTAAAATTAAAATTTTTTGATCTGTTTTTAGTCTGCGCTGTTTGTGTCTGAACTGCATTTCCTGGTTCTCGTAGCATGGCTTGCTTCAAGTTGATTGGTTGAGGGGCCTGAGAGATCCTTTCCCCACTCGCACAGCCCGGGAAGGAACGCTGCTGTTTTTTGAACCCGTAGTTCAAGGAAGTTGCCGCCAAAAAGAACGCGGTAATTTAGTGAGTGAATTTAAATCTAATGAGGGGCGATCACCGCTGGTTCATCGCTCGGAGCAATTTCCAGGCCACGGATTTTATTTGGGATATCTTTGTTTGGGGGATCGCATGTCTACTGATGATGCAGCATGTAGATGAAGGAGAGGAGGAAGCCAAGGATGAATATTTGGGGCATTTCAAATATGACAGTGTTTGGGTAGGAAGACAAGCTATTGCTATGGTTCGATAGGTAAGAGTAGAACCAAGCAAAGGCTGTCCTGTGGATGAACAACGGAGGAGAAGCATTGGAGGAGGATGGTGTAGTAGACTGTGTCAAAGGCTGCAGTGAGGTCAAAGAGGGATAATGGACCAAAGTCACAAAGAATGCTATTTGTGACTTTGGTTAGGGTAAATTTGGTGCTGTGGAAGGGTCAGAAGCAAGATTGATAGGATTCAAACAGGGATTTGTGGGAAAGATGCGCGTGAAGCTGGGGTGCCACAACATGTGCAAGGATTTTGAAGAGGAAAGGGAGGTTAGAGATGGGTTGGTAGTTAGTGAGGATCGAGGGGTTGAGGGTGGGTTTTTAGAGGGGGGCGATGGAGACTTATATTGGGCGGGTTGTAAAATTGGCTTTTCCACCCGATCCCATGGGTTTCCCGCCCGGTGATTTAGGTTAAAATTACCCCCTATTGTCTCTATCTTGGTGATGAAGAAATCCATAAACTCCTTGCACTTGTTATAGGTGCAGGTGGAAGGGACAGACAAGGTGGTATATAGTAGAGAACAACAGCTGTATGATGATCCCAGCGTAGTGGATGGTATTGGCAAAGGAGAGTGAGGTCATGCAGAACTTGATGTAGTCTACCCAGGTCTGGTGATTGAAGGCTAAACTGGTTCAGCACTAGATGCACTCAAATTTGCATCCTTCAAACTTGAATGTGCAAAGATGGGGCCCATACTGGTGGAGCAACAGGGATAGGAAAGTTTTGTTGGGGATCAAGCCATGAAAAATAGAAACAGTTGAGCAAATCCACAGCTGCAGAGGTTCAGTAGTGAATGGAATGCAGTTGATATGACTTTTATACATATGTTTACAATTTCACTACACATAACACACAGAGGAAATCTTCCTCATTGTAACTTATGTTAATGTACTCTTGTGGAAAAAGTGTGGCCGAGAAATTCAATACAGTGAGTCGCACTGCATTTACAACAGTAGAAAATGAGTTGCACCCTCTGATGGTCTGGAGAGATATTTACACCAGAATTTCCTGAGTCCGCTCATTTTCCTATCCATTGCCGTAGTGATTGGTCCAAAACCTTTGTAAAATGGGAGTAATGTGCTGGAGTGCAGCATTTAAAAAGTTGGTTCTGACTGAAGACTGCAGCAGCAGGCTGGGGGAGCATCAGGTAAGAAAAGGACAGTACTTGGCTCTGTTGACTGGAGGTCACCGGTTACTGTTATTGGCTTGGTACAAAGAGGAGAAGAGTCAATTCTCTCTTAACTCTCAATTCGCTTTATTCATGTCGTTCGATCATATACATATAGCTTATACGTCTGGTTAGATATAGACATGCAGTTTGCACCAGGTTATACAATCTTATACCCAAACTAGGATCTAAGCACATACCCACTAGGTTTCTCTGACACTCCTGAGTGGTCACAGAATATAAAGGCTAATACCCGAAAAGGAGAGCTGACGCTGGCCAGGCGTTCCATTCTCTTTCTCTTTCGACGTCGTCTCTACGTCCCTGACGTAGGTTCTTCCACTTCTGCGATGGTTGGTCTCCGAAGTCTTCACTCTGGCTCCACGCCCCAGATTCTTCATTCTTATTCCGAATCTTATCTCTTCAAGCTGTGCTGTCTTTCTCTCCCGTTGGTTTAGGCTTGCTCGCCTAGTCTGTGTCTTCTCCTCATTGACTCTGTCCCAAGGACTTAGGCAGCATTACCTCATTACTCCTTTTCTAAATAAGGACTTGTGTCTTATCACATCTCCTTTGTCTTTCACAAAACTTAGCTAATTCAAACCGGTTCCAGCCAGCTCAGGCCAGTGACTGAACTTAGGTTACTTCAGTTCAAAAGTTGCTTTTGCCTGTATGTCAGCAGTTCGGAATAAACTCAGTAGTTTCTGCAGCCCCTGGCCAACAGCTCATTCACTTGACTTTCAGCCAGCTTGACTACTTGGTGGTGATGTTCCACATGGTACAGCATGGGGGTGAAATTGGTCTTCGACGGTAGAGTAAAACGGGTGGTAGAGAATCAGCCCATTTTACACCCCGCCCAATTTTCTTCCCCTTTGAAGGCGGGGTGTAAAATGGGCAGCCGATTCACTATCGTCCACCGAAGGCCAATTTCACCCCTATACTGTACCGTGTGCAATGGCGTCAACTTCCTGCCACGATTTAAAACCGTTGAGGTGAATCATAGAATCATAGAGATTTACGGCACAAAAGGACGCCATTCGGCCCATCATGTCTATACCGGCCCACAAAGAGCTATCCAGCCTAATCCCACTTTCCAGCCCTTGGTCCGTAGCCCTGTAGGTTTCGGCACTTCAATATCCAAGTACTTTTTAAATACGATGAGGGTTTCTGCCTCTACCACCCTTTCAGGCAGTGAGTTCCAGACCCCCCACCACCCTCTGGGTGAAAAAGTTTCTCCTCAGCTCCCCTCTAATCCTTCTACCAATCACTTTAAATCTATGCCCCCTGATCACTGACCCCTCTTCTAAGGGAAATAGGTCCTCCCTAGCCACACTATCTAGGCCCCTCATAATTTTATATACCTCAATTAAATTTCCCCTCAGCCTCCTCTGTTCCAAAGAAAACAACCCCAGCCTATCCAATCATTCCTCATACCTAAAATTCTCCAGTCCTGGCAACATCCTCGTAAATCTCCTCTGTACCCTATTTGGTGTAATCGTTTCTTTCCTGTAATGCGGTGACCAGAACTGTACGCAGTATTCAAGCTGTGGCCTAACCAGTGTTTTATACAGTTCTGACATAACCTCCCTGCTCTTATAATCTGTGCCTCGGCTAATAAAGGAAAGTATCCCGTATGCCTTCTTAACCACCTTATCTACCTGTCCTGCTACCTTCAGGGATCTGTGGACATGCGCTCCAAGGTCCCTCTCTTCCTCTGCACCTCTCAGTATCCTCCCATTTATTGTGTACTCCCTTGCCTTGTTTGCTCTCCCCAAATGCATTACCTCACACTTCTCCAGATTGAATTCCATTTGGCACTTTTCTGCCCACCTGACCAGCCCACTGATATCTTCCTGCAGTCTACAGCTTTCCTCCTCACTATCAACCACACGGCGGCCAATTTTTGTATCATCTGCAAATTTCTTAATTATGCCCCCTACATTTAAGTCTAAATCATTAATATATACCACAAAAAGCAAGGGACCGAGTACTGAGCCCTGCGGAACTCCACTGGAAACAGCCTTCCAGTCCCAAAAACACCTGTCGACCATTACCCTTTGCTTCCTGCCACTGAGCCAATTTTGAATCCAACTAGCCACTTTCTCTTGGATCCCATGGGCTTTAACTTTTCTGATCAGTCTGCCATGTGGGACCTTGTCAAAGGTCCTGCTAAAATCCATGTAGACTATATCAAACGGGTACCCTCATCGACCCTCCTTGTTACCTCCTCAAGGTTCAAATATGGCTCAAATAATTCAACAGTCTTCAATTGTGAGCTATAAATTGGCAACATATGAGGGCAATTTGTGTGTTACGCTTTAATTGGGTGGGTAGAGCGGAGGAGTCGGCGTGGGACCCAATCAGTTCTCATGGTGAGCCCTTCTCGTAATGGGGTTGGCAAGCTGCCGGAGGAAAACACGCACCCCAATAGGCAGCTCACCAACCTGAAGGTGGGAAATGGTATGGGGCAGCTGCTTGTAATGGCCTGCAGTGGCACTTTAAAGGGGAGATGTATTTAGTGTTGGGAAAACAAAGAATCAACACTGTGAAGCAGCAGGCCACATGTGCACATAATCTAAAGCAGCAACTACATAACATTTCAAATCCTTTAACGTGAAAAACCCACAAGTGACTGCCATAAAAACGACTCCAAAAATTCCCTGACAGCAGCTGAAAATCCCTTTAATAATCCCTGTAAATGACCGGCTCCCGATTTGATCGATGGGTGGGAGCAGAAACTGGCGGTAGTCAGGTAGGCCGAGGCAAGGATAACATCATTTAACGCTGACCTGCATATATTAATCAGGCTCCCGCCTTTTCCTGATGGGAGCTCTGGCTCCAGGATGCAGAAGTCAACGGAAAGTGAAATTGGATGAAAACAGACATCTGACCCGAACCTGCCCGTTTCCCACCCGGTGGGTTAGGTTAAAACTTCTCCCTTAGTCTTTGTCTGCCCGGCACCCTTGGACCCCTGGTACGCTTGTCTGGTGCTCCCCACGTCCTTGTCCCTACCTCATCCCTGGTACCCCATCTCCCACACCAGGAAGGTGCCTGATGCACAAAGGTTAGCCAGCAGACCTTCACTGCCTGCTAGTGCCTGACAATGCAGCTGTGGCGTTCCAGTGGTTATATTACTGGAGCAGTAACGTAGAGAGTGAGAGTTTCAGAATCCCCCCATGGCAGTTTTGTAAATTTAAATTCAGTTTAAAACAATCTGATAACAGTACTTTTACTGTGAAGCTGCCAAATTGTCATAAAAACCCAACTGGTTCACTGCTGTACTTTAGGGAAGGAAACCTGCTACCCAGTCTGCCCTGTATGTGACTCCAGTCCCACATCAATGTGGTTGACTTTTAACTGCCCTACAAAGTGGCCTAGCGAGTCACTCAGTTGTATCAAACCATGATTCAGGGCAATAAATGTTGGCCTTGCCAGCGATGCCCACATCTCGGGAATAAATAATAATCGCATCACAGAGATGTACTGGGAGTATATTATGCAGGAAGGCTGATTTTGCCTGCACACCACTTGTGCTGGTAGTCCAGTGCTTGGGTGCCATTATCGAGCTCACAATGTCACAGCATCTGACCCATCAATGCACAAGTAATTGATGTTACTTTTCTATACACTAAAGTTTGCCACTTTTATTCTGCTCTGTTACACATGCATGTTTGTACCTTTAAAAGTAAACTGAAGAGAATGGAAACATCAACAATCAGAAAGATTTAGGTAAAGACTTGTTTGATATGATGTAAGAGATCGTTGTGGACTGCATTTTAAATTGTGTGTTTTGGCATCAAATATCTCCAAAGAAAGTTGTAGGTTCGTACACAATGAAGACACAAATGTCACTTTTGATAATAAATTGAGGCACTGTTAGACTAAGTGGGAATTTGGCAACCTGTAATCTGTTTCACTCGTACAAAAACACTTAAAAATGTGACTGTATTCTTTCACCTATCATAATGAAAAATGTTAAATTTTTTACGCTCTTTAAAATTCCTTACTTATTTCGATCTATGCTTTGGTTAGCTTTTTAGTTCTATGTGGCATGTTGTACCCTGGTATGTCCTTTAAAGTATTCAATATTTGCATATTTTCCCCTTTTCTATTTCTAATATATCCTCCCCAGTTCAACCCTCAGAGCTTTAAAATAACATCTCCTGAAATCTTAAGGTTAATTCTGCAATCCTGCGCTCCCAACAAGGAAACACGCTTAATAAGAGCAGGAATTGAAAATAGGGCTACAACTGGGAACAACCCTGTGTTGTACTCATTTTATAATCTCTTCCTACTGTCTGCCCCGCAATATTGAACCTGGTTAGATGCCCACATTAAGGAATGATTTGGCCCAAATGAACAGAATTAATTAATTTTAACAGGCCACGATACTTGTCTTCAAGTCAAATTTCGAATTGGATGGAAACGCAATGATTTTTGGTTTGAGTGCGCATTGGTCAGACCTCGGGCAGATTGATCGCAGCACCTGTCCAATGGCACCAGCGAGGGGACCTAACCATTTTAATTCGATCGGCAAGCTGCCAGCACTCAATGAGTGTTGACAGGCTGCTCACAATGAGGAGGAGTGGAAAATCTGTCAGCTCCTCCGTAGGACTGAGTTGGAAGTAAGCCTTCAAAGAGGGAAGGCAATCCCGGGGGGAGGCCACTGAATGACTGGCAGTGGATGGGACTATTTTTGTGGGGCCAGGAGGAATATGAATTCCTCAGTGGCACAGCTTGTTTTTGGGCTTTTCGGAGTGGCCTGCAGTGGTTCAATTAAGGACCGTTTGTTTAGCCATTCAACACTACTGGGTGGAGCATGCAAACTGCCCAGCATTTTTAAAACATTTGCCTAGCTTACCGTCTCATTTTTCAGCATGAACAGAATGGTCGGCAGATGAAAATCAGCTCCCCACACCCCACCCTCCCTCCTCAGGTGTCTCGGTTGACATATGGACTGGCCAATCAGGTGAGGTACTGGACGCGTGGGACATTACCCCAGACTGAGTCACTGGGGGTAATTTTAACTTTTGGTGATAGTGTACAATGGGCAATATCGTTATACACTTCTCCCGATTTCCCTTTCCATTGAAGTCAATGTATAATGAGCGTCCGATCCGAAACCACCCATTTAACACTATTGCCAAAAGTTAAAATCAGAAGAGGTGAGTTAAGAGCAGAAAACTGAAAAAGCAAGCTTATTATGAAAAGTTCAGGTCAGAAATAGGTGTATCTGTTGACTTTCCTTCAACTGGCACTTTGCATTTCACAGGCTTCATCAGATACACATGAAACAGGATGTGCATGTGGATCCTGAAACGAATCTCACTACTTTTTCCAAAATTTTTATAACTTCATAAATCTCCTCAAATGGATTGTCAACTCTCGGCTGCTTAGATAGCGACCAAAACAAGTAGTAAATTTTCCTTAATCTTTTTACTTATTCTTCCAGAATTACACTGTTTTGATGGCTTGTTTGCATTTACGTTAACTTGTGACACACAACAAAAGGATTCAGGCAAGTTCAGATGAAGAAATTCATGATTTTTTTTTGCTACATACGCAGTGAGTATGCACAGTTATGTAAAACACTCAAAGGTCCTGGTCACATCTTGTACCGTAAAAGTGTATCTCCGGGGTTAATATAGGTTATCAGGGCCCCCTGAGGGTGGTACAGCATATGGCCCTGGTATTCCTCAAATTTCCCAATGTTTAACACCAGATTTTGGGAGCAGCTGAGAGCCATTTTGTCCTGGTTTTTGCGCTGCCTCAGAATTCCCTCTGGCCTCAAAGCTGAAATGACCCTGGACATGGCGTCTCCATGTGAATGCGACGAAAGTTACCTTTTAAATATGTCATCAGCACCTGTCCTTAGGGTTCCTCCATTTAGCCATGTTGCAGGTCGTGTGCGAGTCTCGTGCAGGTGGCTCCTATAAAAGCAGGAGCAAAGGAGTAAGAAGCACATACCCGATGAAGACAGCATGTGATACGTTCCAGTAAACTAGAATACAGTGGCAAGGGTTCTCTATTCAATCACTGGGTGTCACTACATTTACGTAGTGAATGGCGGATAAGGGCATACTTTGTTTCATGTGGGGCAGAAGGTCCATTTACAGGAGTAGTCATTGATGCTGAGCCCAAATTGTATATTTAACAAAGCCTAAAAATTGGAAAGGACGTGGAGAAGAGCAACAAGGTTGATCCCGAGTACTAAGGGATAAACGATGAGGAAAGTTACGAGGTGTTGCCAAACTACGGCCGAGCCAGAAGGTTGGGTTATCTAACCCCCCGGGTCCCCATTCCTCTATTCCTCCAATCAGAAAGTGATGATTTTCCTCGACATAAAAAGCTCTAGGATCTAGTGTCTGAAATGGGGTACCCACAAGAAACTTCATAACATACACAGATGACAGGAGTGAAAAAAAAAAGGGCATTGGTGATGCCAGTGAAAAGTGGCAGGCAGTGACAGCGGCACCAAAAACAACATCAAGCAGAGGTGAAAAGACACAAGAGTGATGGCCACATGGGATTTTACAGCAGAGGAGGCAGAATCCTTCTGCCCTGCTCTCCCCAGCACCATTTATCTTCCTCTGCTTCAAATGTTTTTCCCCATTCCCCTGGAAAGATACAATTGTCTTGTGGCGTTCCTAAAACCTGATGCAAAATATGTAATAACTGAATCGTAACTTCATCCTCTACAATTTCACCCCCCCTTTCCCGAATGGTCTTACTCTCCCTGTAACTATTCTTTTCCTTTTTATACGCCTTTTAAAAGCCTTTTTTTTATTATCTGTTAGCCTTTTTTCGCACAAAGGGTAATGGAAATCTGGAATTCACTCCTCCAAAAGGGCTGTGGATGCTGGGACAATTGAAGCTCTCAAGACTGAGGTGGACAGATTTTTTTTTAGGTAAGCGTATCAAGGGATATGGAGCAAAGATGGGTAAATGGAATTGAGGTACAGATCAGCCATGATCTAACTGAATGGCAGAACAGGCTTGAGGGGCTGAATGGCCTACCCTTGTTCCTATGTTCCGATCTGCTTTCAATCCTTCTAACTTCCCTTTTCACCTCCCTACTACACTTTCTACATTCCATGTCATTTTCTTTAGTATTGCTAGCGCTAGATTCAGTTTAGCTTTAATCTCTCTATTTAATTATGGTGAGAGGCAGCAAAGCAGAGTAGCAGCAGAGCAGGCCACAAGATGAGGAGGAGGCCCGGGTGAGGAACAGACCCAGCAGCAATAAAATAAGCATATTTTTAATCGCAGTCAATATATTTTTAATCAGGGTCAGTGTTATATGATTGAATTTTTACCCTGATATTTTTCTCGAAATGCCCCATCGGCGGGCCCTTTGTAAAGGGCACTGAAGATTCATGTGAAATTAGACACACACTAATGCAATCGCTGTCTGTCAATAACATGGACTGTGCGTTTCATTTCATCCCAGTTAATTTGCTTCTTTTAGCATTGCTGGATTGCTGAACACCTTACTGCATTCAGATTCAGGCCAGAGGAGAGCACACAAACAATACCGTGTCAGACTTAATTATTGGACACGTATAGATATAACCACCTGCATGTTAGTACCAGACGGATCCCTGGCGTCCTCAGATGTACGCATTTACTGGTTTATTAAATCAATCGACCAGGTTGTTCAATATACCCGCAGCTCTCTTACCATGCATAATTTCCAGCATCTGATTCCCATGCGATCGAGTAATATCGCTGGATTCTGCTTTTCCTTTGGGCAGCATGACCCTACTCCGGTACTGGCTCTGTCCAGTAGATGAGGACCTAAACAGAAGGCAGCAGGATAGAAGTGAGAGCTGTGTTTACTCGAATGGTAGAGCTGAATGTTTGATTACAAAATCAAGGTATACTGAAGGATCACCTATTTTAGAAAGAAAGGGCTTCGCTTCCTGACTCACAATCACTTCACTGTAAACCATTCAAAGAGTCGCTGCAATATAGCACGTCATTTAAATGCACTCAGAGAATACATTTATAATCAAGCCACTAATCAAGCCACTGCAAGATTACCAGCGCCATTATTTTTCAATAGCGAGTACACCGGCATTAATTAAGGGAATTTGCAATCGCCATTGATTTTAATGAGGGCGGAGCTATGATAATTAACTTCTCTCTGTTATAGCGAGAGTAATGGCAGAATGGTGTAAAAGTCCCAAGAAATTAAGGCATGGCGTTAGTAATGACGTACGTCACTTACACCATAATTTCCTCTTTTTGCAAAACGGGCACTGTGACATAACTCTCGAGGAAATTCTGAGCCAATATTCAAAACAAGATTAGGGATTTTGCTACATATGTATATTCAGCTCTGAGCTAACAGTTTTTAAAATAATTAAAGATCAGTGACAGCAGCAAAGCGAGTGGAGAGGCCAGGGCCAGCAGTGAGAGCAGAGGTGAGAAGAGGGGAGCATAGACGAGTGGTGAGAGGAGAAGAATACAGGACTACAGAGCAGTGAGAGAAGAGGACAGGATAAGGAGAGGGCCAGCAGCAATAGCGAGAGGAGAGACAGGACCAACAGCAAGAGGAGAAGAGAGGGCCAGCAGCAATAGTGAGAGGAGAGTCAGGACCAACAGCAAGAGAAGAAGAGAGGGCCAGCAGCAATAGTGAGAGGAGAGACAGGACCAACAGCAAGAGGAGAAGAGAGGGCCAGCAGCAATAGTGAGAGGAGAGACAGGACCAACAGCAAGAGGAGAAGAGAGGGCCAGCAGCAATAGTGAGAGGAGAGTCAGGACCAACAGCAAGAGAAGAAGAGAGGGCCAGCAGCAATAGTGAGAGGAGAGACAGGACCAACAGCAAGAGGAGAAGAGAGGGCCAGCAGCAATAGTGAGAGGAGAGACAGGACCAACAGCAAGAGAAGAAGAGAGGGCCAGCAGCAATAGTGAGAGGAGAGACAGGACCAACAGCAAGAGGAGAAGAGAGGGCCAGCAGCAATAGTGAGAGGAGAGACAGGACCAACAGCAAGAGGAGAAGAGAGGGCCAGCAGCAATAGTGAGAGGAGAGACAGGACCAACAGCAAGAGGAGAAGAGAGGGCCAGCAGCAATAGCGAGAGGAGAGTCAGGACCAACAGCAAGAGGAGAAGAGAGGGCGAGCAGCAATAGTGAGAGGAGAGACAGGACCAACAGCAAGAGGAGAAGAGAGGGCCAGCAGCAATAGTGAGAGGAGAGACAGGACCAACAGCAAGAGAAGAGAGGGCCAGCAGCAATAGTGAGAGGAGAGACAGGACCAACAGCAAGAGGAGAAGAGAGGGCCAGCAGCAATAGTGAGAGGAGAGACAGGACCAACAGCAAGAGAAGAGAGGGCCAGCAGCAATAGTGAGAGGAGAGACAGGACCAAAAGCAAGAGGAGAAGAGAGGGCCAGCAGCAATAGTGAGAGGAGAGACAGGACCAACAGCAAGAGGAGAAGAGAGGGCCAGCAGCAATAGTGAGAGGAGAGACAGGACCAACAGCAAGAGAAGAAGAGAGGGCCAGCAGCAATAGTGAGAGGAGAGACAGGACCAACAGCAAGAGGAGAAGAGAGGGCCAGCAGCAATAGTGAGAGGAGAGTCAGGACCAACAGCAAGAGGAGAAGAGAGGGCCAGCAGCAATAGTGAGAGGAGAGACAGGACCAACAGCAAGAGGAGAAGAGAGGGCCAGCAGCAATAGTGAGAGGAGAGTCAGGACCAACAGCAAGAGGAGAAGAGAGGGCCAGCAGCAATAGTGACAGGAGAGACAGGACCAACAGCAAGAGGAGAAGAGAGGGCCAGCAGCAATAGTGAGAGGAGAGACAGGACCAACAGCAAGAGGAGAAGAGAGGGCCAGCAGCAATAGTGAGAGGAGAGACAGGACCAACAGCAAGAGGAGAAGAGAGGGCCAGCAGCAATAGTGAGAGGAGAGTCAGGACCAACAGCGAGAGGAGAAGAGAGGGCCAGCAGCAATAGTGAGAGGAGAGACAGGACCAACAGCAAGAGGAGAAGAGAGGGCCAGCAGCAATAGTGAGAGGAGAGACAGGACCAACAGCAAAAGGAGAAGAGAGGGCCAGCAGCAATAGTGAGAGGAGAGACAGGACCAACAGCAAGAGAAGAGAGGGCCAGCAGCAATAGTGAGAGGAGAGATAGGACCAACAGCAAGAGAAGAAGAGAGGGCCAGCAGCAATAGTGAGAGGAGAGACAGGACCAACAGTAAGAGGAGAAGAGAGGGCCAGCAGCAATAGTGAGAGGAGAGACAGGACCAACAGCAAGAGGAGAAGAGAGGGCCAGCAGCAATAGTGAGAGGAGAGACAGCACCAACAGCAAGAGAAGAGAGGGCCAGGAGCAATAGTGAGAGGAGAGACAGGACCAACAGCAAGAGGAGAAGAGAGGGCCAGCAGCAATAGTGAGAGGAGAGACAGGACCAACAGCAAGAGAAGAAGAGAGGGCCAGCAGCAATAGTGAGAGGAGAGACAGGACCAACAGCAAGAGAAGAGAGGGCCAGCAGCAATAGTGAGAGGAGAGACAGGACCAACAGCAAGAGGAGAAGAGAGGGCCAGCAGCAATAGTGAGAGGAGAGACAGGACCAACAGCAAGAAAAGAGAGGGCCAGCAGCAATAGTGAGAGGAGAGACAGGACCAACAGCAAGAGGAAAGAGAGGGCCAGCAGCAATAGTGAGAGGAGAGACAGGACCAACAGCAAGAGGAGAAGAGAGGGACAGCAGCAATAGTGAGAGGAGAGATAGGACCAACAGCAAGAGGAGAAGAGAGGGCCAGCAGCAATAGTGAGAGGAGAGACAGGACCAACAGCAAGAGAAGAGAGGGCCAGGAGCAATAGTGAGAGGAGAGACAGGACCAACAGCAAGAGGAGAAGAAAGGGCCAGCAGCAATAGTGAGAGGAGAAACAGGACCAACAGCAAGAGAAGAGAGGGCCAGCAGCAATAGTGAGAGGAGAGACAGGACCAACAGCAAGAGGAGAAGAGAGGGCCAGCAGCAATAGTGAGAGGAGAGACAGGACCAACAGCAAGAGAAGAAGAGAGGGCCAGCAGCAATACTGAGAGGAGAGACAGGACCAACAGCAAGAGAAGAGAGGGCCAGCAGCAATAGCGAGAGGAGAGACAGGACCAACAGCAAGAGGAGAAGAGAGGGCCAGCAGCAATAGTGAGAGGAGAGTCAGGACCAACAGCAAGAGAAGAGAGGGCCAGCAGCAATAGTGAGCGGAGAGACAGGACCAACAGCAAGAGGAGAATAGAGGGCCAGCAGCAATAGTGAGAGGAGAGATAGGACCAACAGCAAGAGGAGAAGAGAGGGTCAGCAGCAATAGTGAGAGGAGAGACAGGACCAACAGCAAGAGGAGAAGAGAGGGCCAGCAGCAATAGTGAGAGGAGAGACAGGACCAACAGCAAGAGAAGAAGAGAGGGCCAGCAGCAATAGTGAGAGGAGAGACAGGACCAACAGCAAGAGGAGAAGAGAGGGCCAGCAGCAATAGTGAGAGGAGAGACAGGACCAACAGCAAGAGGAGAAGAGAGGGCCAGCAGCAATAGTGAGAGGAGAGACAGGACCAACAGCAAGAGGAGAAGAGAGGGCCAGCAGCAATAGTGAGAGGAGAGTCAGGACCAACAGCAAGAGGAGAAGAGAGGGCCAGCAGCAATAGTGAGAGGAGAGACAGGACCAACAGCAAGAGGAGAAGAGAGGGCCAGCAGCAATAGTGAGAGGAGAGATAGGACCAACAGCAAGAGGAGAAGAGAGGGCCAGCAGCAATAGTGAGAGGAGAGACAGGACCAACAGCAAGAGAAGAGAGGGCCAGCAGCAATAGTGAGAGGAGAGATAGGACCAACAGCAAGAGAAGAAGAGAGGGCCAGCAGCAATAGTGAGAGGAGAGACAGGACCAACAGCAAGAGGAGAAGAGAGGGCCAGCAGCAATAGTGAGAGGAGAGACAGGACCAACAGCAAGAGGAGAAGAGAGGGCCAGCAGCAATAGTGAGAGGAGAGACAGGACCAACAGCAAGAGAAGAGAGGGCCAGGAGCAATCGTGAGAGGAGAGACAGGACCAACAGCAAGAGGAGAAGAGAGGGCCAGCAGCAATAGTGAGAGGAGAGACAGGACCAACAGCAAGAGAAGAAGAGAGGGCCAGCAGCAATAGTGAGAGGAGAGACAGGACCAACAGCAAGAGAAGAGAGGGCCAGCAGCAATAGTGAGAGGAGAGACAGGACCAACAGCAAGAGGAGAAGAGAGGGCCAGCAGCAATAGTGAGAGGAGAGACAGGACCAACAGCAAGAGAAGAGAGGGCCAGCAGCAATAGTGAGAGGAGAGACAGGACCAACAGCAAGAGGAAAGAGAGGGCCAGCAGCAATAGTGAGAGGAGAGACAGGACCAACAGCAAGAGGAGAAGAGAGGGCCAGCAGCAATAGTGAGAGGAGAGATAGGACCAACAGCAAGAGGAGAAGAGAGGGCCAGCAGCAATAGTGAGAGGAGAGACAGGACCAACAGCAAGAGAAGAGAGGGCCAGGAGCAATAGTGAGAGGAGAGACAGGACCAACAGCAAGAGGAGAAGAGAGGGCCAGCAGCAATAGTGAGAGGAGAAACAGGACCAACAGCAAGAGAAGAGAGGGCCAGCAGCAATAGTGAGAGGAGAGACAGGACCAACAGCAAGAGGAGAAGAGAGGGCCAGCAGCAATAGTGAGAGGAGAGACAGGACCAACAGCAAGAGAAGAAGAGAGGGCCAGCAGCAATAGTGAGAGGAGAGACAGGACCAACAGCAAGAGGAGAAGAGAGGGCCAGCAGCAATAGTGAGAGGAGAGACAGGACCAACAGCAAGAGAAGAAGAGAGGGCCAGCAGCAATACTGAGAGGAGAGACAGGACCAACAGCAAGAGAAGAGAGGGCCAGCAGCAATAGCGAGAGGAGAGACAGGACCAACAGCAAGAGGAGAAGAGAGGGCCAGCAGCAATAGTGAGAGGAGAGTCAGGACCAACAGCAAGAGAAGAGAGGGCCAGCAGCAATAGTGAGAGGAGAGACAGGACCAACAGCAAGAGGAGAAGAGAGGGCCAGCAGCAATAGTGAGAGGAGAGATAGGACCAACAGCAAGAGGAGAAGAGAGGGCCAGCAGCAATAGTGAGAGGAGAGTCAGAACCAACAGCAAGAGAAGAAGAGAGGGCCAGCAGCAATAGTGAGAGGAGAGACAGGACCAACAGCAAGAGGAGGAGAGGGTCAGCAGCAATAGTGAGAGGAGAGACAGGACCAACAGCAAGAGGAGAAGAGAGGGCCAGCAGCAATAGTGAGAGGAGAGACAGGACCTACAGCAAGAGAAGAAGAGAGGGCCAGCAGCAATAGTGAGAGGAGAGACAGGACCAACAGCAAGAGGAGAAGAGAGGGCCAGCAGCAATAGTGAGAGGAGAGACAGGACCAACAGCAAGAGGAGAAGAGAGGGCCAGCAGCAATAGTGAGAGGAGAGACAGGACCAACAGCAAGAGGAGAAGAGAGGGCCATCAGCAATAGTGAGAGGAGAGTCAGGACCAACAGCAAGAGGAGAAGAGAGGGCCAGCAGCAATAGTGAGAGGAGAGACAGGACCAACAGCAAGAGGAGAAGAGAGGGCCAGCAGCAATAGTGAGAGGAGAGACAGGACCAACAGCAAGAGAAGAAGAGAGGGCCAGCAGCAATACTGAGAGGAGAGACAGGACCAACAGCAAGAGAAGAGAGGGCCAGCAGCAATAGCGAGAGGAGAGACAGGACCAACAGCAAGAGGAGAAGAGAGGGCCAGCAGCAATAGTGAGAGGAGAGTCAGGACCAACAGCAAGAGAAGAGAGGGCCAGCAGCAATAGTGAGAGGAGAGACAGGACCAACAGCAAGAGGAGAAGAGAGGGCCAGCAGCAATAGTGAGAGGAGAGATAGGACCAACAGCAAGAGGAGAAGAGAGGGCCAGCAGCAATAGTGAGAGGAGAGTCAGAACCAACAGCAAGAGAAGAAGAGAGGGCCAGCAGCAATAGTGAGAGGAGAGACAGGACCAACAGCAAGAGGAGGAGAGGGTCAGCAGCAATAGTGAGAGGAGAGACAGGACCAACAGCAAGAGGAGAAGAGAGGGCCAGCAGCAATAGTGAGAGGAGAGACAGGACCTACAGCAAGAGAAGAAGAGAGGGCCAGCAGCAATAGTGAGAGGAGAGACAGGACCAACAGCAAGAGGAGAAGAGAGGGCCAGCAGCAATAGTGAGAGGAGAGACAGGACCAACAGCAAGAGGAGAAGAGAGGGCCAGCAGCAATAGTGAGAGGAGAGACAGGACCAACAGCAAGAGGAGAAGAGAGGGCCATCAGCAATAGTGAGAGGAGAGTCAGGACCAACAGCAAGAGGAGAAGAGAGGGCCAGCAGCAATAGTGAGAGGAGAGACAGGACCAACAGCAAGAGGAGAAGAGAGGGCCAGCAGCAATAGTGAGAGGAGAGATAGGACCAACAGCAAGAGGAGAAGAGAGGGCCAGCAGCAATAGTGAGAGGAGAGACAGGACCAACAGCAAGAGGAGAAGAGAGGGCCAGCAGCAATAGTGAGAGGAGAGACAGGACCAACAGCAAGAGGAGAAGAGAGGGCCAGCAGCAATAGTGAGAGGAGAGACAGGACCAACAGCAAGAGGAAAAGAGAGGGCCAGCAGCAATAGTGAGAGGAGAGATAGGACCAACAGCAAGAGAAGAAGAGAGGGCCAGCAGCAATAGTGAGAGGAGAGACAGGACCAACAGCAAGAGAAGAGAGGGCCAGCAGCAATAGTGAGAGGAGAGATAGGACCAACAGCAAGAGAAGAAGAGAGGGCCAGCAGCAATAGTGAGAGGAGAGACAGGACCAACAGCAAGAGAAGAGAGGGCCAGCAGCAATAGTGAGAGGAGAGATAGGACCAACAGCAAGAGAAGAAGAGAGGGCCAGCAGCAATAGTGAGAGGAGAGACAGGACCAACAGCAAGAGGAGAAGAGAGGGCCAGCAGCAATAGTGAGAGGAGAGACAGGACCAACAGCAAGAGGAGAAGAGAGGGCCAGCAGCAATAGTGAGAGGAGAGACAGGACCAACAGCAAGAGAAGAGAGGGCCAGGAGCAATCGTGAGAGGAGAGACAGGACCAACAGCAAGAGGAGAAGAGAGGGCCAGCAGCAATAGTGAGAGGAGAGACAGGACCAACAGCAAGAGAAGAAGAGAGGGCCAGCAGCAATAGTGAGAGGAGAGACAGGACCAACAGCAAGAGAAGAGAGGGCCAGCAGCAATAGTGAGAGGAGAGACAGGACCAACAGCAAGAGGAGAAGAGAGGGCCAGCAGCAATAGTGAGAGGAGAGACAGGACCAACAGCAAGAGAAGAGAGGGCCAGCAGCAATAGTGAGAGGAGAGACAGGACCAACAGCAAGAGGAAAGAGAGGGCCAGCAGCAATAGTGAGAGGAGAGACAGGACCAACAGCAAGAGGAGAAGAGAGGGCCAGCAGCAATAGTGAGAGGAGAGATAGGACCAACAGCAAGAGGAGAAGAGAGGGCCAGCAGCAATAGTGAGAGGAGAGACAGGACCAACAGCAAGAGAAGAGAGGGCCAGGAGCAATAGTGAGAGGAGAGACAGGACCAACAGCAAGAGGAGAAGAGAGGGCCAGCAGCAATAGTGAGAGGAGAAACAGGACCAACAGCAAGAGAAGAGAGGGCCAGCAGCAATAGTGAGAGGAGAGACAGGACCAACAGCAAGAGGAGAAGAGAGGGCCAGCAGCAATAGTGAGAGGAGAGACAGGACCAACAGCAAGAGAAGAAGAGAGGGCCAGCAGCAATAGTGAGAGGAGAGACAGGACCAACAGCAAGAGGAGAAGAGAGGGCCAGCAGCAATAGTGAGAGGAGAGACAGGACCAACAGCAAGAGAAGAAGAGAGGGCCAGCAGCAATACTGAGAGGAGAGACAGGACCAACAGCAAGAGAAGAGAGGGCCAGCAGCAATAGCGAGAGGAGAGACAGGACCAACAGCAAGAGGAGAAGAGAGGGCCAGCAGCAATAGTGAGAGGAGAGTCAGGACCAACAGCAAGAGAAGAGAGGGCCAGCAGCAATAGTGAGAGGAGAGACAGGACCAACAGCAAGAGGAGAAGAGAGGGCCAGCAGCAATAGTGAGAGGAGAGATAGGACCAACAGCAAGAGGAGAAGAGAGGGCCAGCAGCAATAGTGAGAGGAGAGTCAGAACCAACAGCAAGAGAAGAAGAGAGGGCCAGCAGCAATAGTGAGAGGAGAGACAGGACCAACAGCAAGAGGAGGAGAGGGTCAGCAGCAATAGTGAGAGGAGAGACAGGACCAACAGCAAGAGGAGAAGAGAGGGCCAGCAGCAATAGTGAGAGGAGAGACAGGACCTACAGCAAGAGAAGAAGAGAGGGCCAGCAGCAATAGTGAGAGGAGAGACAGGACCAACAGCAAGAGGAGAAGAGAGGGCCAGCAGCAATAGTGAGAGGAGAGACAGGACCAACAGCAAGAGGAGAAGAGAGGGCCAGCAGCAATAGTGAGAGGAGAGACAGGACCAACAGCAAGAGGAGAAGAGAGGGCCATCAGCAATAGTGAGAGGAGAGTCAGGACCAACAGCAAGAGGAGAAGAGAGGGCCAGCAGCAATAGTGAGAGGAGAGACAGGACCAACAGCAAGAGGAGAAGAGAGGGCCAGCAGCAATAGTGAGAGGAGAGACAGGACCAACAGCAAGAGAAGAAGAGAGGGCCAGCAGCAATACTGAGAGGAGAGACAGGACCAACAGCAAGAGAAGAGAGGGCCAGCAGCAATAGCGAGAGGAGAGACAGGACCAACAGCAAGAGGAGAAGAGAGGGCCAGCAGCAATAGTGAGAGGAGAGTCAGGACCAACAGCAAGAGAAGAGAGGGCCAGCAGCAATAGTGAGAGGAGAGACAGGACCAACAGCAAGAGGAGAAGAGAGGGCCAGCAGCAATAGTGAGAGGAGAGATAGGACCAACAGCAAGAGGAGAAGAGAGGGCCAGCAGCAATAGTGAGAGGAGAGTCAGAACCAACAGCAAGAGAAGAAGAGAGGGCCAGCAGCAATAGTGAGAGGAGAGACAGGACCAACAGCAAGAGGAGGAGAGGGTCAGCAGCAATAGTGAGAGGAGAGACAGGACCAACAGCAAGAGGAGAAGAGAGGGCCAGCAGCAATAGTGAGAGGAGAGACAGGACCTACAGCAAGAGAAGAAGAGAGGGCCAGCAGCAATAGTGAGAGGAGAGACAGGACCAACAGCAAGAGGAGAAGAGAGGGCCAGCAGCAATAGTGAGAGGAGAGACAGGACCAACAGCAAGAGGAGAAGAGAGGGCCAGCAGCAATAGTGAGAGGAGAGACAGGACCAACAGCAAGAGGAGAAGAGAGGGCCATCAGCAATAGTGAGAGGAGAGTCAGGACCAACAGCAAGAGGAGAAGAGAGGGCCAGCAGCAATAGTGAGAGGAGAGACAGGACCAACAGCAAGAGGAGAAGAGAGGGCCAGCAGCAATAGTGAGAGGAGAGATAGGACCAACAGCAAGAGGAGAAGAGAGGGCCAGCAGCAATAGTGAGAGGAGAGACAGGACCAACAGCAAGAGGAGAAGAGAGGGCCAGCAGCAATAGTGAGAGGAGAGACAGGACCAACAGCAAGAGGAGAAGAGAGGGCCAGCAGCAATAGTGAGAGGAGAGACAGGACCAACAGCAAGAGGAAAAGAGAGGGCCAGCAGCAATAGTGAGAGGAGAGATAGGACCAACAGCAAGAGAAGAAGAGAGGGCCAGCAGCAATAGTGAGAGGAGAGACAGGACCAACAGCAAGAGGAGAAGAGAGGGCCAGGACCAAAAAGGTGAGTATTTTTTTTATTGGCCAGTGATGTGGTGATTAAAAATTGATTTTGCAATCATCACGATCTTTGATATCCTGAAGTGTAAAATGTTGTTCCTTTAAACGATCGGTGAGACCAATGCGAGTCGTATTGAAATGTAGAGGGTGAAATCCCACAGAGTGCCGCTGGCATCTCATGTTAATTCCATATAATCTCCAGGCACTTTCAGCCTCATAATATTTAAAACAAAGGAATAGGATTTTTGAATATAAGTTCAACTCTTTATTAATTACATTAAAAAATTTAAGTACCAATGACAAAATGATGACTAGGTTTTTTAATTGGTAATTGCAAAACACGTAATCAAAAAGACTCTGGGGAGCCAGGTGCAGGCGATTGTAAAATTTCTGCCCGCCCCGTGACCCTGACACAAACTGCACCAGAAATGGTGGGGTCAGGTCATTCTAATACTGCTGGCTGGGACAAAGATGTGAGTCCCTCCAGCGACTGGTGCACTGCATGTGGGTGGCCCAGAAAATTCTCTTTGGGGATGGGAGGCCCTGGAGGGGTTGTTCTGAGGGCCCGGCTATAGGATTTAAAGCAGGTCTGCTCTTAAAGCAGAACCAGTAAGCGGCAGAGTGAAGAAATGGCTCCAACAGGATGAACTAAAAGGAGAGCAGTACATTTTCCAGGGTGATATAAACATTCGCCTGACTGAAATAGGGGACAGGAGAGGATGCAATATTGGGAGTGGGTGGCAGGTGGCAGGAGTTAGCAGATCTAACACAGCAGGCTGGACCATGCGGAAGGAAGTGGCAGAGGTAGCAAGTGGCAACTTCCTAACCACCAGAGTCCCTCTTCACTGTAGGAAAAAGTTCATTAACATCACCAGGACAGCAAAGGTAAGTGTGATGGCAGCAAGCTGTCATTCATCCATATTATAAACATTACAGGCTGCAAACCAGTATTAATCCTAAAAGTGCAGAAACAAACTTAAAGGTATAACCCTGTGAGCGAAATGATCTGTACAGGCTCCTTCACATAGAACAATTATTGTATTGTCACTGGAGAATCCTGAAATGCATGCATGCCCTTTGAAGAATCATTTTCTGAACGGCAACTCCACAAGACAAGTAATATGAATTCTCCAATAGCTGTCACACAAACCATTCTGTGTCTTAATGTAGCAAGTGTTCTGTTCTCTTGCAGGAAAAAATCGCACGTAATTCACATATAACAATTTACAGGAGGAGGACTGGCAGCAGGAGGAGGCCGTGAAGGTACTGCGATCTTACTCAGCTGGGTTGAGAGGAGAAGGTAACATGGGCGAGCTGGCAACGAAAAATGATTTGTGCAGAACAAGTGCTAAAGTTCAAAGGTCAAGGAAAGCATTCAGTTTACTGAGACTCATACTCTGAGAAAATCCTTACGTGAGCAGAATAGTAAAGAAACAGAGACATTCAGGAAACTCGTTGCATTTCTCTGGGGTAGAGATTCGTTGCTGTCCACTATCGGGCCAGAAGGCAGTGATGCAGCCGCAATGCATGCCTGAACCAGGAGGCCCAAGACTGGCCCAAGGTTAATATTAACTGGGTAAGCTGCCACAGCATGGTGCCCCTCCACAGGCAGCTCACCCATTTGAACAAAATTAATATCAGGCCGACTGACTCGCCACAGTAGCTTGAAGGTAGGTCCCACGAGGGGAGGGGTTGCAGCAACGGGGGAGGGGATGATCGGGATACTGTGGAATCGGAGAGCACTGCTGCTCTTGAAATAAAACTTTCATAAAGGTATTGAAAAACACAATTCAGTGGGTCAATGTAACCATGTTATTGTGAAATAAGTAATTCTTTAATTTTTAATTTTAGGAACATAGAAACAGGAATAGGCCATTCAGCCCCTCAAGCCTGTTCTGCCATTCAATCAGATCATGGTTAATCTGTACCTCAACTCTATTTACCCGTCTTTGCTCCATATCCCCTGATACCCTTACCTAACAAAAACCTAGCGATCTCAGTCTTGAAAGTTTTAATTGACCTGGCATCCACAGCCTTTCGGGGGGAGAGAATTTCAGATTTCCCCTACCCTTTGTGTGAAGAAGTGCTTCCTGATTACACTCCTGAATGACCTCGTTCTCATTTTAAGATTAAGTCTGCTTGTTCTGGATTGCCCCACCAGAGGAAATAGTTTCTCTGTGTCTACCCTATTCAATTCACTTGTCATTTTAAACACCTCGATTAGATCACCCCTCAACCTTCTAAACTCAAGGGAATACAAGGCATGTTTATGCAACCCGCCTTCATAATTTAACACTTTTAGCCTTAGTATCATTCTGGTGAATCTGCATTGCACCCCTTCCAAGGCTAACATATCTTTCCTGAGATATCATGCTCAGAACTGAACGCAGTGCTCCAGATGGGGACTGACCAAGGCTCTGTACAGCAGAAGCACAACTTCCAGCCTTCGTATTCCAGCCCCCTCGAGATAAAGGCTAACATTCCATTAGCCTTTTTGATTCAGTTGTACCCGTCCACCAGCTTTTGGTGATTTATGTACATAGATACCTAAATATCTTTGCTCCTCCACAATTCCTAGTTTCTCACTATTTAGAAAATACTCTTATTTGTCTTTCTTGATGTGGATTCACATTTCCCCACATTTTACTTCATTAACCACAGTTTTGTCCACTCACTTATTCTATCTATATCCCTTTGTAACTTTCTGCGACCAGCTGCCCTACTTATTGTGACTGCCAACTTAGTGTCATCTGCAAACTTTAATGTACAACTCTCTATTCCTTCATCCAAATCATTGACAAATGGTGAAAAGCTGAGGCCCCAGAACAGATCTCTGGGGACTGCCATTTGCCAATCAGAGTTCGGACCCTTTATCCCACTCTCTGACTCTTACCTCCCAACCAATTTCCAACCCATGTTGCACAGTGGCTCCCAATTCCGTACACTTTCATTATTGCTAATAATCTCTTGTGTGCAGCCTTCTCAAATGCCTCTGGTAGCCCATATGGATAAAATCCATAGACATTCCTTTATCCATCGTGTTAGTAATCTCCTCAAACAATTGAACTGAATTAGTCAGACATGACCTGCCCTTCACAAATCCATGCTGACTCTCTCTGATCAGCTCAAGTTTGTCCAAGTGTCCAGTCACGCTGTCCCGAATGACAGATTCTAGTAATTTCCCCACAACTGACGTTAAACTTACAGGTCTCCAGTTATGTGGTTTCTCTCTCCCGCCCTTCATAAATAATGGAGTGACGTTTGCAATTTTCCAAACCAATGGCAAAATTCCTGAATCAAGAGAGCTGCAATAACAAACACATCTGTAATTTCCTCATCTACGTCTTATAATCCCCTGGGGTGAAAACCATCAGGTCCTCGAGTTTAGTCTAGCTTAAGTCTCATTATTTTCTACACTATTTTAGTTACATTAAATTCAGTAAGTTCCTCCCCTTGATTTATTTTAGATTCCCTTGTACCACTGGTATTTTGTTCTCTTCTGTGAAGACAGATACAAGTTATTCATTGAACAAGTCTGCCACTTCCTTATCGTTGATTACCGTATAACCTATGTCTGTCTTTAATTGGCTCACATTCCCCTCAGCCGCTCCCTTTCTCTTAATATATTTATAAATTTAATATATTTATATTTTGTTGCAAAACTTATTTTGGATATTAGGGGAGAAAAATTCAATAATGGCCATTTTCGGGTGCGGGTAGCGTGATGCGTTACTACACCACGCCCGATAGCATGAATTTTGAGCTGCCTGCTACTTACCATGATATCTCCGGGCAGCCAGTGCTACCCGCACTGCCGAGAGGCTGCACGGAGAATGAGGAAGTCAGAAATGGGGCGTGTTCAGCGCACGTTATCAGCAGCCTGCACCTCTTAAAGGTGCAGGTACACATTTTAAATGGGACATGCACAGTCCCCCGGGAGGAGGGAAAGATGGCCGGAGGATGGCGGGACCGGTATGAGAGAGGGCCCCACGCTTCTCCGATGAGGCATTGGAGGCCCTAATGAAAGGGGTGGACAAAAGGAGGGCCAACATGTACCCGCAGGGTGGCAGGAGACAGCCCAAGCTGCAGCTCCCGCAGGCACTGGGAGGCTGTGGCGCAGGAAGAGAATGCCAGGAGCATGGCACCATGCACGTGGGTGCAGTGCCGAAAGAAGTTCAATTATTTGTCACAAGTGGTCAAGGTGAGTGAGTGCAAGTGTCAAGTGGCACATGCATCACACTGCTCCACTGCTCCATGCATCAAACCCCCCACCCACCAACAAACACTGCCCATCCATTCGCAATGCTGCACTCAGCATGCTGCATCTCACTCGCACATAGTACCACACTTGCAGGCTACACAACCACCACTCAAAGGTCATACACATTGCCAGCTATTCGACCATGACAGGCACATCACCCACACTGTCCTCTGTCTTGCGGGAGAAGGTGGCGCAGCAGCAGACACCTGAGGGTGGACGGAGACGCTTACACGTCCTCACCCCCCTAGAGGAGACAGTGCTTCAGATCGTTGGGCGGGCTGTCGCTGCAGCCATGACAACATGTCGCGCTGGAGGTCCCGATGAAGGGGGTCCCTGCATATCTAACGCTCCTTCTCCTTTCCCCCATCTCCCTCCTCCCATAATCTTTTCTGATTCATGTGCTGCAGATGCTGTCAGCACACACGTCTTACTTGCTCCTCTCCCCACTCCACAACTCAACCTGTTTCCCTTTGTCTTTGCAGATACCCAAGAACACGTGGCAGCACCGTCCGAGGGGGAGGAGGAGGAGGAAAAGGAGGAGGGGGGGGGACACTGAAGCCACACCGTCACTCGATCTGACACTTGCTTCCACCAGCTCAGAGACTGACACTGCGCGTCCTTTAGAGGCTAGGTTAGAGGAGGGATCCGCATGTGGTGAGACACCGGGCTCAAGTGTGCAGGAGCCGGGGCGGGGGGAACGGATACCACAGGTCAGCTCGGCGGAGGGCGAGGTCGCTCACTAGTTCTGCTGCAGAGGAGTCAGATGAGGACTTTGATGGGCGAGGCTACAGAAGACGGCTGATGGGCGTACACCACCAAATGCTTGGGGCACTGGAAAGCCTGCCAGAAAGTCTGTGCACAATGAGAAGGGGCATGGAGGAGTCCAGCTCCAACTTGGCACAGGGCTTTGCGCAGAGCTTGGAGCCCATCCTTTCCAACATGGAATGGGTGGTCACCTCCATCAGCGCACCTGTGGAACCCACCATGATGCAGCGTCTGATGACTGATGTCACAGCTTCCATTGCAGCACAAACTGATGTCATCAAAGGTCTGCACACTACAGTTTCTGCCCAGACTGCTGCAATGGAAGCTCAGACAGCCACTATCGTGGCTCTGGGCACCACGTGGAATGGGGCTTCCAGGGCCTCACAGCACTCCAGCAGTCATTCTCCAGCTGATCACCAGGATTGCTGAGGTGCCGCCCTGGGAGAGTGGCAGAGGCGCCATGGCAATCGGACCTGCTGTCCTCTCTCAGGACGACAGCATTACTGCTCCTGCCCCTGCCACTCCGCCAGTGTCCCTGTTGTTGACTATCGGCCAGCCAGGCCAGACTGCTGCAGCCCATGCTGAGATGGTGCAGTCTGAAGCCGGGCTCTCCCGGCCCAGAGCCGCTCGAGATCATCCTCCAAGGCCATCTGCACGCTCCTCCATTGAAGGCCAGCAGCCTCCCACCACCCATGCTCCAACCACTGGGGAAGCACCTCATAGGAGCACTAGGATAGGTAAAGGCACACGAACAACAGGCACTAAGGGAATGCACAAGGGTGAATAGTTCTGTTCTGTTTCCATAATTTAGTTTATTCATTGATAAATGTGGCTTTGAATTTGCATTTGGTGGTGGTTTTTATTTGTGCGATGAGCTGAGAGGGAAACCAATGTGTAATCAGATGGGCGATTTGATTGTCTTGTGGGAGCGGAAAGGTGGGGAGTGTAGGTGAATTGGGGTTTAGTTCACATTATTGATAGCGGGCACGGATCAGGCAAGCACACAGAGCCCGTGCAGATGAGAATACCTACGAGGTGCCCCTCTAATGAAATGCATATGTAGTATGGCTCCCCGGCGGGGAATTGAACCTCGGTCTCCCGCGTGACAGGCGGGGATACTTACCACTATACTAATCCTTGATCATTCGTTTATGTTATTAATTTCCTGTATGAAAATGTATGCTTTATTATGAATCAAGCAAAGCGATATGATAAGCTGAATTCTGGGGTAAGCAGGTGTAGGGAGTGTTGTTTTGCAGCTACCTAATGAATGGATCCTTATTTCGGACAAGGTCGAAAAACATCCCAGGCCTGAGATAAGTGAGACTCCCTTTCCTGTGACCTACGTATGAACAGGTATCACCTGTGAGTGGTCGGTCATTATGTCAGTTAATATGGCTTGCCCAGACTCAGCCTATGATTGGTTTTAACCCCTTGCTACTCATGTCCCTCCCCACTCTGAAAATGTATAATTGTGTGAACTTTGACTGTGTAAATTGCCTGTTCTATGAGATTGACCAGACTCTGTCAAGAGTTGAAATCAATTCTATAGATAGGGCCAGCTGCAGCTAATAAATTGTGTTAAAACTTTCAAGTGTATTCGCTTTCAGTTTTTGCTGAACCAGACTAAGAGTAAAGAATCCGGTATCGTCACAGACAAGGCGCTGCACCCTTGCGTCTTCCTCCACTTCCTCTTCCGGCTCCACCCCCTCTTCTTCCTCCTCCTCCTCAGCCTCCTCCTCTTCCACCTCTGGCTCAGGGTCTTCTCTGATCATCGGTGACAAACTCTGATCCCTCATGATGGCGAGGTTGTGCAGCATACAGCAGACCACCACGAATCTGCCCACCCACTCAGGGGAGTATTGCAGGGCTCCTCCAGACTGGTCCAGGCAGCGGAAGCGTTGTTTGAGGAGGCCTATGGTGTGCTCCACGATGTTGTGTGTGGCAGCATGGCTCCCATTATAGGCCTGCTGTGCACGTGTGTGTGGATTCCTGACCGGTGTCATGAGCCATGGCGTGAGGGGATAGCCCTTGTCGCCCAGTAACCAGCCTTTGACTTGTCGAGTCGGGTGAAAGATAGCTGACACATTGGACTGCCGCATGACGAAGGCATCGTGACTGATCCATGATTCGTTGCGTGTGGTCTCACACCAGCTGCACATTGAGGGAGTGGAAGCCCTTTCGGTTGATGAAGACGGCCGAGTTGATATGCGGGGCACGCAGGGCAATGTGCATGCAGTCAATGGCACCCTGCACCATAGGGAAGCCAGCAATGTGGGCGAACCCCCATGCTTGTTCATTCTGCTTGTTTCTATCAAGAGGGAAGGTGATGAACCTGTTCCTCGTGTGGTACAGTGTGTCTGTGACCTCCCTTATGCAGCAGTGCACTGCATACTGCGAGATGTTACACATGTCACCAGCAGAGGCCTAAAATGATCCTGAGCCGTAGAAATTCAGCACCACGGTGACTTTCACAGCCACAGGCAATGCTGTCCTCGCCCTGCTCTGAGGCTGCAGTTGTGGCCGCACCAGTGGACAGATCTCAGTCACGACTTCCTTGGTGAACCTCAGGTGTCGGATGTCTCAGCCATGTCAAGAGAATGTTAAGAGAATTGGTCCAGGAAGGCCCTCATTGGATACGGCCTCCTGCTCAGTGCCCTGCGCCTCCTCGTCCTCCCTCTCCCCGCAGCTTGACCTGTTGGGCGTGGCCTCTCTGCATGCTCCCAGTCGTGCTGAATGCCCAGCAGGAGCCGTAGCAGACCACCCATGGTTGCCAGGAATGTTGTTCAACCACGGTTGTAAATTTCCGAACCGTGAGGCAGTATCTGTCAAACCACTCTCAAATGTATTCTTGGAACTCTCAGTAAGAATAGGGAGCTTCAAATAACACTTGCTATTCTACCAGCAGCCAGAAGCAATAATCCAGCAACTAACCTGCAACACCTGGATGGTCCCTTTAAATAGCACTGGTGGGGGGGGTCGTCCAGGCCATCTAAGACACGTTCAGGTGCTCGGGGTTAAGACTGTGCGTTGAGTTGAATGCCAAAATGGTGTCTATCACTTTAAATCAATGTTGCACACTGATTGCACGCATTTTCTCCCTACTTTACATGCTCCGGTGTTCGGTATTTGCGCATGCGCTAACTTCTATACCAAGATGGCATCCGTGGGTGTCACACTGGAAATGTGCATGCACAGCCAAGTCGCCATCTTGTATATTGGAGAGGCCGCGTAGCGCCGAAAGAACGGGTGCTATGCGGCCCAATTTAGCGCTCTAGAAGTTTTAGTTAGTTAGATAAAGTAGTGGATGGACATTTTTTGACAAAGAATTTTGAGTCAATTGATTGGTTTATTAACAAAGACTTGTGATAACTGTTTACATACAGAACATCAATTATAAATGTTTACATTGGTAATTTCAATGTTAAATGTGAACATAAAAGTGTGACAAAAATCTTTGTCAGTAAGTGAAATTTGTGAAGGTGAAATGTGCACACTGAGACTATTTTTAATAGATCGACAGGTTTTTGTGATTATCAAGGTGAGGGAACAGAGCTCTTTTCTACTTTTTTCACCCAGTGTCAGTATCAGCTTCTCCCAAGTCAACACAGCTTGTAAACTGAGTAAAGTTTTCTCCATACTGTTCCAACAATGTGCCTTAACTCTCCCCATCCCACATTCGACACCAGTGTGACATAATCCATGTCCTACATCAGCCATCCTGTAGCCTCTCTGAATGGGATTAGCAGTTTAAGTGTTAATTTGTGATGAATATTATTCCGTGTTGTGGGACTGGGTGAAAACAGCCCAGGATCAGTTCACTCAGAACCCTTACAGGGCAAGCATTCAACGGTCAGTCTGAGCTGGATTTGAATCCAGATCCCCTTGCATCTGCAGTTCTCCAAAAAAAGACGTTTTTGCTGTAGTCAATGTATTGATGTATATACAGAGAACAGACTGCGTATGTTTTTCAAAGACTGCTTTAGAAATAGCTTCAAATTAGGAAAAGTGATTGTCACTGTGTCCATCACATTCTGAATGTGGTGAACTTTATTTGGATGCCTCGTTAATTTTTCACCAGATGAACCATTTGTGTTAGTTTACATAGATAGTAATAATGCTTCTGTGCATCATAAAAGTACATGCATACTTTGTTCTGTATAGAATGGATTTTAGCAGCATGGGAATATTTACATTTTAAATAGTGATGCCATTCTGGTTCATTTTTCGATGTCACTGTGTAAGTAATGGTCAAACGCTAAATTGGGAGTTAAAATGGCCGTTACTCTGGGGGTTCTGCCCAATTTCCTCTCCTGAACCCTAAATGAAGGGAAATGTTGCAAAGCAATTTTGAGTTACTTTTTGTTGGATACAGATGTACTGCACGGTATGAGGGAATATAAATATGAAGAAAGACTTGAAAAGTTGGGTCTTTTATTGTTAGATCAATGCAGATTACGAGGTGATATAATAGAAGTTTTAAAATTATGAAAGGATGGGACAGGGTAGATAAAAGCAGAGTGTTTCCAGTAGTTGAGGGGTCTAGAACAAGAGGCCAAGATTAAATGGAAGAGATTTCGAACAGAGGACAAGAGAAACCTCTTCACACAGAGAGATGTGAGACTGTGGAATTCACTTCCAGGGTGAGTGGTTGAGGCAGAAACTATGTCAGTATTCAAGATGAGATTGGATAGGTGAATGAAGGATGGGGTTGGAGGGGTATGGGAGCAGGAACTATTTGCTCATGTGGAGGGTACACACCAACACGGACTGGTTGGGCCAAATGGCATGTTTCCGGGTTGTAACTTCTATGTATGTCCATATTTTACAAGCTCATTTTAAACTATCTGTGAGTTTGTGCCATTGGCATGTTACCTTTGAGGTGGTACAATTAGTGGCATCAGGCTGAGCTCCACACACCACTGACAAAAATTCTAACTTGACATTCATAAAATGTGCCTTGCAGATTTGGCTGTCTTTGTCCCCCTCCTCCACCCATATCAGTGTATTATTACATAGAATTACATAGAAAGTACAGCACAGAAACAGGCCATTTGGCCCAACTAGTCCATGCCAGTATTTATGCTCCACATGAGCCTCCTCCCTCCCTACCTTATCTAACCCTATAAGCATATTCTTCTATTCCTTTCTCCCTCATGTGTTTATCTAGCTTCCCCTTAAATACATCTGCGCTAGAGAGCTACTCCTTGTGGTAGCGAGTTCCACATCCTAACCACTCTCTGGGTAAAGGAGTGTCTCCTGAATTCCCTATTGGATTTATTAGTGGCTATCTATGGTCCCTAGTTCTGGGCTCCCCAACAAGTGCAAACATCTTCTCTACGTCTACCCTATCAAGCCCTTTCATAATCTTAAAGACCTATATCAGGTCATCCTCAGTCTTCTCTTTTCGAGAGAAAAGAGCCCCAGCCTGTTCAATCTTCCCTGATAGTTATAGCCTCTCAGTTCAGGTATCATCCTAGTGAACCTTTTTTGCACCTTCTCCAGTGCCTCTGTATCCTTTTTATAATATGGAGACCAGAACTGTCATGTAGAATCCAGGATTTCTTTTTGCTTTACTAGTATCATACAGTATACATAATATATTAATAGGCCTAATAATAATTTCATATTATAATTGCAGTTTCATGCAGGTTTGTTTCTCTGTAAATTGTCCATTTTTGTTGTGTTCGGACCACTAGGCACCGGACACGACAAAGGCAAACCAAGCCCAGTCGATCCTGCAAAGTCGTCCTCACTAACATCTGGGGACTTGTGCCAAAATTGGGAGGGCTGTCCCACAGACTAGTCAAGCAACAGCCTGACATAGCCATACTCACAGAATCATATCTTTCAGCCAACGTCCCAGACTCTTCCATCACCATCCCTGGGTATGTCCTGTCCCACCGGCAGGACAGACCCACCAGAGGTGGCGGTACAGTGATATACAGTCAGGAGGGAGTGGCTCTGGGAGTCCTCAACATTGACTATGGACCCCATAAAATCTCATGGCATCAGGTCAAACGTGGACAAGGAAACTTCCTGCTGATTACCATCTACCGCCCTCCCTCAGCTGATGAATCAGTCCTCCTCCATGTTGAACACCACTTGGAGGAAGCACTGAGGGTAGCAAGGGCACGGAATGTGCTCTGGGTGGGGGACTTCAATGTCCATCACCAAGAGTGGCTCGGTAGCACCACTACTGACCGAGCTGGCCGAGTCCTGAAGGACAGAGCTGTCAGACTGGGCCTGCGACAGGTGATGAGCGAACCAACAGGAGGGAAAATCTTACTTGACCTCGTCCTCACCAATCTACCTGTCGCAAATGCATCTGTCCATGACAGTATTGGTAGGAGTGATCACCGCACAGTCCTTGTGAAGACGAAGTCCTGTCTTCGCATTGAGAACACCATCCAACGTGTTGTGTGGCACTATCACCATACTAAATGGGATAGATTCAGAACAGATCTAGCAGTTCAAAACTGGGCATCCATGAGGTGCTGTGGGCCATCAGCAGCAGAAAAATTGTATTCCAGCACAATCTGTAACCTCATGGCCGAGCATATTCCTCACTCTACCTTTACCAACAAGCCAGGGGCAGCACCAGGTGTACCTAAAATGAGGTGCCAACCTGGTGAAGCTACAACTCTGGACTACATGCGTGCTAAACAGCGGAAGCAACATGCTAAAGACAGAGCTAAGCGATTCCACAACCAACGGATCAGATCAAAGCTCTGCAGTCTTGCCATATCCAGTCGTGAATGGTGGTGGACAATTAAACAACAGGAGGAGGATCTGTAAACATCCCTATCCTCAATGTTGGCGGAGTCCAGCATGTGAGTGCAAAAGACAAGGCTGAAGCGTTTGCAACCATCTTCAGCCAGAAGTGCCGAGTGGATGATCCATCTCAGCCTCCTCCCAATATCCCCACCATCACGGAAGCCAGTCTTCAGCCAATTCGATTCACTCCACGTGATATCAAGAAACGGCTGAGTGCACTGGATACAGCAAAGGCTATGGGCCCTGACAACATCCCAGCTGTAGTGCTGAAGACTTGTGCTCCAGAACTAGCTGCGCCTCTAGCCAAGCTGTTCCAGTACAGCTACAACACTGGCATCTACCCGACAATGTGGAAAATTGCCCAGGTATGTCCTGTCCACAAAAAGCAGGACAAATCCAATCCGGCCAATTACCGCCCCATCAGTCCACTCTCAATCATCAGCAAAGTGATGGAAGGTATCGTCGACAGTGCTATCAAGCGGCACTTACTCACCAATAACCTGCTCACCGATGCTCAGCTTGGGTTCCGCCAGGACCACTCGGCTCCAGACCTCATTACAGCCTTGGTCCAAACATGGACAAAAGAGCTGAATTCCAGAGGTGAGGTGAGAGTGACTGCCCTTGACATCAAGGCAGCATTTGACCGAGTGTGGCACCAAGGAGCCCTAATAAAATTGAAGTCAATGGGAATCAGGGGGAAAACTCTCCAGTGGCTGGAGTCATACCTAGCACAAAGGAAGATGGTAGTGGTTGTTGGAGGCCAATCATCTCAGCCCCAGGACATTGCTGCAGGAGTTCCTCAGGGCAGTGTCCGAGGCCCAACCATCTTCAGCTGCTTCATCAATGACCTTCCCTCCATCATAAGGTCAGAAATGGGGATGTTCGCTGATGATTGTTCAGTTCCATTCGCAATCCCTCAGATAATGTAGCAGTCCGTGCCCGCAAGCAGCAAGACCTGGACTCCATCCAGGCTTGGGCTGACAAGTGGCAGGTAACATTCGTGCCAGACAAGTGCCAGGCAATAACTATCTCCAACAAGAGAGAGTCTAACCACCTCCCCTTGACATTCAATGGCATTACCATTGCCGAATCCCCCACCATCAACATCCTGGGGGTCACCATTGACCAGAAACTTAACTGGACCAGCCATATAAATACTGTGATTACAAGAGCAGGTCAGAGGCTGGGTATTCTGCGGCGAGTGACTCACCTCCTGACTCCCCAAAGCCATTCAACCATCTACAAGGCACAAGTCAGGAGTGTGATGGAATACTCTCCACTTGCCTGGATGAGTGCAGCTCCAACAACACTCAAGAAGCTCGACATCATCCAGGACAAAGCAGCCCGCTTGATTGGCACCCCATCCACCACCCTAAACATTCACTCCCTTCACCACCGGCGCACTGTGGCTGCAGTGTGTACCATCCACAGGACGCACTGCAGCAACTCGCCAAGGCTTCTTCGACAGCACCTCCCAAACCCGCGACCTCTACCACCTAGAAGGACAAGAGCAGCAGGCACATGAGAACCGCACCACCTGTACGTTCCCCTCCAAGTCACACACCATCCCGACTTGGAAATATATTGCCGTTCCTTCATTGTCGCTGGGTCAAAATCCTGGAACTCCCTTCCTAACAGCACTGTGGGAGAACCTTCACCAGACGGACTGCAGCAGTTCAAGAAGGCGGCTCATCACTACCTTCTCAAGGGCAATTAGGGATGGGCAATAAATTCTGGCCTCGCCAGGGACGCCGACATCCCATGAACGAAAAAAAACCACAAAGATTTTACTCCCATTTAGCAAACAATCTCTGCTCCAAGTTCCAGAAATCAGATCTCAGCAGTGTTCTGCTGTTTCCACTTGGAGTAACACAAATTCTATCTTTTTTGAGCTCTGCCCAATAGACTTTTGTCATCTGGAGACTGTGCCAAATTTTCCTGTATAAAAGACTGAGCCACAGGTGACCGACACCTTACAGGGACCTCGGTAGCTCATACCGAGCTTTGACCAAGATGGGGAGAGATAGGGATGCATCAGTATGGATCCTTGTACTGATAGTCTCATACTCTTATGGCTCCGTCACCTTAGAACGTAAGAATGTTCTCTTTTCCATAAAAATATATTTTGATAATTTTAAGAATGTACTGGAAAATGAGTTCTGTGTCTTTACAAGTATTGAAAAATTCTTGAAAGGCTTCAATCTGCTGGTCTGAATTTGATGCTTTTGCTTTGTGGTTCTTGTTGCAAGGCTGTGTTAAATGCGAATGCCATTGTGGGAACGGAAAAGCATGCTGAATGTACATACCAATCCAACTCTGGAGGAGTATTTTCAATGAGCATCAAACCCATGTTCAGTTAAAAAATCGGTTTGCTGATTGTTGTGTAAAATAGTTAATTTGCATGTTCCTAATGAATTTCTACTGATTAGTCTGATTTCTAATTAAGCCTAAATTGCATTGATAATTGTTAATGAAAGCATGGACTTTTAAAAAAATGAACAAATGTATTTACAGAATATCTCAGAATTTTCAAGGTTTACATGTCTAATTAAAATAGCAGTGTTCTTTGCTACTTGGCATTTTTTCTAAATCTGTGGCAGGTTCAGGTGTGTTGATTTTTTTTTTGGTAAAAACACATTACTGTCATCCTGCTGTGATCTGATAGAGTTTTTGTTGAAGAAATGGTTGCACTACAGCAGCAGTGCTTTCAGACGAAAGCTATTTGGAACTTAAATCACCAGGCATTGATGTCATTCTTGTCCGTGTCTGGGAAGGCTGTGTTAATGCCCAGTGCCATGTTTATATTTTCCTTTGCAAACCAAAGCACCCACCCATTTCTGACACACTGCACTTGTAAAGGACAACGGGGTCGATTTTAACTCTTGGGCAGCGGATTGGAGGAGAGTGGCATTCTGGGGGCGAGGAAGCCGGAGCCATTTTGAGTCCCAGGCCTCATTTAAATGTGGGCGCTAAACAGGCATCGCAATGAAGCTCACCGGATTCAGGCTGGCCCAATATTGGGTGGCCTGGAGGCTGCAGGCTGGAAGCAACGCAAGTCCAGGGGGGGATGTCGCAATCGCAGGGGTGGGGGAGGGGGGAACCCGAGCGGCAGTGACCTAGATTATTTTTGTGGGGCCTACAGTAACAATCCTGTTCCTCCTGGCCCTAAAGAAATAATTTAAAATTTACCCTTTCAGTGCCTCTTCAGCTTTACTGCCAGTGAAATTGGTTGAAGCGAGCACGGCTCATGCTTCGACCAGTTCTATCCTAAAATGGCATTCAGGGTCCAATGTATGTCATAGGACCCCAACTTGCATATTAAAAGGGACCTACCACCTAAAACAGGCAGGCAGGCAGCACATCTGCTCAATGGAAAGCCCCTGTGAAAGTGGCAGCAGGCTGATCGCGGCATTAAGTCCACCAAACCCATTTTGAGCTGGATACCACCACGTTAATGCTAATTTTGGCCTTAAAATTGACCCCTATATAATCAGTTTAGACTCTTCCCAATGTATTCTGAATTGGTTACAATTCCCGGTGTGCATTACGGGCATCCAACAGTGGAGATGAGTTGAGAAGAGGAGATCGACAGACAGCTCAGAGAGATGTGGGTGATAGACTGGGAAAAAGGTTGAGGACTCTGTGGTCAAAGTGAGGAATGCTTTTTAGAATGCATCCAAAACTGTTTCCTAGATTAATGTGTTTCTAGTCCAACAAGGAAAGAAACATTGCTTGACTTGGTTCTTGGAAATAACTGAAGTGAGAGCAGGAGAACAATTAGGAATTAGCAAATCCAAAATTGTTAGGTTTGATGTGAAAATAGAAAACGACAATAGAGAATCAAAGTTAACGGCGCTGGACTGTGACATGAAGAGATCTGGTTCACATTAACTAGTCGGAGAGTTAGCAAGCAGGACACTGATTCAGCAGTGAGGAATTTTCAGATATAAGATGGAGCAAATGCATCTATCCCTACGAGGTGAAATGGGGCTATCAAAAGGAAGGTGTTTCATGGATAGATTTAGAAATTAAAATGAAACTGGAACTTAAACTTAATTGTGAGACATATGATAAAGCTAGGGATAACAATACTAAAGAAAATCTTGAGGAATATAGGAAGTGTCATGGGGAGATGAAGCGGGAGATTAGAAAGGCTAAAAGGGCATATCATAAATGGATTACATACATAAGAAATAGGAGCAGGAGTGGGCCATACGGTCCCTCGAGCCTGCTCCGCCATTCAATAAGATCACGCCTGATCTTCTACCTCAACTCTACTTTCCCACCCTGTCCCCTTGTCCCTTGATTCCCTTAGTGTCCTAAAATCTATCGATCTCAGTCTTGAATATACTCAACGACTGAGTATCCACAGCCCTCTGGGGTAGAGAATTCCAAAGAATCACAACCCTCTGAGTGAAGAAATTTTCCTCATCTCGGTCCTAAATGGTCAACCCTTTATCTTGAGGCTATGCCCCCTAATTCTAGACTCTCCAGCCAGGGGAAACAGCCTCTCAGCATCTACCCTGTCAAGGATTTGAGAATTTTATATATTTCAATGAGATCATCTTTCATTCTTCTAAACTCCAGAGAACATAGGCCCGTTCTACTCAATCTCTCCTCATAGGACAACCCTCTCATCCCAGGAATCAATTTAGTAAACCTTTGTTGCACCGCCTCTAAGGCAAGTATATTCTTCCATGGGTAAGGAGACCAAAACTGTACACGGTGCTCCAGGTGTGGTCTCACCAGAGCCCTATACAATTACAGTAAGACTTCCTTACTCTTATACTCCAACCCCTGTGCAATAAAGGCTAGCATATCATTTGCCTTCCTAATTGCTTGCTGTACCTGCATGTTAACTTTCTGTGATTCGTGTACAAGGACTCCCAAATCACTCTGATTACCCAGTTAATAAAGGCCTATGTAAGCATTTTAAAACTAAAAGAATAATTAAAATGAGGAGAGGACCCCACAGAGATGAAAGGGGAAATCTAGTTGTATATGCTAAAGGAATGGGGGAGATATCAAATGAATATTGTGCAGCAATTTTTACAAATGATGGTGGAAATGAGAATGTAAGGGTACTGGAGGAGAACATGGAACAATTGTTAGGAATAGCTGTAGAAAAGGGATTGGTTCCAAAAGAAAATCCCTCCCTCAGCCATTTCACCTTCCTTTCATCCTTTAAGACCATCCTTAAAACCCAACTCTTTGACCACCTACATTATCCCAGTCTATCTTGGGATAGTTAAAATCACTTAATATTATTGCCCTGCCCTTCTTCAATATTTCTCTGAACTCCTCCTCTATCTCATATCCCATAATGAACACCAAGAATTGTAATATTTCCCTTTCTATGGATTCTGTTTTAATGCAATATGCACAAACAAGGCAAAAAGTGCATGACATAATGGATATTGTATGAAGGATATCACTATCATCAGTGCACCATGGACATAACAAGGCAGAAAATACCATCATCAGTACACAATGGTTAAAGCAAGGCAGAAAGTACCATTGTCAGTGCGTAGCAATGTAAACAGTAACATTATCAGCATAAATGAGATGTAGGAAAGTAGGAATTACCAACAGTGCGTCACAACAGAAATATTATAGCCTATAAATTATGGTTATAGATAATTGGGTACAAATGCTTAATACATTATTGTGCTTTTGCTCTGTCCATTATTCTGATGGGGCATTGGCCAGTTTAAAACAAATGTGTTAAAATAATGGACAGAGGAAAGCCAAAGGAACTTGAGAAACATTTGCTTAATATCAAAGAACATTAATTTCTATGCTTGAAACTAAATTTTAATACTGTTCTGCGTTTTGTGTGAATTTATCACTGCATTGAATTCAAACACTTACAATATTGGTAAACAGGCAACAAATAGCATAATTTAAGAAGATAGTGATGTTTAGCCTTTGATTAATAGACCACTCTTCTTACTCAGTATAATGTATGTGTCTAGTTACTGCTTTATAACATTAGACAATTCACATTTTTATACTTTTTTATGTTTAGTTCTTCATTCAAATGTAATTTTTTGTTGTGTTTTTAGATGGGGCAACAGAATCTACTTTGTTTGACAAGACAGTGGTGCTACTTCCAAGAATACCATCAGCTCCATTTTTTTCAAGTAAATAAACTGTATTCCTTTTTCCAATTAAGAAACCTAGTTGATGGGCCAAGATCCATATTCAGGACACCTTCAAAAGTAAAGAATAGAAGATGGGATGAATCAAGTCGTAGTGGTTTGATTATGCCAAACTTTGGTAAAAGTCTTATAGATTTCAGGAGGAAGATAAGAAGTTGCACAGCTTTGAGGTCTTCGGAAAGAATGAGTTACGATAACAACCAGTACGATAAGCCTTAATTTCAACACAGTGAAGGTGCAGGTGGGAGAAAAAGTGTGTAGAACAGCACATGTGGTGATTAGAAGGAGCAAGAGAAGAAAGTTCACTGGATTGATGATCATAGTATCACAATAGAGAGAGAGAGAATAAATATTGCTTTGAGGAAAAAAACTGGAGGCTAGAAAAGAGAGGGATCACCAATCAGTTGATCTTGTATTCTGCCCCGGAGTGTGAGAGATGCTAACAGCACTTCTCCAGAAATCAACCTATGAATCATGTTCTTACAGACCAGCCTGTGCCAGCTTTACCTGATGAAGTGAGCAGCATTCTCTGTGTCTCACAAAACAATCTACAGGGTTAGTAAACAGAAGGATGATCAGGAAAATGTGATCAATAAGGCAATAACTTAATTTCTTTGCTGATCACATTTGATGGAAGTAATTTTTTAAATTTCTTAAAACAACGACGAATCAAATGAACAAATGCGTTACAAATGTTGGTACTTTGGCAGATATAAAACCTGTTGCAGTATGACCTCGTGGCAGCCAGTACTTTAACTGTGAAGATATGTATTTTAAAACCAACTGCTCTGCAGACTAAATCTTCCAAAAAACTCCCTATGTAACTCACCACCCCTCAAAATAATTGTACACTATTCTCAATTCATAGGTCACAATCCAGACCACAATTACCGTGTTTGCAGTACCTGGGGAAATTACCACTTTAAAACCTTTGATGGAGATGTTTATTATTTCCCCGGAACCTGCAATTATGTCTTCGCTTCCCAGTGTTTGAAGACTTATGAAGAATTCAACATCCAGATGAGGCGCACCATTGTTGATGGTCTTCCAAGGATCACTCAAATTGTCATTAAAATTGATGGATCAGTTGTTGAAGTACTTAATTCAACTATTTCAGTGGATGATAATGTGTAAGTGTTTTGCAATTTATTGCTTTCATTTTGCTGCTTTTCAATATGTAACAATGTAACAGAACATTGCACAATGCATCAGGGGAAGGGCTGAGTTGTAGAATCATAGAACGTTACAGCACAAAGACAGGGCATTTAGACCATTAAATCCGTACCGGTCTTTTTCTCCTATTCTGCTGCTCATTCCCCTTGGCCCTTAATATCCCTCTTTTACAAGCACCAACCTAATCCCCTTTTAAAAGAATTTCTGGTTTCTGCATTAACAACATTCTAACCACTCTTGTGTAACAATTTTTTTCTGTAACTTTCTCTTCATTTCCTTTTGTGATTACCTTAACTGTGTGCCCTCCGGTTACCATCTCGCTGATCAGTGGAAACAATCCAACATTAGTTACCCATTCGTAACCATTCATGATCTTGAAGACCTCTATCAGGTCATCCCTTAACCTTTTAGTTCCAGTGAAAAAAGCCCCAACTCCTCAAGTCTCTCTTTATAACTATGCCTCTTCATTGCTGGTGCCATCCTAGTGAACCCATGCTGCATATTTTCCATTGTTTTTATTTGTTTCCAATAATGGATGCCTAAACTTTGCCCAATACTTCAACTGTGGTTGAATGTTTTAATGTATGCATCTAGCCATAAAACAAAGGATTCCATTTGCCTTTTTCAGGCCTTTCTACTTGAGCTCATTCAAAACTCTGCTGCCCGTATCCTAACTCGCACCAAGTCCCGATCACCTATCACCCCTGTGCTCACTGACCGACATTCCTTCAATTAAACATATGGCAACGCCTCGAATTTAAAATTCTCATCCTTGTTTTCAAATCCCTTCATGGCCTCGCCCCTCCCTATCTCCGTAGCCTCTTCCAGATCTACAACCCTCCGAGATCTCTGCGCTCCTCCAATTCTGGGCTCTTGTGCATCCCCGATTTTCATCACTCCACCATTGGCGGCCGTGCCTTCAGCTGTCTGAGCCTTAAGCTCTGGAATTCCCTCCCCAAACTTCTCTGCCTCTCTACCTCTCTCTCCTCCTTTAAAAAGCTCCTTAATACCCACCTCTTTGACCTGTACTAATATGACCTTATGTAGCTCAGTGTAAAATGTTGTTTGATAATGCTCCTGTGAAGCACCTTGTGATGTTTTACTCTGTTAAACTATGTTTTCTATGCTATATAAATGCAAGTTGTTGTTGCTACCTTTGATGATCTATGTATCTGTGCACCAAGACCCTTTTAATCTTCTACTCCATTGAAATTCTTACCATCAAAGGTGTTCATGCTTTTCCTATTTTTTTTTCCAAAATGTATTACCTCACATTTTTTGATTGAACTGCAACTTCCACCTGTCTACCTGTCCAATTTGGTGTCATCAGCAAAATTTGATATTGTTCCCTCAGTTCTCTTCCCGCTCCCGCACCGTTACCTCTGGAGTCCTCCAAGGACCGATCCTCGGCCCCCTCCCATTTCTCACCTACATGCTTCCCCTCAGCGACATCATCCGAAAATACAACATTAGGTTCCACATGTACGCTGAAGGTACCCAGCTCTACCTCACCACCACCTCTCTCGAACCCTCCACTGTCTCTGATTTGTCAAGCTGCTTGTCTGACATCCAGTACCGGAAGAGCAGAAATTTCCTTCAATTAAACATCGGGCAAACCAAAGCTATTGCCTTGAGCTGTCTAGGCCCTGAGCTCTGGAATTCCCTCCCTAAACCTCTCTGCCTTTCCTCCTCTCTCTCCTCCTTTAAGATGCTCCTTAAAACCTACCTTTTTGATCAAGCATTTGGTCACCTGTCCAAATGTCACCTTCTTTGGCTTGGTGTCAATTTTTTTGTCTGATTCCGCTCCTGTGAAGTGCCTTGGGGCATTTTACAACGTTAAATGCAAGTTGTTGTTGTTCCTAAGTCCATCAGTTATGTATAAAGTGAGTAAGAGCAGCCCCAACATGGAATCCTGTGGAACACCACTCACCACAATCAGGAGCCAGTATAATGAAAATCATTTGTTTCCATTTTTTACCCTGTTGTGTATGACATTGGTAACAGGAACAAACAGAAAATCACATCAGAATGTGTACAGTGAGTATTGGTGCATTGTAACCTGCCAGTAGAGTATTTAGTTCTGAGTTATTCCCTAATCAGCTTCAGTTATAATCTGCTCCTGAGGAGAGTTCAAGAGATCATTCCCCTTCAAAGAGAGGCTGATTAAAAACTTAATGAAATGTAGAAATAAAGTCTTTGTTTGAGAGCAAAGTCTTTACAATGCAATAAAAGTGAATCTCAGACAAGCGCTGCATGAAATTTATCACACATTTTTAAGTTCATATCAATACAACAACTAGAACTGACACTTGTGAGCACCCACAACATTACAAGCCTTCCCAAAACAATTGCACACTGAGCAGGAGTTAGGAGTAGAGCTCAGGGAAGTCACCAAATGCGTGGTCAAAGAGATAAGTTTTAAGGAAGTTTTTGAGGTGGGGAGATATGTAACATGGACGAGGGGTTTTCTGAAGAGAATTTTAGAGTGCAGAATTAGTAAACAAGAAGAATAATTTTCAAGTCAATGTAAATAAAGAAAGAACTTCCATTTATATCATTCCGAAAGACAGGAAATCCAGTGGAGGTCAGTGAGGATAGGGTAATGGGTGAGGAGGATAGGATGTGAGTGGTGGAGTTTTGGACGAGTTAGAATCTGTGCTGGAGTAGGGTGGAGCTTAGGTGTGTTGGACAGAGTTGCAAATGGGAATAGGAAGCAAACAATCTTTTTTGTAAATACTCGCATCATTATGCAGTTAGTGAGACTATTAAATTACTAACCATCCTGAAAACTGGTATAACCCACTTGCTTTTCTTATCTTAGGGTGACACTACCTTACACCTATTCTGGGATCATGATCGAGAAAGTTAGCAGTTACACCCGTGTCACTGCAAAGATCGGCCTGACTCTCATGTGGAATGGAAATGATGCCCTCACGGTATGAGAGTCTCAACATTAGCAGTAATTTAAACAGATTGGGGTAGATTTCCAATTTGTTGCATGTGTGTCAAACTGCCATTGTGGATCGCTTACCCGTTACAGAAATCAGTGGAGTTTGAAATCAATGGAAATGAAAAGCAAGGGCTTCCTGTATAAGGCAGCCCATCTGTAACGTCAGTTTTACATCCAGGTGGCAAGTTGAAAATCTCCTGTTTACGGTATTACAATACTGAACATGTTTCATCATTATACCTCATTACAGTTATTGCTGTGTTTAAAATGCTTAGTTTTATGTATTAAAAATGCAAAGTGGACATAATATTCCAATGGTATGGCGCCTGCAGAGCACACTGTGAGGGTCACCTTATGTGACCGATTAAGTTCCATGGATCTCAACTAGAGTAATATAACAGCCTCACTGCATTGAGCCTGAATTCCCTCTGCCTGAAGCTAAGGCAAAATTATATTACATAGAATTACATAGAATTTGGCCCAATTGGTGTCTGCCCGTGTTTATGCTCCTCACAAGCCTCCTTCCTCCCTACTTCATCTAACCCTATCATCATAATCTTCTATTCCTTTCTGCCTCGTGTACATATCTAACTTGGGTGCCTAGCTCAGTTAATTTAAACCAAAATCTGATGTCCCCAAGTTTTCTGCTCCCTGAGCAGTTCAGTTTAAAACCAGATAGAGAGCCGATATTCCCAAACTCCCTGAAGAAGCTGAACTGTCAACCATGAGTTGCACAAAGTATTCTTGCTACATCCCCGAAGTAATAGTGAAAGGTAAGCTGCATGACCAAACCCAGTCTCCCCCGTGCCCCCACCCCCCCACCCCCAGAGCCAGTGAGCCTCTTCCTCCAATTGTTACACTCGTACCTCAGCATCATAGAATCTTACAGCACAGAAGTAGGCCATTTGGCCCATCGTGCCTGCGCCGGCCCTTTGAAACAGCTATTCAATTACTCCCACTTCCCTGCTTTTTCCCCATAGCCCTGCAATTTCTTTTCACTTCAAGTATTTATCCAGTTCCCTTTTGAAAGTTACTATTGAATCTGTTTCCACTACCATTTAAGAACTTAAGAATATAAGAATTAGGAGCAGGAGTAGGCCATACAGCCCCACGAGCCTGCTCCCTCATTCAATAAGATCATGGCTGATCTTCTACCTCAACTCCACTTTCCCACCCTTATTGCCCAAATATCGATTGATCTCAGTCTTGAATATACTCCACGACTAAGCATTCACAGCCCTCTGGAATAGAGAATTGCAAAGATTCACAACCCTCTGAGTGAAGAAATTTTTCCTCATCTCAGTCCTAAATGGCCGACCCCTTATCCTGAGACTTTGTCCCCTAATTCTAGACTCTCCAGCCATGGGAAGCAGCCTCTCAGCATCTACCCTGTCAAGGATTTGAGAATTTTATATGTTTCAATGAGATCACCTCTCATTCTTCTAAACTCCAGAGAGTATAGGCCCATTCTACTCAATCTCTCCTCATAGGACAACCCTCTCATCCCAGGAATCAATCTACTGAACCTTTGTTGTACCTCCTCTAAGGCAAGTATATCCTTCCGTAGGTAAGGAGATCAAAACTGTACACAGTACTCCAGGTGAGGTCTCACTAAAGCCCTGTACAATTACAGCAAGACCTCCTCACTCTTATACTCCAACCCCCGTGCAATAAAGGCTAGCATATCATTTGCCTTCCTAATTGCTTGCTGTACTGCATGTTAACTTTCTATGATTCGTGTACAAGGCCATCCAAATTCCTCTGACTACCAACGTTTCTTAGTCTTTCACCTTTTAAAAAATATTCTGCTTTTCTATTCTTACTACCAAAATGGATAATTTCACATTTCTCCACATTACACTCCATCTGCCAACTTCTCGCCCTCTCATTTAACCTGTCTGTATTCCTTTGCAGACTCTTTGCGTCCTCCTCATAGCTTACTTTCCCACCTAGCTTTGTATCATCAGAAAACTTGGATACATTACACTCAGTCCCTTCATCTAAGTCATTAATATAGATTGTAAATAGCTGAGGCCCAAGCACGGATCCTTGTGGTACCCCACTAGTTACAGCCTTTCAACCCGAAAATGACCCGTTTATTCCTACTCTCTGTTTTCTGTTAACCAATCCTCAATTCATGCTAATATATTACCCCCCATCCCATGAGCCCTTATCTTGTATAATAACCATAATAACTCGCAGCTTAAAAATAATGCTCCTCACCACACCTCTGGCTCTTTTGCTTATTGCCTTAAATCTATGTCTTCTGGTTACTGACCCTTCATCCTTACTCTATCAAAACCCTTCATGATTTTGAACACTTCCATCAAATCTCCCCTTAATCTCCTCTTCTCTAAGGAAAACAATTCCAGCTTCTCCAGCCTCTCCACATAACTGACGTCCTCCTCCCTGGGACCATTCAGGATACAGAGGAGATTTACCTGCATGCCTTGACATCCTTCCTAAAGTGTGGTGTCCAGAATTGGACACAAAACTCCAGCTGAGGCTTAACCAGTGATTTCTAAATGTATACCATAACTTCCTTGCTTTTGTACTTTATGCCTCTATTTATAAAGCCAAGGATCCCATATGCTTTTTTAACAGCCTTCTCAACTTGTCCTATCACCTTCAAATATTTGTGTACATACACCCCCAGGTCTCTCTGTTCCTGCACCCCCTTTAAAATTGTACCATTTAGTTTATATTGCCTCTCCTCATTCTTCCTTCCAGAATGCATCACTTCATACAGTACGGGAGCATGTGCTAACTCGTACACCAAGATGGCGTCTGGTGCACGTCACGCTGGAAACGTGCGTGCTCAGCCAAGGTGATATCTTGAATATTGGAGAGGCCGTGTAGCACCGAAAAAACGTGCGCTACATGGCCCAATTTAGCGCCCTTAATCTTTACTCATCCAGACAGCTCTAGCTTTGGATGCCCTTCCTTTCCCCATGAACCATCTCCTCCTTGAAGGCCTCCCATTGTTCAATTACTGTTTTGCCTACCAATTTTGGATTCCAATCCACCCGGGCAAGGTCCCTTTTTAACTCACTGAAATTTGTCCTCCTCCAGTTAAGCATTTTCACATTTGATTTTTCCTTGTCCTTTTCCATAACTATTCTAAACCTAATGATATTGTGATCACTGTTCCCCAAATGCTCCCCCACTGAAACATGCTCCACCTGCCCCACTTCATTCCCCAGAACAAGATCCAGCACAGTTTCCTTCCTGGTTGGGCTGGAAACTCACTGATCAAGAAAGTTCTCTTGAACATATTTCAGGAATTCCTCCCCCTCTTTGCCCTTTACACTGTTACTGTCCCTGTTTAGATTGGGATAATTGAAGTCCCACATTATCACTACTCTACAATTCTTGCATCTTTCTATAATTTGCCTGTAAATTTTCTCCTCTATCTCCTTCCCACTAATGGTGGCCTATAGTATACACCCAGTAGGGTAATAGCTGCTCTATTATTCCTTAATTCTACCCAAATAGATTCTGTCTTTGACCCCTCAACTACATCATCCCTTTCCAGTGCTATAATAGTTTCTTTGATCACCACTGCCATCACACCCCCCCACCCACTTTCTTTCCTTTTTTATCTTTTCTGAATACCTTGTAACAGGAATATTAAGTACCCAATCCGCCCTTCTTTGACCAGGTCTCTGTTATTGCCACTATATCATAGTCCCATTTGACGACTTGAGCCTGCAGCTCACCAACCGTATTCACCACGCTACGTGCATTTACACACATGCACTCCAATCTCATCTTAGACTGCCTCACATTTGCCCCCTGTCTGATCCCTCCTATTTCTGAACTCTTCTTTACTCTAGTGTTACTTGTTCCTCCCAGTCCTCTGTGCACCTTGTTTCTCCTCTTTAATGTTTCATCCTGGTACCCATCCTCCAGCCAAATTAATTTAAACCTCCCCCACAGTCCTTGTGAACCTCCCTGCGAGGACATTGGTCCCAGCTCTGTTGAGGTGCAACCCGTCCATCTTGAACAGGTCCCTCCTGCCTCAGAACCGGTCCCAATGCCCCAGGAATCTGAAGCCCTCCCTCCTGCACCATTGCTCCAGCCACGCATTTACCTGTCTTATCCCACTATTCCTATACTCACTATCATGTGACACTGGGAGTAATCCAGAGATTACTACCTTTCAGGCCCTGCTGTTTAACTTCCTCCCCTAGCTCCTGAAACTCTGACTGCAGGACCTCGACCCTTTTCCTTCCCATGCCATAGGGTTCCCATGGCTTTTGGCTGTTCCTCTTCTCCCCTCAAAATGTTCTGCACCCTCTCAGTGATGTTCTTTACCCTGGTACCAGGGAGGCAACACACCATGCGGGACTCACGTCTGCGATTGCAGAAATGCCTGTTTACCCCCTGACTATCGAATCCCCTAGAACAACTGAATTTCTTTTGCCCCCGTGTAGCCGAGTCTCCCATGGTGCCGTGGATTTGCTCCTGATGCACTCCCCCGAGGTGTCATCACCCTCATTGGTATCCAACACTGAATACCGGATTGTGAGTGTCACATTCCCAGGGGACTCCTGCACTGCCTGCCCGTTCCTCCTAGCCTGTCTGGTGGTCATCCACTCCCGCTCTGCCTGAACTCTCTGTAGCTGTGGGGTGACCACCTCCTGAAATGTGCTAGCCATGAAACTCTCAGCTTCCTTGCTGCACTATAGTGATGCCAGTCACCCCTCAAGCTCAGATACTCTGAGCTTGAGCTCGAGCAGTTGGCAGCACTTCCTGCACATGTGGTTTTCCAGGACACACAAAGTGTTCTGGAGTTCCCACATAGCACAGGATGTGCATGTGATGGGCCCCAGCTGTCCTGTCATGTTAGCTCAGTTACTTAAACTGTTTGTTTAGCTTTAAGTCATGGCTAAATACTTCTTCCCTTCCCCACTCACCCCCACAGCCATGTAATCTCCTGGGAGAGGCACAAAACCAGAGAAAAAACCCAGGGCCAGTAAGGTGAAAAAATACTCTGTAAAATTTCTGTCCGACCACCTCAGGTGATCAAAACCATTCCAGGAGATCACATGGACCAAGTGTTATCTGTAAAGACACTGACCTTCTATATGATGTGATCTCTGTCCCAGTCAGGGACCGGTCCAGCTCCCAATTGAAGGCAGAGAGTCAGCACCCACCACACCGGCCGGCAATGTATTCCAAAGGCTCACAATTCTCTGGGAAATGAAGAACTGCCCAATACCCAGTCTATTCCCACTCTTCCATAGTTTAAACTCATGTCCCCTGGCCCTCCCCAACCTGTTAAACTGGAATAATCGATCATTAGGGACACTATCCAGCCCTTTAATTATTATATCGACCTCTATCAGGTCACCTCTAAGTCTACACTGTTCTAAAGTAAATGGACCAAGGTTCTTGAGCCTATCTGAGTAGCTGAGATTCTTTGAGCTCGGAATCATTCTTGTAGCCCTCCTCTGGACCTTTTCCAAAGCTGCTATATCACCCACCATGTGGGGGGACCCAAAACTGGGCCCAGTGCTCTCGATGCGGCCTGACCAACGATCTGTATCGTGTCAAAATGGTGTCCTTTGATTTATACTGAATGGTTCTATTAATACAGCCCAATACCCTGTTAGCTTTCGTACAGTTTCTCTACATTGGTCATGAACCTTTAGTGATCTGTGCACAATAACACCCAGATCTTTCTCCCTCTCAACCTCTTTCAGTATTGTTCCCTGCAGATGATACGTGTATTCTGTGTTGGCCCCACCAACATGCATGACGCTACATTTATCTAAATTAATCGCCATTTGTCAATGTGTGGCCCACTCCCCCATCACATCTAAATCTTTTTGCATTTAATTGGACTCCTCTACCATCCTAACCCTTGCACAGATTTTGGTGTCACCTGAAAACTTATTTACCATGCTCCCAACACCACTGTCCGGGTCATTAATAAAGACCATGAAGATTAGTGGGCCTAGGACCGATTCCTGGGGGACACCACCAATAACATGTCTCCAAGCTGAACCACATCCGTTAACTACAACTTTTTGGCTGCGGGATTGGAGCCAATTCCTAATCCAGCATTTCAAATTTCCACTGATACCACAAGATTCTAACTTGTGAAGTTACCCAGTCAAAGGCTTTCAAAGGCTTTCTGAAAGTGCAGGTAAACAATGTCTACCATTTCCCTCATCCACTACCCTAGTGACTTCCTCAAAAAACTCTATCAAATTTGTCAGGCGTGACCTATTTTTCCAAAAGCCATGATGTGAATTTCTAATGGCCCTTTCCCTTGTCCGGTGATCATAAAGGGCCTCTCTTACAATCCCTTCCCAATAATTGGCAAGCCCTGTAGTTCCCTGGCTCTGATTTATCCCCTTTTTTGAAAATAGGAACTACATGAGCTAACTTCCAGTCTAAGGGAAGGCCTACCAGGAGGCTGTCTTGCGCTGCAGATGTGACTGGGCCATGCTAATGACTCGACATACAAGATTCAGTACTTCTGAGGCTTGGACAGGCAGAACACACTTTGGATGTGCTCCGCCTGTCCATCTCCTAGGAAAAGGGTGGAAAGCATATTAAGAAGGGAATCAAGGGTTATGGGGATAGGGCGGGAAAGTGGAGTTGAGGTAGAAGATTCAATCTGATCGTCACAGTTCTAGGACAGATCACTGTAATTAGCAATGATATTTTTTCTGTCTTTGAGGATGATTCATTCTATTGATGTAATTTCATGTTCACCAATTGTCACGTTTGATTTTTGTAAGCATCACAGCCTCCTTTCTACTGAAACAAATCATCTATCATTGACGATATTCTTGGCGATCATTGGTGAAATGATTAGATAAAGAAAATTACATCTTTGTGTTTTCAGAATAAACTAATTCGAATAACCCTTAATGAATATCCTTTGCATTACTGCGATATTGATGCTAGGTGACTGGTGTGGAGACACAAACTGGACGGTCTTTTCAAGTGCTGGACTATTTTATGAGTTTGTATTTCTCAGGGTAGATATACTGTGCACCTCCTGCTTGACAATCCCCATTGTGGTACTTGAGAAAAAATTGCTGAAAGACCCAAAATTCGGCTGGGGCCGCTTCACCATCAGAAGAGTAACGGAGCGTCTCGCCATTCGGAGAGTCTCAGATCCCGATCCAAATTACGGGAACATTAAGGGTCTATTTGAAAATACAGGATAGTCATTTCACACCAGTGAGGGCTCTCCAGCAGCACCCACCCCCGGATCTCCAGTCAGAGCAGAGCCATGCCACTCCGACAGACAAGTGGAGGCCCGGGAAGGGTCCAATAAGAAATCAAGTCAACTCCTCTTCACCTCTGATTGGAGCCAGAGGGGTAATTTTTGAGGTTAATCAACACTCTCTGAGCTCGATTATCTTCAGGCTTTTCCTGGAACCTCGATAGAATGCTTGGTAGTTCTCGGCTGGCAAGAATTCCATGGAGGCCGACTGAAGGTGAAATGGGTGAAATTCTCAACATGGGAAGGGTGATCCCATCCCACTGGAATTTCTGGTGAGTCTGTAAATAGGATGGAATCCTGGCGGAACTGTGTTCCAACCCATTTCCCGGTCGCCCGACGGTCACACTTGACGCTCAGACTACGATCGGAATTTCGAGACCTTGGTATCTGAGACCTGTGTGTGGTCGATGCTGGAGAAATGTTAGCAATACATTTTATCAATGGAAGCACTGAACCAGTGCCGTTGTTCGAGATGATGGGGCTTAAAATGGATAACCCCTGAAAATGGGCGTTGGCATCGTGATACGTGATTAGCCCACGCCCACTCATTGCAATGCAGGCAGCTAATGCTAAGTTGGTGCTGGCTACTGATTTTAATGATTGCCGCATGCGGCAGTTGCTGCCTGCGCTGTTGATTGGTTGCAAGCATCGGCAGGGGGCCGATATTGCGAGCGGCTAGCGCTACTTAAAGGCAGCCTACACCTCTTAAAGGGGAGGTGCACTGTGGCTGATGGAATTGGTGCCTGGATGTGGATTGCTTTGGAAGAAGTTTTGTGAACATCGCTCAACCTGCGAGAGAGCGTGCACCAAGGTTCCCTGATGATGCACTGGAGGGCTTGGTGAAAGAGGTGGAGAAAAGGAGGGACATCCTGTATATGCAGGGAGGCAGGAGGCCCTCGAAACACGTGCTTAGGAAGCAATGGGAGGAAGTAGTGGCAGAGGTCAATGCCAGGAGTATAGCTCCAAGAACATGGATGCAGTGCAGGAAAAAGTCCAATGATCTGATATGAGTGAGTTCAATCTTCAAGTGGCACATTCGACCAATTGCACCACTAGCCTCATCCGCTACTCAATTCACTGCACCCTCATCACCCATCCACCAACAATCTCCATCAATCAGTTCGCAACCCTTCAATTCATGTGCTTTATCTCACCCTCACACTTTGCACTTTTGCAAGCCTCACACCCACAACTCACAGCTCACACACACTGGCAGCTATTCAACCATGATAGCCACTCAACCTAAACATATTGCAGGACATCACTAACACACTTCCCACTTTCTTGCAGGAGAAGGTGGCGCATAACAGGAAGCAGCAACAAAGAGCTGGAGGAGGACAAACACAATCCTCCAATGCTGCTCCTGCAGCAAACAACCAAAAGTACAGAATGGAGCACACCAGGGGAAAGGCTGCTCCCAGATTTACCGATGCCTCACTCCAGGTCCTACTGGATCGGGTGAGAAGGAGGAGGGATATTTTCTACCCAGCGGACAGGAGGAAGTGGCCTGTCTCTGCCACCAAGAAGGCCTGGCTCGAGGTGGCAGAGGAGGTCACCAGCAGCAGCAACGTCTCCCGCACATGGATCCAGTGCAGGAAGCGTTTTAGTGACCTAACTAGGTCAGTCAAAGTGAGTACACTTACTGATTCTCCTGCACTCCATCTTCCACATCACCGCCCCCACCCCACAACTCATTCTGCACTGCCAACACTATTCTATCACATCACTCCTCACACCCACTCAAAGCTCATCCTCAACTTACCTGCACTTACTCACCTCCCCAGTACTCATCCCACCACTACCACTCAACCCAATCCTCATACAATGTCATGGCTCTGTCTCATACTCACCCTCTGATGCATCTCTTTCACGGTCAGCCTCACTCAAACCAATGCATTCAACGGTTGGCCACGTCACCATCCCCCACTCACGCCTCTCTACTTTCTCGCCTGATAGGAGAAGAGAGCCCAGAATGCACGGGAGAGGGCGAAGACCGGAGGGGGGGGCCGCAATATCAGGTCGTCCTCACGGACACGGAGCAGGAGGCTCTTGAACTAAGCCACACCCTCGAGTGCCTGTCCGTCAGGGACGTCGAGACTGCCACCTGACAAACGGCTGGTGACAGAACTTTAACATTCAGCACTCACAATAGCAAATGATGTCAACATGCCTTGCCATCTTCAGCACCTAAACATCTGTCATCATGCTTAATATTGCCTTCTGTTCTCTTACAGGGCCTTCAGCAACCGCCGTGATGGCGGAGGGCGATTCCTTAGAGGACATGCCGGCCTCTGAGGTGGCACCGTCACATCTGAGTGAGCCATCCACCAGCGCAGATACACAGAGCTGCCAGACTGGGCCTGCGGCAGGTGATGAGCGAACCAACACGTGGGAAAGACTTACTTTACCTCTTCCTCACCAATCTATCTGTCGCAAATGCATCTGTCCATGACAGTATTGGTAGGAGTGACCACTGCACAGGCCTCGTGGAGACGAAGTCCCATCTTCGCACTGAGGACACCATCCAACGTGTTGTGTGGCACTATCACCGTGCTAAATGGGATAGATTCAGAACAGATCTAGCAGCTCAAAACTGGGCATCCATGAGGCACTGTGGGCCATCAGCAGCAGCAGAATTGTATTCCAGCACAATCTGTAACCTCATAGCCCGGCATATTCCTCATTCTACCATTACCAACAAGCCAGGGGATCAACCCTGGTTCAATGAGGAGTGTAGAAGAGCATGCCAAGAGCAGCACCAGGCGTACCTAAAAATGAGGTGCCAACCTGGTGAAGCTACAACTCAGGACTACATGCATGCTAAACAGCGGAAGCAACATGCTATAGACAGAGCTAAGCGATTCCACAACCAACGGATCAGATCAAAGCTCTGCAGTCCTGCCACATCCAGTCATGAATGGTGGTGGACAATTAAACAACTAACGGGAGGAGGAGGCTTTGTAAACATCCAAATCCTCAATGATGGCGGAGTCCAGCACGTGAGTGCAAAAGACAAGGCTGAAGCGTTTGCAACCATCTTCAGCCAGAAGTGCCGAGTGGATGATCCATCTCGGCCTCCTCCCGATATCCCCACCATCACAGAAACCAGTCTTCAGCCAGTTTGATTCACTCCATGTGATATCAAGAAACAGCTGAGTGCACTGGATACAGCAAAGGCTATGGGCCCCGACAACATCCCGGCTGTAGTGCTGAAGACTTGTGCTCCAGAACTAGCTGTACCTCGAGCCAAGCTGTTCCAGTACAGCTACAACACTGGCATTTACTCGACAATGTGGAAAATGGACACGGTATGTCCTGTCCACAAAAAGCAGGACAAATCCAATCCGGCCAATTACCGCTCCATCAGTCTACTCTCAATCATCAACAAAGTGATGGAAGGTGTCGTCGACAGTGCTATCAAGTGGCACTTACTCACCAATAACCTGCTCACCGATGCTCAGTTTGGGTTCCGCCAGGACCACTCAGCTCCAGACCTCATTACAGCCTTGGTCCAAACATGGACAAAAGAGCTGAATTCCAGAGGTGAGGTGAGAGTGACTGCCCTTGACATCAAGGCAGCATTTGACCGAGTGTGGCACCATGGAGCCCTCGTAAAATTGAAGTTAATGGGAATCAGGGGGAAAACTCCAGTGGCTGGAGTCATACCTAGCACAAAGGAAGATGGTAGTGGTTGTTGGAGGCCAATCATCTCAGCCCCGGGACATTGCTGCAGGAGTTCCTCAGGGCAGTGTCCCAGGCCCAACCTTCTTCAGCTGCTTCATCAGTGATCTTCCCTCCATCATAAGGTCAGAAATGGGGATGTTCACTGATGATCGCACAGTGTTCAGTTCCATTTGCAACCCCTCAGATAATGAAACAGTCCGAGCCCGCATGCAGCAAGACCTGGACAACATCCAGGCTTGGGCTGATAAGTGGCAAGTGACATTCGTGCCAGACAAGTGCCAGGCAATGACTATCGCCAACAAGAGAGATTTTAACACCTCCCCTTGACATTCAACAGCATTACCATCGCCGAATCCCCCACCATCAACATCCTGGGGGTCACCATTGACCAGAAACTTAACTGGACCAGCCATATAAATACTGTGGCTACAAGAGCAGGTCAGAGGCTGGGTATTCTGCGGCGAGTGACTCACCTCCTGACTTCCCAAAGCCTTTCCACCATCTACAAGGCACAAGTCAGGAGTGTGATGGAATACTCTCCACTTGCCTGGATGAGTGCAGCTCCAACCACATTCAAGAAGCTTGACACCATCCAAGATAAAGCAGCCTGCTTGATTGGCACCCCATCCACCACCCTAAACATTCACTCCCTTCACCACCGGCGCACAGTGGCTGCAGTGTGTACCATCCACAGGATGCACTGCAGCAACTCGCCAAGGCTTCTTCGACAGCACCTCCCAAACCCGCGACCTCTACCACCTAGAAGGACAAGAGCAGCAGCACATGGGAACAACACCACCTGCACGTTCCCCTCCAAGTCACACACCATCCCGACTTGGAAATATATCGCCGTTCCTTCATCGTCGCTGGGTCAAAATCCTGGAACTCCCTTCCGAACTGCATTGTGGGAGAACCTTCACCACACGGACTGCAGCGGTTCAAGAAGGCGGCTCACCACCACCTTCTCAAGGGCAATTAGGGATGGGCAATAAATGCCGGCCTCGCCAGCGACACCCACATCCCATGAACGAATGAAAAAAAACCTCGGTGGGTCCCCGTCCTCAGTTAGTTGTAGTGGCACATGGTGAGTCACCGCACATGTGAGCACGAGCAGACACTGGTGGCACGGGCAGCTGTGGAGAGTCCGTGTCGGTGGGACCACTCCTCTCCAGGCTCTGCTCAGCTGGACACAGATGCTGAACCCTGGGGGCCATCCTTTAAAAGGAGAATGATCAAGGGACAGCAGCACATTTGCCAGGTGCTGGAACAGGTGCCACGCGCACTCTCCACAATCGCGCAGAGGATGGAGGAGTCCAACTCCTGCATGAGTGGAATGGTGACACTGGTACGGGAGGAAATCTCTGAGATACTGTCACAGGGACATGAGGGCATCTCTGAGATAGTGTCGTGGGTAAGTGTGGGAATGTCTGCGATGGAGGGAAGGCTACCCTCCCTCGAGCTTCAAGCACGGCTCACCAATGAGTCCATTGAGGTCCTGACAACGGCCGTTCGGACTCAGGGTGAGCAACTTTCTGCCGCCTTAAACAGGCAGGCAGATACTCTGGCACTGGCCTTACAAGGCTTCACACATGTGCTCCCAAACTGTCATCCAGCAGGGTGGTAGGAGTGATGTGGGCGTGGCCCAGGAGAGGGATGATGGTGAAAGGGGACATGGAAGTGGGGACACCACTCAAAGCGCTCCCATGTCTCACCCATTGCCCCCCTCTCAAACAGTACCCGCAATGCTGCCTCCTCTCCAGGTGGCTGAGTCTGCCCCTGCACAGGTGCAGGTGGAGCAGCCTCTGGAGGGGCCCTCATGGGCACCAAAACCCAGAGGTCATAGGCCGAAAGCATCGAATCTGTCAGGGCATGACCAAGAGCAACCTGCCACTACCTCTGCTGCAGCCACAGGGGAAGCACCACGTAGGAGTACTCGTAAGCATAAGACAAAGGTTTTGTAAGCACAAAGGGGATGCACAAGGGTGTTTGACGGTTTGTCATGTTTTTTATTTATATTTGATTTTTGTTTGTGCCACATTAAATATTATTATTGTCACCACTACTGCCGAGTCTTGGCCATTCTTGACTGGTTTGTGCAATAAGTCCCTTTCATGAAGTTTACCATGAACACCCACACTTGATGCCACCCATTGGGTCTCTCTACAGTGGGTGTATGTGTAGTTGCTCGACTATTTTGTGCAGGTGCCTGTTCCACAGCACTGTTTTGTGGAGCTCCACGTGGCGGAGGTGGACGGCATGCCTGGCGAGGCTGGTGATGTTGCTCGTCCTCGGATGAAGTGATGAATGCAGCTACGGCACCCCCCCATCCTGGTGTGAGTTTGAGGGGGGCCGCAAAGTAGGTAAATGCATTTGAACAGCAGAGTTTTGGGTATAAATTAAGAATTTTGAGTGGAAAGACAAAAGGTGTTGCAGCCAAAACTTTGTCTGAAGTAACACAGTGCCCTGCTGCAATAAATGAGGTATTCTCCTCACACTGTCAAATAATCCTTTGCATCTCCCGCTGGCTGCTGGCTGAAACACGTCTGCTGGAACAGGGAGTGTTTCCCACAGCACGGGAAACACGCTGAGGATCCTTCAAAATTGCACCCCTGCCAAAACCTCCAGTCAACAAGGTCTCTCAAGTACCTCAACTAGCTAAATAACAATGTAAATTATTATCCCACCTGCTTTAATTGCTGGTGGGGGTCCTGCATGTGGGAGCTGGGCGCGCACCCAAACGCCTCATTGGGGAACCCGGAGGTGAGCGGGTTGGAGCCGGGCTCCGAACCCACTCCGGGATTCCGCCATTTAAGGAGCCCCCTTGCCCCCAAAGCACCCGCTTGGCCATCCAAAAATTGGCCCCAATGTCTCCCCTCTCAATGTCTCCCTCGCGATGTCTCTCCCCCCACGATGTCTCTCCCTCGCAATGTCTCTCCCTCGCAATGTGTCTCTCCCCCCGCGATGTCTCTCTCTCCCTCTGCAATTTGTCTCTCCCCCCGCGATGTGTCTCCCCTCGTGATGTCTCTCCCCGGCGATGTCTGTCCCCCCGCGATGTCTCTCCCTGTGTTGCCTGTCTCCACAATGTCTCCCCTCCATGATGTCTCCCCCTACGATGTCTCCCGCTACGATGTCTCTCCCATGATATCTCCCCCCACGAAGTCTCCTCGCGATGTCTCCTCCCCGATGTCTCGCACTCTCCTCAATGCCGCAGTTTCAAGCCGGGGGTATTTTAATTCCTAGGCCTCAGTTAAATGCCACTGGTCATAATGTGGGGAAATGTGAGGTTATTCACTTTAGTAGGAAGAATAGAAAAACAGAATATTTTTTAAATGGTGAGAAACTATTAAATGTTGGTGTTCAGAGAGATTTGGGTGTCCTCGTACACAAAACAGGAAAAGTTAGTATGCAGGTACAGCAAGCAATTAGGAAAGCAAAAGATATGTTGGCCTTTATTGCAAGGGGGTTGGAGTATAAGAGTAAGGAAGTCTTATTACAGTTGTACAGGGCTTTAGTTAGACTTCACCTGGAGTACTGTGTACAGTTTTGGTCACCTTATCTAAGGAAGGATATACTTGCTTTAGAGGGGGTGCAACGAAGGTTCACTGGATTAATTCCTGGGATGAGAGGGTTGTCCTATGAGGAGAGATTGAGTAGAACGGGCCGACACTCTCTGGAGTTTAGAAGAATGAGAGGTGATCTCGTTGAAACATATAAGATTCTGAGGGGGCTTGACAGGGTCGATGCTGAGAGATTGTTTCCCCTGGCGGGAGAGTCTAGACCTAAGGGCATAGTCGGCCATTCAAGACTGAGATGAGGAGGAATTTCTTCACGCAGACAGTTGTGAATCTTTGGAATTCTCTACCCCAGAGGGCTGTGGATGCTGAGTCATTGAATATATTCAAGGCGGAGATGGATAGATTTTTGGACTCTAGGGGAATCAAGGGATATGGGGATTGGGTGGGAAAGTGGAGTTGAGGTTGAAGATCATCCATGATCTTATTGAATGGTGGAGCAGGCTCAAGGGGCCGAATGGCCTAGTCTTGCTCCTATTGTTCTTATTTATGGTCCATTTATTGCCCGTTCCAGGTGGGAAGAGAGCACGGGGCATCTATGATCAGGCAGCCCTTGGCCGCCTGCCAGCTTCCAGCTTTCCTTTTTGGGGCCAGGAGTACTCTTGCTCCCCCTGGCCGCAAAAAAGAAATCTTTTTCATTGACCTGGAGGGCCTCTTCATCCTCCCCACCAGCTGCCGACCTGCTTCAGCCTGACGGGAAAGCTGCAGTGTATTCCTCGCCTCGGCCCCCAAATAAAATGCCATTGGAGTCCTATAAACGCCATGGAGCCTCGATTAATATTTATTCATGAAGGTCTCCTTTGAGTCTGGTGGGTGCCTCATCCGCTGCCAAAATCAGTGGCATTAAAATTGAAGATCGGCGGGAACAGAGTGGGAAATGGAACTGCTCCATTTTCAGTGGTTTCCTGCTCTGATCCCAACTACTGAGGAGAGTTAAAATTCCCCCCAATATTAGTCATATTACAAAAAAAAAAGAGGTTAGAAACCTAAAATTGCATGCAGAGAAATTGGAGTTAATTTTAACCTTAGGCGCTAATGTAAAATGGGAAAAATCTAAATGGCTGCCCATTATATGGCCCCCCCACCCCCCCGGCCCCGATTCTCCCTTCCGTTGACTGCACGGGCGGCTAATTCGATATCACCCATTTTACATCATCACCCAGAGTTAAAGTTACCTTGATTGTCATTAAAGGTGACTCATTTTTGACTGGTGCCCCCAAACCCAGCAGCTCCATTCTTTCTATCTAGGTCAGCTGGAGCGACAGATTTAATAGCAATTGATGGAAATTGGGTCTGGATAGGATGGACCAGCTGCACTGTGAGAGATCAGCCCACAATAGAACAGTGGCTCTGACAGGGAAGCCACGGCATGACTCTGCTGGATATAAAGTTGTAGCAAAAGAAAATAATTCATTACTTACATGATTTTAGTTGACAAAATTTTATTGATTCTATCATTAATGACACTTAAAACATTTAGCTTCTTCAAAACTTTCTCAATGAAAGCAAAAAATGTATGTTTTTTATAATTTACTTGAAATATAGCTCAGAAAACATTTTCTAATGATTTTCTCTTTTTTTGCATTAGCTTGAACTGGACCAGCAGTTTATCAATACAACATGTGGCTTGTGCGGTGATTTCAATGGCATTCGTGATAACGAAATTTTTTCAAATGGTATGTGTAATGGGCACTTCCCATCACATTTGATGTGTTGTGTTTGATATTAGACGCAAATTGTTCATTTATTGCCCATCACTGATTACAGGCTACCATCTGACTCCTATCCAGTATGGAAACTTGAATAAACTGAATGGTCCCATGGAGCAATGCAAAGATGTACCCTCATCTGAAAGTGTCAAAAATTGTTCAGAATTTGTAAGTGAATGGTTCTCCTTAATTAACCTCCTTCTAGCTTGAATCTGTTTTAACTCCCATAAATCTTTCTTTAACATTAGTTTCTAATGTATCTGTTGATTTCCATGGATAATTAAGTGTTATTAAAGACTGTGAACTCGGGTGGCACAGTGATGAAGTAAACTGTTCTTTCACCACCAGGACCTTGGATTGAATCTAGCCCAGACTGTTGGGGGATTAAAGCCTCTTTTGTGCAGGGTTGTCTTAGTTCTAAGTAGGCACAGGTCCACAGCGCAAAACTGATATTAATTCACCACAAATTGGTATTAAATTGATATTCTCACTGAGAAAGGCCACAAGCCATATGATTGAGGATTCCTGGATATATTCCAGTTCAATAAAATGAGATAGGGAATAGGCAAGGCTCTGGCTTGTATTTTCAGACTTATTGATGAAATGTATTATTTTTGATATCCAAAAAAGGAGTGAAAGATGAACCAAGGAATTATAGGCTAGTTAACCTAACCTCAGTAATGGGGAAAATGCACAGGAACATTTTATGGGATTTTGTCAGTGTTAAGGGGCCCCGGAGGCTGTAAATCAAAATGGATTTCAAAGCAGGAAGTCGTGCCTCAACAATCTATTAGATGATCGTTAAGTTAATGAGTAATCCAGTGAATAAAATAATTTGGATTTTTAGAGGAGATTTGATAAAAAAGTAAACCTTTTAAAGGCTGATGTACAGATTATGTTTGTATATGTCCATCACTAAATAATTTCCTTTTCTGCTCAGGAATCCATGTGTGAAAGTGTACTCACAGAGCCAGGTTTTGCCAACTGCTATGGTATCTTAGATTTAGCACCTTTTATCAAGAGCTGCATGCTGGACTTGTGTCTGTGCAAGGATTTAAACAATTCATCATCCTGCCTCTGCAATACCATATCAGAATTTTCTAGACAGTGTGCCCATGTTGGAGGGAAACCCAGCAACTGGAGAAGAGAAGAAATGTGTGGCAAGTACCTTTAAAATCAATCACCCTCAAACCCTCTTAATCAAATCACAAGTGCAGTTATTTACTTATGGAAATGATGAAGACACTAAAAGTTGGCTGTTTTTCTCTATTCCAGAAAAAACATGCCAGTTGAATATGACCTATGAGGAGTGTGGAATTCCATGTGCAGACACATGCTCAAACCCTGATAGGAGCCAGATGTGTGAGGACCACTGCATTGATGGCTGCTTCTGCCCTTCTAGTAAGACACAGTACATCAGAAAATCTAATTCAATTAAATAATAATTGTACGTGATGGTGTTTACCTTTATTGATGAAGTTGAGGAGGATGTTTCATGTGACTATAAAAAGTGAAGTTAAAATTTGCCTTAGCACATCTGTCACACTCTGTAAAGAGAAAAGACAGGTTATGCATCAGAACCCAGAAAATTAACTTGTCTTTTGCCTTTACCTATGCTGACTGATCAGCTGTCTACTGCCAGCATTTTCTGCTTTTGTTTCAGATATTCAGCATTTGCAATTATTTTTCTTCATATTTTAAAATTTACCACTTTGTTACAATGCCCACTGATGTAGGATGTGTTGGCCGTTGAGGTTTCACCCCCTGACTTTAGCACTGAGACAGGAGCTAAACTAAAGTAACATTTCAATAAAGCAAACTGCTAACACTTCTGGAATCGGTACTTTCTGATTTACCTCACCTGAAATAAAGGCAGGGATAAGAGTGAGGGAACTATAATTTTTAATTACAGGGTGTGTTATATCAGAGGGATTGTAATACAGGGGATTCTGTATATGCTTTCTCTTTTGGAGAATGCTATAAACCATAGCTGTGATTTTAACTCGGGGCAGGAATCGGGCAGATTGGGGTTGGGACGAGTATCTTCCTGACCTCAGCTGCGTGACCAACACTCCTGCCCTTCCTGGCCCTACGAAGAAAGTAAAAGAAAAAGTTTAAAAATGTACCTCTTTCGAGCTCTTGTGGGCCCGGCTCCTCTTCCTGCAGTCTTCACCTGCTGGGAAAGACACAACAGCTTCCCCAGCTCAGGCCACCAGTCGTCGGGGCCTGATCGTGGCCTCAGAGCCCATTCTGCATATTTGGAGAAGGACCTTGCTGGTTTCCAGTGGATGTCCTTGCTGCCTGCTGGTTAAAATTAAAGACTGCAGGAAGGGAGCGGGTAAGTCTCCCGGCTAATGTTAACTGCCTCCCGGTTTCCACCAGCCCCTCGTGTGTTTATATCAGAGCGTATTATAGAAAGTAGTGAGTTGAACCAGAATATTATATAGGGCAGGGGGGGTTGTTCTATTAGTGTAATGGGTGATGTTCTATTAGTGTAATGGGTGATGTTCTATTAGTGTAATGGGTGATGTTCCATTAGTGTAATGGGTGATGTTCCATTAGTGTAATGGGTGATGTTCTATTAGTGTAATGGGTGATGTTCTATTAGTGTAATGGGTGATGTTCTATTAGTGCAATGGGTGATGTTCCATTAGTGTAATGGGTGATGTTCCATTAGTGTAATGGGGTGTGTTATATTAGTGTAATGGGTGTGCATTACATTAGTGTAATGGGTGATGTTATGTTAGTGTAATAGGGTGTTATATTAGTATAATAGAGAGAGAGGTTAAATTAGAGTAATGGAAAGAGGTTATATTAGTGTAATGGGGGGTGTTACATTAGTGTAATGGGGGGTGTTACATTAGTATAATGAGTCGTGTTATATTAGTGTAATGGGGGTGTTATATTAGTGTAATGGGGGGTGTTATATTCGTGTAATGGGGAGTGTTATATTAGTGTAATGGGGGAGTGTTATATTAGTATAATGGGTGTGCATTATATTAGTGTAATGGGTGGTGTTATGTTCGTGTAATAGGGTGTTATATTAGTATAATAGAGAGAGAGGTTAAATTAGAGTAATGGAAAGAGGTTATATTAGTGTAATGGGGGGTGTTACATTAGTGTAATGGGGGGTGTTACATTAGTATAATGAGTCGTGTTATATTAGTGTAATGGGGGTGTTATATTAGTGTAATGAATGTGCATTACATTCGTGTAATGAGTGGTGTTATGTTAGTGTAATAGGGTGTTATATTAGCATAATGGAGAGAGGTTAAATTAGAGTAATGGAAAGAGGTTACATTAGTGTAATGGGGGGTGTTACATTAGTGTAATGGGGGGTGTTACATTAGTGTAATGGGGTGTTACATTAGTGTAATGGGGGGTGTTATATTAGTGTAATGGGGGGTGTTACATTAGTGTAATGGGGGTGTTACATTAGTGTAATGGGGGTGTTATATTAGTGTAATGGGGGAGTGTTTTATTCGTATAATGGGTGGTGTTATATTAGTGTAATGGGGAGTGTTATATTGGTGTAATGGGGAGTGTTATATTGGTGTAATGGGGGTGTTATATTGGTGTAATGGGGGTGTTATATTGGTGTAATGGGGGTGTTATATTGGTGTAATGGGGGAGTGTTTTATTTGTATAATGAGTGATGTTATATTAGGGTAATGGGTGTGCATTACATTAGTGTAATGGGTGGTGTTATGTTTGTGTAATAGGGTGTTATATTAGTATAATGGAGAGAGGTTAAATTAGTGTAATGGGGGGTGTTATATTAGTGTAATAGGGGGTGTTATTCGTGTCATGGGGGTGTTATATTAGTGTCATGGGGGTGTTATATTAGGGTAATGGGGGGTGTTATATTCGTGTAATGGGGGTGTTATATTCGTGTAATGGGGGGTGTTATATTCGTGTAATGGGGGGTGTTACATAAGTGTAATGGGGGTGTTATATTAGTATAATGGGGGAGTGTTTTATTAGTATAATGGGTGGTGTTATATTAGTGTAATGGGTGTGCATTACACTAGTGTAATGGGTGGTGTTATATTCGTGTAATAGGGTGTTATATTAGTATAATGGAGAGGGGTTAAATTAGAGTAATGGAAAAAGGTTATTAGTGTAATAGGGGAGTGTTATATTAGTATAATGGGTGGTGTTATATTAGTGTAATGGGTGTGCATTCTATTTGTGTAATGGGTGATGTTATATTAGTGTAATGGGTGGGTGTTATATTAGTATAATAGGGTATTACATTACTATAATGGAGAGAGGCTAAATTAGTATAATGGGGGGTGTTATATTAGTGTAATGGAGAGAGGTGTTATATTAGTGTAACTGGTGATGCATTAGTGTACTGGGTGAGTGTTCTATTAGTGTAATGGAGAGAGGTGTTATATTAGTGTAATGGTGGTGTTATATTAGTGTAATGGAGAGAGGTGTTATATTAGTGTAATGGGGGGTGTTATATTAGTGTAATGGAGAGAGGTGTTATATTAGTGTAATGGGGGGTGTTATATTAGTGTAATGGAGAGAGGTGTTATATTAGTGTAATGGGGGGTGTTATATTAGTGTGAGGGAGAGAGGTGTTATATTAGTGTAATGGGGGGTGTTATATTAGTGTAATGGAGAGAGGTGTTATATTAGTGTAATGGGGGGTGTTATATTAGTGTAATGGAGAGAGGTGTTATATTAGTGTAATGGGGGGTGTTATATTAGTGTGAGGGAGAGAGGTGTTATATTAGTGTAATGGGGGGTGTTATATTAGTGTAATGGAGAGAGGTGTTATATGAGTGTAATGGGGGATGTTATATTAGTGTAATGGAGAGAGGTGTTATATTAGTGTAATGGGGGGTGTTATATTAGTGTGAGGGAGGGAGGTGTTATATTAGTGTAATGGGGGGTGTTATATTAGTGTAATGGAGAGAGGTGTTATATTAGTGTAATGGGGGATGTTATATTAGTGTAATGGAGAGAGGTGTTATATTAGTGTAATGGGGGATGTTATATTAGTGTAATGGAGAGAGGTGTTATATTAGTGTAATGGGGGGTGTTATATTTGTGTGAGGGAGAGAGGTGTTATATTAGTGTAATGGGGGGTGTTATATTAGTGTAATGGGGTTGTTATATTAGTGTGAGGGAGAGAGGTGTTATATTAGTGTAATGGGGGGTGTTATATTTGTGTGAGGAGAGAGGTGTTATATTAGTGTAATGGGGGGTGTTATATTAGTGTAATGGGGTTGTTATATTAGTGTGAGGGAGAGAGGTGTTATATTAGTGTAATGGGGGTGTTATATTAGTGTGATGGAGAGAGGTGTTATATTAGTGTAATGGGGGGTGTTATATTAGTGTAATGGGGTTGTTATATTAGTGTGAGGGAGAGAGGTGTTATATTAGTGTAATGGGGGGTGTTATATTAGTGTAATGGAGAGAGGTGTTATATTAGTGTAATGGGGGGTGTTATATTAGTGTAATGGGGGTGTTATATTAGTGTGAGGGAGAGAGGTGTTATATTAGTGTAATGGGGGGTGTTATATTAGTGTAATGGGGGTGTTATATTAGTGTGAGGGAGAGAGGTGTATATATTAGTGTAATGGGGGGTGTTATATTAGTGTAATGGAGAGAGGTGTTATATTAGTGTAATGGGGGGTGTTATATTAGTGTAATGGAGAGAGGTGTTATATTAGTGTAATGGGGGGTGTTATATTAGTGTGAGGGAGAGAGGTGTTATATTAGTGTAATGGGGGGTGTTATATTAGTGTAATGGAGAGAGGTGTTATATTAGTGTAATGGGGGTGTTATATTAGTGTGAGGGAGAGAGGTGTTATATTAGTGTAATGGGGGGTGTTATATTAGTGTAATGGGGGCTGTTATATTAGTGTGATGGAGAGAGGTGTTATATTAGTGTAATGGGGGGTGTTATATTAGTGTAATGGAGAGAGGTGTTATATTAGTGTAATGGGGGTGTTATATTAGTGTGAGGGAGAGAGGTATTATATTAGTGTAATGGGGGGTGTTATATTAGTGTAATGGGGGGTGTTATATTAGTGTGAGGGAGAGAGGTGTTATATTAGTGTAATGGGGGGTGTTATATTAGTGTAATGGAGAGAGGTGTTATATTAGTGTAATGGGGGGTGTTATATTAGTGTAATGGGGGTGTTATATTAGTGTGAGGGAGAGAGGTGTTATATTAGTGTAATGGGGGGTGTTATATTAGTGTAATGGGGGTGTTATATTAGTGTGAGGGAGAGAGGTGTTATATTAGTGTAATGGGGGGTGTTATATTAGTGTAATGGAGAGAGGTGTTATATTAGTGTAATGGGGGGTGTTATATTAGTGTAATGGAGAGAGGTGTTATATTAGTGTAATGGGGGGTGTTATATTAGTGTAATGGGGGTGTTATATTAGTGTGAGGGAGAGAGGTGTTATATTAGTGTAATGGGGGGTGTTATATTAGTGTAATGGAGAGAGGTGTTATATTAGTGTAATGGGGGGTGTTATATTAGTGTGAGGGAGAGAGGTGTTATATTAGTGTAATGGGGGCTGTTATATTAGTGTGATGGAGAGAGGTGTTATATTAGTGTAATGGGGGGTGTTATATTAGTGTAATGGGGGTGTTATATTAGTGTGAGGGAGAGAGGTGTTATATTAGTGTAATGGGGGGTGTTATATTAGTGTGATGGAGAGAGGTGTTATATTAGTGTAATGGGGGGTGTTATATTAGTGTAATGGGGGGTGTTATATTAGTGTAATGGGGGGTGTTATATTAGTGTGATGGAGAGAGGTGTTATATTAGTGTAATGGGGGGTGTTATATTAGTGTGAGGGAGAGAGGTGTTATATTAGTGTAATGGGGGGTGTTATATTAGTGTAATGGGGGGTGTTATATTAGTGTGATGGAGAGAGGTGTTATATTAGTGTAATGGGGGGTGTTATATTAGTGTAATGGGGGGTGTTATATTAGTGTAATGGAGAGAGGTGTTATATTAGTGTAATGGGGGGTGTTATATTAGTGTAATGGAGAGAGGTGTTATATTAGTGTATTGGGGGGTGTTATATTAGTGTAATGGGGGGTGTTATATTAGTGAAATGGGGGGTGTTATATTAGTGTGAGGGAGAGAGGTGTTATATTAGTGTAATGGGGGGTGTTATATTAGTGTGATGGAGAGAGGTGTTATATTAGTGTAATGGGGGGTGTTATATTAGTGTGATGGAGAGAGGTGTTATATTAGTGTAATGGGGGGTGTATTATTAGTGTAATGGAGAGAGGTGTTATATTAGTGTAATGGGGGGTGTTATATTAGTGTAATGGGGGGTGTTATATTAGTGTGATGGAGAGAGGTGTTATATTAGTGTAATGGGGGGTGTTATATTAGTGTAATGGAGAGAGGTGTTATATTAGTGTAATGGGGGGTGTATTATTAGTGTAATGGAGAGAGGTGTTATATTAGTGTAATGGGGTTGTTATATTAGTGTGAGGGAGAGAGGTGTTATATTAGTGTAATGGGGGGTGTTATATTAGTGTAATGGAGAGAGGTGTTATATTAGTGTAATGGGGGGTGTATTATTAGTGTAATGGAGAGAGGTGTTATATTAGTGTAATGGAGAGAGGTGTTATATTAGTGTAATCGAGAGCGGTGTTATATTAGTGTAATGGAGAGAGGTGTTATATTAGTGTAATGGGGGGTGTTATATTAGTGTAATGGGGGGTGTTATATTAGTGTAATGGGGGGTGTTATATTAGTGTAATGGGGGGTGTAATATTAGTGTAATGGAGAGCGGTGTTATATTAGTGTAATGGGGGGTGTTATATTAGTGTAATGGAGAGAGGTGTTATATTAGTGTAATGGGGGGTGTATTATTAGTGTAATGGAGAGCGGTGTTATATTAGTGTGATGGAGAAATTGGTATTGTGTATTTTCTGTGTCCAAAACAGTCGCCACAAAGTCTAATTCTGCAGCGTGACATTCTGCACCAGAATGACAGTGGAAGTTCACCCAATGCCATATTGGTTCGGGCACTTGATAGGCCCCCCTGGCGACCATCTGAAACAAATACAGGCAATATGTTAACATGGGTCCTGTGCCTGAATCAGGACCCGTTTTTGAAATTGGTGTCTGTGAGCACCTTAAACTTCACTTCCTAAATCCGTCCAAGCAATTCATGGGTGGGAACAGTTGGAAAGCAGTTTTCACAAGTGGTATTTAAGGAGATCCTTACCTTCATGAAAGAATGTCTCTGGTTCGTTGTTTTAGGCTTCTAGGATGCTTTTGGTCCAAGTTTTTGACTGCTTTGGCATGTGCTTGTCTGAGATATTTTTGCAGAGTGAGGTTGTGGAAGGTTAGAACTGTTTCAAAGGACTTGTCTGTTCTCCACTGCTGAATTTGGGAATGCTGCTGGACTTACCTTTGAGGCTCCCAAATCAGGAGGATGACCAGGAGCAAGGAAGGTGGTAAAGGACTGCATGGGCTGCAGGAAGAGCGCAAAGGCAACATTACAGCACGTGGGCATTCAGAGAACATGATTTCTCAAAGCAAGACTGGAGTCGAGTAAAATGTTTCGCTTTGGTATAGATGTAGGCCTTCATAATCTTCGTGATGTAAAGGGATACCACTTATTCCCCAGCAGCCACTCGATGGTCTGGGTGGGAAAACATACTTGAACCTCACAGAGCAGCAGTGTGTAAAGCGGCTGCTTTTGAACAGGGAGACAGTCACTTACCTACGTCACCTGCTGAAGCAAGAATTGGAAGCCAATACCAGGACATGTTTTGCACTGCCTGTGACAGGGAAGGTCACTGTAGCTGTAACCTTTTCTGCCTCTGGCTCCTTCCAATCTGCTTCTAGTGACATCAGCAACATCAGTCAGTTTGCTGTGCACATGACAATTCGGCAGGTCACTGGTGCACTGTTTGCGAGGCTACAACAGTTCATTAGCTTCACCATGGAGGCTGGCAAGCAGGAGGAAAGAGCACTGGGATTTGCCGTGCATTGCTGGATTCTTGCAGTGCAGGGCATCATAGAATGCATGCACGTAGCCCTGCATACGTCCCACCACAAACCAGCACTGCATCTCAACAAGAGGGGCTTCCGTTCACTCAACATTCAACTTTTCCTCATCTCGGTTCTAAATGGCCGAACACTTATCTTGAGACTACGATCTCTAGTTCTAGACTCTCCAGCCAGGGGAAACAACCTCTCAGCATCTACCCTGTCAAGCCCTCTAAGAATTTTGTACATTTCAATAAGATCACCTCTCATTCTTCTAAACTCCAGAGAGTACAGGCCCATTCTACTCAATTTCTCCTCATTGAACAATCCTCTCCTCCCAGGAATCAAACGAATGAACCTTCGTTGCATCACCTCCAAGACACAGTAATCCAGGTATGGTTTCACCAGAGCCCTATATAATTGCAGCAAGACCTCCTTTCTCTAATACTCCAACCACCTTGCAATAAAGGCTAACATATCATTTGCCTTCCTAATTGCTTGCTGTACCTGCATGTTAACTTTCTGTGATTCATGTACAAGGACACCCAAATCCCTCTGACTCCTAACATTTCTTAGTCTCTCACCTTTTAAAAAATATTCTGCTTTTCTACTCTCCATGCACTCCTACTCTCCGTTTCCTGTCCGTTAACCAATCCTCAATCCACACGAATATATCACCCCCAACCCCATGATCCCTTATCTTGTCTAACAACCTTTTGTGTGCTACCTTATCAAATGGTTTTTGAAAATCCAAATATTCTACATCCACTGGTTCCCCCTTATCTACCCTGCTAGTTTCACCCTCAAAATACTCGAATAGATTTGTCAAACATGATTTCCCTTTCATAAAACCGTGTTGACTCTGCCTAATCATATTATGATTTTCTAAGTGCCCTGTTACTACATCCTTAATAATAGATTTGAGCATTTTCCCTACTACTGATATCAGGCTAACTGGCCTATAGTTCCCTGTTTTCTCTCTCTCTCCTTTCTTGAATAGCGGGGTTGCATTTGTTACCTTCCAATCCATGGGGAACGTTCTAGAATTTGGGGATTTCTGGAAGATCAAAACCAATGTATTCACTATCTCTGCAACCACCTCTTATAAAACCCTAGGATGGAGGCCATCAGGTCACAATAAGAATAAAACCAGGTGGACCACCCGGCATCAGACCACTAGGCACTGGACACGACAAAGGCAAACCAAGCCCAATCGACCCTGCAATGTCCTCCTCACTAGCATCTGGGGACTTGTGCCAAAATTGGGAGAGCTGTCCCACAGATAGTCAAGCAACAGCCTGACATACTCACAGAATCATACCTTTCAGCCAACGTGCCAGACTCTTCCATCACCATCCCTGGGTATGTCCTGTCCCACCGGCAAGACAGACCCACCAGAGATGGTGGTACAGTAATATACAGTCAGGAGGGAGTGGCTCTGGGAGTCCTCAACATTGACTCCGGACCCCATGAAATCTCATGGCATCAGGTCAAACATGGGCAAGGAAACCTCCTGCTGATTACCACCTACCGTCCTCCCTCAGCTGATGAATCAGTCCTCCTCCATGTTGAGCACCACTTGGAGGAAGCACTGAGGGTAGCAAGGGCACGGAATGTGCTCTGGGTGGGGGACTTCAATGTCCATCACCAAGAGTGGCTTGGTAGCACCACTACTGACTGAGCTGGCCGAGTCCTGAAGGACATAGCTGTCAGACTGGGCCTGCGGCAGGTGGTGAGCGAACCAACACGAGGGAAAAACTTACTTGACCTTGTCCTCACCAATCTACCTGTCGCAAATGCATCTGTCCATGACAGTATTGGTAGGAGTGACCACTGCACAGTCCTTGTGGAGACGAAGTCCCGTCTTCACACTGAGGACACCATCCAACGTGTTGTGTGGCACTACCACCATGCTAAATGGGATAGATTCAGAACAGATCTAGCAGCTCAAAACTGGGCATCCATGAGGCGCTGTGGGCCATGAGCAGCAGCAGAATTGTATTCCAGCACAATCTGTAACCTCATAGCCCGGCATATTCCTCACTCTACCATTACCAACAAGCCAGGGGATCAACCCTGGTTCAATGAGGAGTGTAGAAGAGCATGCCAGGAGCAGCACCAGACGTACCTAAAAATGAGGTGCCAACCTGGTGAAGCTACAACTCAGGACGACATGCATGCTAAACAGCGGAAGCAACATGCTATAGACAGAGCTAAGCGATTCCACAACCAACGGATCAGATCAAAGCTCTGCAGTCTTGCCATATCCAGTCGTGAATGGTGGTGGACAATTAAACAACAGGAGGAGGCTCTGTAAACATCCCTATTCTCAATGATGGCGGAGTCCAGCACGTGAGTGCAAAAGACAAGGCTGAAGCGTTTGCAACCATCTTCAGCCAGAAGTGCCGAGTGGATGATCCATCTCAGCCTCCTCCCGATATTCCCACCATCACAGAAGCCAGTCTTCAGCCAATTCGATTCACTCCACATGATATCAAGAAACGGCTGAGTGCACTGGATAGAGCAAAGGCTATGGGCCCCGACAAAATCCCGGCTGTAGTGCTGAAGACTTGTGCTCCAGAACTAGCTGCACCTCTAGCCAAGCTGTTCCAGTACAGCTACAACACTGGCATCTACCCGACAATGTATGCCCAGGTATGTCCTGTCCACAAAAATTCCAATCCGGACAATTAGCGCCCCATCAGTCTACTCTCAATCATGAGCAAAGTGATGGAAGGTGTCGTCGACAGTGCTATCAAGCGGCACTTACTCACCAATAACCTGCTCACCGATGCTCAATTTGGGTTCTGCCAGGACCACTCGGCTCCAGACCTCATTACAGCCTTGGTCCAAACATGGACAAAAGAACTGAATTCCAGAGGTGAGGTGAGAGTGACTGCCCTTGACATCAAGGCAGCATTTGACCGAGTGTGGCACCAAGGAGCCCTAGTAAAATTGAAGTCAATGGGAATCAGGGGGAAAACTCTCCAGTGGCTGGAGTCATACCTAGCACAAAGGAAGATGGTAGTAGTTTTTGGAGGCCAATCATCTCAGCCCCAGGGCATTGCTGCAGGAGTTCCTCAGGGCAGTGTCCTGGACCCAACCCTCTTCAGCTGCTTCATCAATGACCTTCCCTCCATCATAAGGTCAGAAATGGGGATGTTCGCTGATGATTGCACAGTGTTCAGTTCCATTCGCAACCCCTCAAATAACGAAGCAGTCCGAGCCCGCATGCAACAAGACCTGGACAACATCCAGGCTTGGGCTCATAAGTGGCAAGTAACATTCATGTCAGACAAGTGCCAGGCAATGACCATCTCCAACAAGAGAGAGTCTTACCACCTCCCCTTGACATTCAACAGCATTACCATCGCCGAATCCCCCACCATCAACATCCTGGGGGTCACCATTGACCAGAAAATTAACTGGACCAGCCATATAAATACTGTGACTACAAGAGCAGGTCAGAGGCTGGGTATCCTGTGGCGAGTGACTCACCTCCTGACTCCCCGAAGCCTTTCCACCATTTACAAGGCACAAGTCAGGAGTGTGATGGAATACTCTCCACTTGCTTGGATGAGTGCAGCTCCAACAACACTCAAGAAGCTCAACACCATCTGAGACAATGCAGCCCACTTGATCAGCATTCCCTTCACCACCGGCGCACAGTGGCTGCAGTGTGTACCATCCACAGGATGCACTGCAGCAACTCGCCAAGGCTTCTTCGACAGCACCTCCCAAACCCGCGACCTCTACCACCTAGAAGGACAAGAGCAGCAGGTACATGGGAACAACACCACCAGCACGTTCCCCTCCAAGTCACACACCATCCCGACTTGGAAATATATCGCCGTTCCTTCATCGTCGCTGGGTCAAAATTCTGGAATTCCTTTCCTAACAGTACTGTGGGAGAACCTTCACCACATGGACTGCAGCGGTTCAAGAAGGCGGCTCACCACCACCTTCTCAAGGGCAATTAGGGATGGGCAATAAATGACGGCCTCGCCAGTGATGCCCACATCCCATGACCGAATTTAAAAAAAAGGTCCAGGAGATTTGTTGACTTTTAGTCTCATTAATTTCTCCAGTACTTTTTCTTTGCTAATCTTAATTGCTTTAAGTTCCTCACTCTCAATTGACCCTTGGTTCCCCAATATTTCCGGCATCTTTTTTGTGTCTTCTGCTGTGAAGACAGATTTAAAATATTTGTTTAATGTCTTTGCCATTTCCTTATTCCTTATTATAATTTCTCACGTCTCTGCCTCCAAGGGACCCACGTTTACTTTCTCTATTCTCTTCTTTTTTACATACTTGTAGAAGTTCTTACAATCTGTTTTTATATTTCTTGCTAGTTTACTCTCATATTCAATTTTCTCCGTTTTATCAATTTCTTGGTCATCCTTTGCTGGTTTCTAAAACTCTCCCAATCCTCACACTTGCTACTCTTTTTGGCAACATTGTAAGCCTCTTCTTTTAATCTAATACTATCCTTAACTTCTCAAGTTAGCCACAGTTGGATTATTTTTCCCGTGGAGTTTTTATTCCTCAAGGGAATGCATATTCGTTGAGAATTATGAAATATTCCTTTAAATGTTTGCCATTGGTTATCTACCGTCATATCTTTTAATCTAATTTCCCAATCTACCTTCGCCAACTTGCCCCTCATACCTACGTAATTGACTTCGTTTACATTTAAGACCCCAGTTTCAGACTTAACGACATCACCCTCAAACTCAATATGAAATTCTATCATATTATGATCACCCTACCCCAGAGGATCCTTAATTATAAGGTTATTAATTAACCCTTGCTCTAATTCCTTTAAATCCCTGGGTTGGAAACCATCTGGTCCTGGGGATTTGTCACTCTTTAGTGCTGTTATTTTCTTCATTACTGTTGCTTTACTTATGTTAATTTTATCGAGTTCCTGTCCCCGATTCAATATTAGTTTTCTTGGGATTTCCGGCATGCTATCCTCTTTTTCTACTGTAAATACTGACGCAAAGTAATTGTTCAACATGTCCACCATTTCCTCATTGTCAATGACAATATCCCCACTTTCAATTTTTAAGGGGCCAACATTGCTCCTGACCACCCTCTTTTTCCTAATATAACTATAAAAGTTCTTCGTATTGGCTTTGATATCCCTTGTGAGTTTCTTTTCATACTCTCTTTTTGTAGCTCTTACTATCTGTTTTGTGACCCTTTGTTGATCTTTGTATCTTTCCCATTCGCCAGGATCTGTGCCATTTTTTGCCTTTTTGAATGCCCTTTCCTTATGTCTTATACTGTCCCTTACCTCTTTAGTTGTCCATGGCTGTTTTTTTTGGCAAGTAGAGTTCTTGCCCCTCAGGGGTATAAACCGATTCTGTATCACGTTAAATGTTTCTTTAAACATTTCCCACTGATCATCAGTCGTTTTACCCATTAACAGATTTGCCCAGTTTATTGTGGACAGTCTCTGTCTCATCCCATTGAAGTCGGCCTTGCCCAAGTCTAGAATCTTAGCAGCTGACTCACTTTTTTCCCTTTCAAACACTACATTGAACTCGATCATGTTATGATCACTATTAGATAGATGTTCGCGTACAGTTAAGCCGTTCACTAAATCTGGTTCATTACTCATTACTAAATCTAGTATGGCTTGCCCCCTTGTTGCCTCTAGGACATACTGCTGTAGAAAACTATCCCGGACACACTCAAGAAATTCACTACCTTTCTGACAGTTGCTAGTCTGCTTTTCCCAATCTATGTGAAGGTTAAAGTCCCCCATTAAGACCACTATGCCTTTCTTACACACTTGTCTGATCTCTGCATTTATACAATCTAGCACTTCAGAGCTGCTGCCAGGGCTCCTATATACAACTCCCACTATAGTCTTAGATCCTTTCCTATTTCTCAATTCAACCCATAAGGTCTCTGTTGGCTGCTTACCTCTCGTTATATCCTCCTTTATCATTGAAGTGATTTCATCTCTAATCACTAAGGCTACTCCTCCCCCTCTTCCATTTTCCCTATCTCTCCTGTAGACCTTATAACCTGGTATATTTAGTTCCCAATCCTGACCATCCTGCAGCCGTGTCTCAGTCATAGCTTTCATGTCATACCCTCCAATTTGAATTTGAACCTGTAGTTCATTTAATTTATTCCTTATACTCCGTGCATTTGTATATAGAACTCTTAGTTGGGCCACACACCCTAGTCTGACCTTCAGCTTTGATGCTGGGTTAATCGCCTTATGCCTTCTAGTTTTCACTTTATCTGTAGTGTCTAAAGTACACTTTCTTTCTGCTGCTCTATGCTTTTCCCTTTCACTTGTTCTTGAACAACTGTTTGTACTATTTGTATTGTAGATTTCCCCTGGGTCTTCCCCTCTCATGCTGTTCTCAACTTTACTCCCTTCTGACTCCCCGCTCAGGTTCCCATCCCCCTGCCACTCTAGTTTAAACCTTCCCCAACAGCACTAGCAAACACCCCCACGAGGACATTGGTCCCGGTCCTGCTCGGGTGTAACCCGTCACGCTTGTACAGGTCCCACCTTCCCCAGAACCGGTCCCAATGTCCCAGGAATCTAAATCCCTCCTTCCTACACCATCCCTGCAGCCACGCATTCATCCTGTCTATTCTCCTGTTCCTATACTCACTAGCACGTGGCACCGGTAGTAATCCTGAGATCACTACCTTTGAAGTCCTGCTTTTTAATTTATCTCCTAACTCCTTAAATTCACCTTGCAGGACCTCATCCCTTTTTTTACCTTTGTCGTTGGTACCGATATGGACCACGACTACTGGCTGTTCACCCTCCCCCTCCAGAATGTCCTGCAGCCGCTCTGCGACATCCTTGACCCTTGCACCAGGGAGGCAACATACCATCCTGGAGTCACGTTTGCGGCCGCAGGAACGCCTATCTGTTCCCCTTACAATTGAATCCCCTATCACTATAGCCCTGCCACTCTTCTTCCTCCCCTCCTGTGCAGCAGAGCCACCCGTGGTGCCACAAACTTGGCTCTTGCTGCTCTCCCCTGATAAGCCATCTCCCCCAACAGTATCCAAAGCAGTATATCTGTTTGAGAGGGAGATGGCCCCAGCGGACTCCTGCTCTACCTGCCTAGTCCTTTTACTCTGTATAGCGGTCACCCATTTCCTTTCTGCCTGCGTAATCTTTACCTGCGGTGTGACCGCCTCACTGAACGTGCTATCCACGATAGTCTCAGCATCGCAGATGCTCCTCAGTGAATCCACCCGCAGCTCCAGCTCCGAAATGCGGTTAACCAGTAGCTGCAGCTGGACACATTTCCTGCACACATGGTCGCCAGGGACACTGGCAGTGTCCATGACTTCCCACATAGTGCAGGAGAAGCATATCATGGGTTCGAGCTCTGCTGCCATGACTTACCTTAGATTTGCACTGCGTTCACCTCTCAGACTCTCCTCCCGCTCTTGGTCTCTCCTTTTATACTGTGCTCACCTCTCGGACTCTCCTGCCTCACCTGTGAGGTCGCACAGTAGTTTTCTCTTGTTGCCGGTCTGCTGCTGCTTTTATTCCCCGCTCTCAGTCTTCTGCTGCTCAGGTCCGCAGCCGCTCTGTGGAAAAAGTTCGGAAAAGCAAGGCAAAGCAGCACCTCCTTCCCCCACTTCACCAAACTCCCACACTCACCAAACTCTCAGCTGTCTCACTCGGTGCTCTGTTGCACTCAGTTATATTACTTTTATAGAGAGAATGGCTGTTATATTAGTGTTAGAGAGCTGGGTGTGTTATATTAATGTTATAGTGGGTTATTACATTGAAATTATTTGGGTGTTTTATTGCTGTTTTCGATAGGAGGGGTGTTACAGTAGTGATATAGAAAGAAGGTGTTATGTTCGTGTTATATTACTGTTAGAGGGAGTTATATTAGTGATATAGAGAGAGGGTTGTTATATTAGTGATATAGAGAGAGGGTTGTTATATTAGTGATATAGAGAGAGGGTTGTTATATTAGTGATATAGAGAGAGGGTTGTTATGTTAGTGATATAGAGAGAGGGTTGTTATGTTAGTGATATAGAGAGAGGGTTGTTATATTAGTGATATAGAGAGAGGGTTGTGCTGGACTAAAGAATGTTATAAAAAGGGATTTGTTACAGAGGCAGTCATGCTACTTGAGAGTGTTATAAAGAGGGGTTTGCAACATCAAAGAATTATAATGAGACAGCCTGACTACAATACTTGCATTATGAATAACTGAACCATATCACAAAGTCAAATAGGTAATAATATATAGAATAAAACATTGTGGATAACTACATATACTGGGAAAAATCTGTACGTTAGGAATCTGTGCATATCTAATTTATATATTTCATATTTTAGATACTGTTTTTGATGACATTTCCAACACTGGATGCATCCCAAAAGTACAATGTCCCTGTACCTGCAATGGGTTATCTTATGCGCCTGGAGAGTCCTATTCCACCAAATGCAGTAAATGGTAATTAATGTATAGCATTGACTTTTGCTAAAAATCCTGATGAATTGTTATGTTTTTTTTGGGGGGAGGGGTATCTTTTGTCACTTATTGTTTCTCAGTCTTCATTTAATAAAATAACTGATTTCAAACACTCTCTTTTTAATCTGGTAGCATTTGTAATCGAGGGCAGTGGTCTTGTACTGATCTGTCCTGCCCTGGAATCTGTTCTATTGAGGGAGGAGCTCACATTAATACATTTGATGAAAACTATTACACATTCCACGGAAGGTGTCATTATGTTCTTGCTAAGGTAAGAATCAGTGGAGACTTAGTAAACTGGAAATGACCAGTACCAATAAGTTTATAGTCAATACTTACTACCAAGACTTTTGTGTTGCTGGCAGTACAGTGCATCAGTGAGAGAATTGTCTTCAATACAGTGTTGAAATTCTTGCAGGACATTTCAGTGCTTGAAACATTAAAAAGTAATTTTCACAAAGCACTGAAGGTAGGAATCCCATCTGTGCCAATTTTTTTTTATTCGTTCTTGGGTTGTTGGCATCGCTGGCGAGGCCGGCATTTATTGCCCATCCCTAATTGCCCTTGAGAAGGTGGTGGTGAGCCACCTTCTTGAACCGCTGCAGTCCGTGTGGTGAAGGTTCTCCCACAGTGCTGTTAGGAAAAAATTCCAGGATTTTGACCCGGCGACAATGAAGGAACGGCGATATATTTCCAAGTCGGGATGGTGTGTGACTTGGAGGGGAACGTGCAGGTGGTGTTGTTCCCATGTGCCTGCTGCCCTTGTCCTTCTAGGTGGTAGAGGTCGTGGGTTTAGGAGGTGCTGTCGAAGAAGCCTTGGCGAGTTGCTGCAGTGCATCCTGTGGATGGTACACACTGCAGCCACGGTGCGCCGGTGGTGAAGGTAGTGAATGTTTAGGGTGGTGGATGGGGTGCCAATCAAGATGGTGTTGAGCTTCTTGAGTGTTGTTGGAACTGCATTCATCCAGGCAAGTGGAGAATATTCCATCACACTCCTGACTTGTGCCTTGTAAATGGTGGAAAGGCTTTAGGGAGTCAGGAGGTGAGTCACTCGCCGCAGAATACCCAACCTCTGACCTGCTCGTGTGGCCACAGTATTTATGTGGCTGGTCCAGTTAAGTTTCTGGTCATTGGTGACCCCCAGGATGTTGATGGTGGGGAATTCGGTGATGGTAATGCCATTGAATGTCATGGGGAGGTGGTTAGACTCTCTCTTGTTGGAGATGTTCATTGCCTCGCAATTGTCTGGCGCGAATGTTACTTGCCACTTATCAGCCCAAGCCTGGATGTTATCCAGGTCTTGTTGCATGTGGGCACGGACTGCTTCATTATCTGAGGGGTTGCGAATGGAACTGAACACTGTGCAATCATCAGCGAACATCTCCGTTTCTGACCTTATGGTGGAGGGAAGGTCATTGATGAAGCAGCTAAAGATTGTTCGGCCTAGAACACTGCCCTGAGGAACTCGTGCAGCAATGTCCTGGGAGCTGAGATGATTGGCCTCCAACAACCACTACCATCTTCCTTTGTGCTAGGCATGACTCCAGCCACTGGAGAGTTTCCCCCTGATTCCCATTGACTTCAATTTTATTAGGGCTGCTGAGTGCCACACTCGGTCAAATGCTGCCTTGATATCAAGGGCAGTCACTCTCACCTCTAGAATTCAGCTCTTTTGTCCATGTTTGGACCAAGGCTGTAATGAGGTCTGACGCTGAGTGGTCCTGGCGGAACCCAAACTGAGCATCCATGAGCAGGTTATTGATAGCACTGTCGACGATACCTTCCATCACTTTGCTGATGATTGAGAGTAGACTGATGGGGTGATAATTGGCTGGATTGGATTTGTCCTGCTTTTTGTGGACAGGACATACCTGGGCAATTTTCCACATTGTCGGGTAGATGCCAGTGTTGTAGCTGTACTGGAACAGCTTGGCTCGAAGCGCGGCTCGTTCTGGAGCACAAGTCTTCAGCACTACAGCTGGGATGTTGTCGGGGCCCATCGCCTCTGCTGTATCCAGTGCACTCAGCCGTTTCTTGACATCACGTGGAGTGAATCGAATTGGCTGAAGACTGGCTTCTGTGATGGTGGGGATATTGGGAGGAGGCCGAGATGGATCATCCACTCGGCACTTCTGGCTGAAGATGGTTGCAAACACTTCAGCCTTGTCTTTTGCACTCATGTGCTGGACTCTGCCATCATTGAGGATGGGGATGTTTACAGAGCCTCCTCCTCCAATTAGTTGTTTAATTGTCCACCACCATTCACGACTGGATATGGCAGGACTGCAGAGCTTTGATCTGATCCGTTGGTTGTGGAATCGCTTAGCTCTGTCTACAGCATGTTGCTCCCGCTGTTTAGCATGCATGTGGTCCTGAGTTGTAGCTTCACCAGGTTGGCACCTCATTTTTAGGTACGCCTGGTGCTGCTCCTGGCATGCTCTTCTACACTCCTCATTGAACCAGGGTTGATCCTCTGGCTTGTTGGTAATATTAATTGTGTACATATATATAAATAAAATGAAAATATGGCGTGTTATAAGAATCCTGGAGAATGTGTTGGAGCACTAATTCACAGTGGCACAGAGTGAAAACTTGTAGGTTCGTTCGCTTGACTTAGTTCCTGATCTTGTCTGTTCTGTGGGTGTACATCTTACATAGAATTACATCGAATGTACAGCACAGAAACAGGCCATTCAGCCCAACTGGTCCATACCGGTGTTTATGCTCCATACGAGCCTCCTCGCACCCCTCTTCATCTCACCCTATCAGTATTTTCTTCTATTCCTTCCTCCCTCATGTGCTTATCTAGCTTTCCCTTAAATGCATCTATGCTATTCGCCACAACTATTCCTTATGGTAGCGAGTTCCACATACTCACCACTGTCTGGGTAAAGAAGTTTCTCCTGAATTCCCTATTGGATTGATTAGTGACAATCTTATATTCATGGCCCCTAGTTTTGGTCTCCCCCACAAGTGGAAACATCTTTTCTACATCTACCCTATCAAACCCTTTCATAATCTTAAGGACCTCTATCAGGTCACCCCTCAGTCTTCTCTTTTTTTAGAGAAAAGAACCCCAGCCTGTTCAATTTTTCCAGATAGGTATAACCCCTCAGTTCTGATATCATTCTTGTAAATCTTTTTTGCACCGTCTACAATGTCTCTATGTCCTTTTTATAATATGGAGACCAGAACTGTGCACAGTACTCCAAGTGTGGTCTAACCAAGGTTCTGTACAAATTTAACGTAACTTCCCTGCTTTTCAATTAAATCCCTCTACAAATGAACTCCAGTGTTTCATGGGGTGGGAGGGTGAGTGTCCACCAGGTGCATTTCCTAGTCACCAACTTATTAGTGGGAGCCTGTGAGCTGCTCTCTATCCCATCCTTCAAACTGCATGAGGTGTATAGCAACATTGGAAAATAGGAACAGGAGTAGACTATTTAGCCCCTCGAGCCTGTTGCACCATTCCATGTGATCATGGCTGATCTGTGACCTAACTCCATATACCCGCCTTAGCCCCATATCCCTTAATACCTTTGGTCAACCAAAATCTATCAATCTCAGATTTAAAATTAACGATTGAGCTAGCATCAACTGCCATTTGCGGAAGAGAGTTCCAAACTTCTACCACCTTTTGCGTGTTGAAGTGTTTCCTAACTTCACTCCTGAAAGTCCTGGCTCTAATTTTTAGGCTATGTCCCCTAGTCCTAGACTCCCCAAACAGTGGAAATAGTTTCTCTCTATCTACCCTATCAGTTCCCCTTAATATCTTGAAAACTTCAATCAAATCATCTTCTAAATTCCAGGGAATATAACCCTAGTTTGTGTAATCTCTCCACGTAATTTAACCCTTGGAGTCCAGGTATCATTCTAGTATGGCTCAGTTAGACCTATAATGGAGGGAAAACAGCAAGGTTTGTGCATTGCATAACGGCAAGCTAAAAAAATCTTTAAATTCCTAGGAGGAGAAGTTAAAGTTAGATAGTGCCATGCAAGTTAAGTTATTTGGTTTGTTTACCATTGGCAAGGTTGCTATTTGGCCTTATTCATCTAATCCTTTACTCTAGGACTGCAAAAATACTCTATTCACTGTCCTCGGAGAGCTGCAGCCACGTGGCATTACTGAGTCTGAGACAGCCTTAAAGTCAGTCGTACTGGCTATCCATGGAGCTCAAACTGTAAGTGATTCCTAATTAGCTTTCTGATGACTTAAATGATTTTGATACACATTTAGGGAAAAACAGTCGTCTACAAATGATTGTATTTAGTAAGCTTTGGTGTTTTTATCATAGATCATTTCCATTAACTCTGGTGGCACTGTCTCCGTCAATGGAATCTTGACCCAGCTGCCTGTAACTACCGGTAAGTTCATTTGCTGTTTCCACGGCCTAGAATCATTGGCCCAGAATTTGCTGTTAAAATAAGAGTGAGGCTAATAGCACTCACCGTTACTCATGCACAAATCGTGCAGGAACTTCAAGCGAGGGGCAGATGTGAGGTTAAATGCGGAAATTCAAAAGTTGCTGTCTGAGATGCGCCGTTAGCTTCGCGAAAACGGCATTTCGTTGTCTGCCTCACCACTGAAATGCATTGAACGGTGTGAAGTTGCTTTATTTGCGCATAGATACAAACTAAACTCACCACAGAAAGTTAACTCAAGTCATTTCAAGTCTAAGTACCCTTTTAACGACTTGATAAGTGTTAATTACTGCCAGTAAACCTCTCTGGCACTAAAAATTATCTATTACAAGCGTGGAGTCTCATTCCTTCAGCTTCTAATTGGTGGAGATTTTTTTTAAATTTAAAATTAACATTTTTTAAAAACTTTTCCTTCCTGTGTATTTTTTCTCTCTCCGTACCAGCACTGACAGGCAGCTCGCTGGTCAAAGAGGCATCTGTTCCTTGGAGCCGAGCCAGAAGCTGCATGTTAATGGCAGGCGGGGGGGGGGGTGGGGGGGTGGGGTGAAGAATCGTGGGGAGTGGGGGCCCACGGACGGGAGACTTTTGTGGAGCAAAAGGAGTGTTCAGGCTCCTGGTCCTCCAAAATCTTTATCAGAAAACTTGCCTTGGACTGTTATGTGAGCTGCAGTGGTCACTTTAAGGCCCTTTGGTAAGGCCAATCATTGCTTCGTACCAATGGGCGGAGTGTGTGTGGTGCGTTCTCCTCCCATTGGTACCTCAAAATTGCATAGGAACGTAGGAAGAAAGGAACAGGAGTAGGCCATTCAACCCCTCGAGTCTGTTCCATCATTCAATTAGATCATGGCTGATCTGTATCGAACTTCATTTACCCACCTCGGCTCCATATCCCTTGACTCGATCTCAGATTTAAAAGTTTTGTGGGAGAGGGTTCCACACTTCTATCACCCTTTGCTTGAAGAAGTGTTTCCTAACTTCTCTCTTGAATTGCCTTGCTCTGATTTTAAGGTTATGTCCCTTTGTCCTGGACTCCCCCATCAGCAGAAAATGTTGCCCTTCATCTACCCTATCAATTCCTTTCAAAATCCAAAAAATCTCAATCAAATCTTCCCTTAACTTTCTATATTCCAGGGAATACAAGCCTAGTTTATGTAATCTCTCATAATCTAACCTTTGGAGCCTTGGTAACATTCTGGTGAACCTGCACAGCACTCCTTCCAAGCCCAGTATATCCTTCCTAAGGTGCGGTGCCCAGAACTGTACACTGTACTCCAGATGTGGTCTAACCAGGACTTTGTACAGCTGTAGCAAAACCTCCTCCCCTTTATATTCTAGCTCTCTAATTAAGAAGGCTAACATTCCATTAACCTTTTTGATTATTTTTTGTACCTGTCTACTACATTTTAGTGATCTGAGTACATGGACCCCTAAATCTATTTGGATCTCCACAGTTCCTAACTTTTCACCATTTAAAAAATACTCGGATCGATCTTTTCGTGGTCCAAAACGGACGACCTCACACTTACCTGCGTTGAAATCCATCTGCCACAGTTTTGCCCACTGACTTAATCTATCAATTGTATCTACCATAATTTGTAATTTTATGCTCCCGTCTACGTTACTTACTATGCCACCAATCTTTGTATCATCGGCAAACTTGGATATGTTTGCATATTAAAAGTAGCCTCCCACCAGAACCACATGGGCACTCTGGCCGCCCATTCCCACCCCAGGTTGGAAATAGCGGGAGCAGGAACGGGGTGGTTAATGGCACAACTGGTTGTGACTTACCACACATCTGGCACTTTGAAGACAGGATCCAGAGTTATGTCGAGCTGGATGTGTGGTTAGTCCCAAAAGCCATCTTAACTGCCCACCCGCCCGGTTTCCATTGGGTTAAATCAGCCCTTTTATTTCAATAAAGCTCATTTTATTTTTTAATGAGCTGCTGAACAAAAACTGCTAGAACCTATAGAAACATTTTCCATCAGTACAGCTGACTGGTACTGATGCAGCCTGGGAAATTAGATGCCCTGCACAGGCTCAGACCGTTCAATCCAAATTCAGCTCGCAGCATCGAAGCTCTGGGAAAAGAGTACCAGCCAAAGCTCAGGTTTTTTGGAGAGCTGAGGCCTTCAAGTAAAAGCTTTAATGAATGCATTAAAAGACATAAAAGGCAATTCAATGGATAAAATTAATCATGTTATTGTGAAATTATGTGATTTTTTTTGAATTTATTCAAAATGAAAAATGAAAAATTCTCAGAAAACAGTTTGAGAGATTTGTGGGGAAAAGTTTCCTGGTAGCCGGATTGTGCAGTCACAGGGTGATGAATTCAAATTGGAAAACCCCATTATAAATGTACTCATAAATATTTAAAATAGTAAAAAGTTTGAATAAACATGTGGCAAAAACATGGCAACAGGAAATAAGGTTTTGTAGACAGTAAGTGCATGGATGTAAGATTTACAATAAGATAACATTTGAGAAAATTGTCAGATGAAAATTTTTTGTGAAAGACTTTTGATACGATTAGCTCATCAACCAAGATTTACGGCCAAATATTTACATTGGAAATTTCCATTATAAATGTTAGCATCGGAAGTTTCAGTGTTAAATGTTGATATAAAAATGTAACTAAATATCGTGACGAGAAGTAAGATTTGTGGACACAAAGTGTGTTGCTCGCACAAGAATTTTAATAGAAAAAGAACTTGCACTTAAATAGATCTTTTACACCTTCAGCATGTTCCAAAGCACTTTATAGCCAATGAATTACTTCTGAAATATGGTCACTGTTGTCTTGTGGATATATAGATCTATAGTCCAAAGAACAGAACAAGTCCGTAATGGTTAATGTGTTTTTAATGATTTAATATCAATGAGTAAATGAGCAAAAACAAAATCCAAGCTATTCATATAATGTTTGAAATATTTACTCCTGATAGCATCTTTTCATCATCGATAAAACTCTTTATATATGTTCTTAAATGTACAACTTTTCTCTCCTGTTTTCACAGCCAATGTCACTATATTCAAGCCCTCAACTTTCCATGTTATCTTCCACACTACTTTTGGGCTGCAGCTCCAGGTACAGTTAGTGCCTATAATGCAACTCTACATAACTCTGGATCCTGCTGTCAAGAGCCAGATGTGTGGTAAGTTACAACCTAGTTGTACCTTCACCATCAAGCCATGTCTAATAGCCATTGTAATAATTATAAATGCTTCATTGTTCTAAGTGATAATTAAATGCTGTACAATTTGTTTGTGTTTATTTAGGCCTTTGTGGAAACTTCAACGATGTACTTAATGATGAGTTTAAAACAGTCAGTGGTCTTGTGGAAGGAACACCTTCTGCATTTGCAAATACCTGGAAGACCAAAGCTAGCTGCCCAGACAGAAAAGATATTTATGAAAACCCTTGCTCCCTCAGTGTCGAAAATGGTAAGATTACAACTTATTGCTTTTCAGTGATGAGCCTAAAGGTTTGAAACATAGCATAATGGAGTTGCAAAAGAGTTACCAGGAAAAATAAATAGAATAATGTCAGATCCTGTAATGCAAAGTACGCTATATTCTATTAACAGCTCTCCCATAGCATTGTTCATTGTGAAGTCAGAGGTTTGAAGAGAACAGGGGTGTCGTGCCAAGCAGTTATATCAGGGTCATTGATTTATCAGCACCGGAGGCAGTTCAGCACCTGGCAGTAATGGATTTAGATGTCAGAGTCCAGGACTACTTTAAGCCCAGGGGAGGGAGGTGAGGGGGTTGGTGGGGATCATAGAGTCTGGAAGCACTGGGAGGGGTGGGGGGGTCCCATGCTTCTGGGAACACAATAGAGGGAAGTAATGGGAACACTGGGTCAGGTCCTGACCTGACCTGCAATCTGGGAGCATTGAGGAGGGAGGTCCTGTGGTCTGGGATGATTTGGAGCTGTGCTGGAATCAAGGAGCACTGAGAATATGTCCAAGGGTTTGTGAGCACTGGAAAGTGGTCTTCAGATTTAGAATTGTAGTTGGTGGAGTCTGAAGATATGGCTCCTAAGATCCAGCAGGACTGGGAAAGGTGTTTGGAATCACTGGGGGTAGAGTCTGGCAGAATGGGGATTGCTGGAATCTGGCTGTATTGGGTGGGGTGGGGGGAGGTCCAGGAGCCTTGTAGGGGAAGGAGGCCAATAAATGGCACCTGAGCTGCCTTTGGCCCCTTTCAGGCTATCAGGCCCCAACACCACCACAGCCCTGCCTGCCAGTCTCCTTCCCTGATCCATCTGTAAATCAGGGTTTTCAGAATATTTTGTTACTGGGACCTAACAGTTCAATGTGAGACTTCAGAGATCAGCTCATCAAGGAGCACTTCACCTAAATCAGCCCTACCATTCCCCATTCACTAACAACCTCACAATCCTCTCCTGACAATCACTGTGCGATTACCTCCCTTCAGTCCAGACTTATGGGTCTTGCCCTCGCCTCATTACACTACAAAAATAAACACCAATAGCAAATCCAGATCAAAAAACAAATTTATCAAACAAATCATGTCAGCATTGACAGAATAAAATGACTAATCACCCTTCTGCAATCCCTTAGCGCCTGTCTTGTGTTTTCATTTACCTATCCTGGTGCTCCTACACGATGCTTCCCCAATGGCTACAGCTTGGGAGGTGGAAGATTGCTGAGCTTTCAGGACAATTGGGAAATTGCTCCTTGAGGACACTTCAGATGGCCTTGGAGGACAACCTCAAGCAGCTCTGGGCTAGAGGGCCCTGCTGCAGGCTGCAGCATCTCGGCCAGGGCCGCAGTAGACTGGGCCGGCTGGTTGAGTCACACCAGCTAGGACAATGGTGGAGGAGCAGGCATGCTGTCATCCTGAGAGAGGACAGCAGCTGTCTCTCCCATGAAGCCAAGTCCACTCTCCTGGGGTGGCGCCTCAGCACTCCTAAGGCTCTGCTGGAGAACAGCGGTGATATGATGCCCAGGAAGCCTTTTTCAACAGTGGCCCCCAAAGCCCCCCCAGCAGTGAGGACTGCCATAGTATCCCTATGAGCTTCCAAGGCAGCAGTTTGAAGGTGTCAGAGATGTCATGAGACGCTCCATCATGGTGGGTTCCACTGTGGTGCTGATCGAGCTGACCACTCGTTCCACATTGGACAGAATGGTCTCCATATTCTGCGCAAAACCTTGAGACAGGTTGGAGGTGGACTCCTCCATACTCTGCGACATTGTGCACAAGCTCTCCGCCAAGCTGCCCAGTGCACCAAGCATTTCCTGGTGTCTGTCCATTACCCTTCTTCGGCAGCCTGGCCCCTCAGAGTCAGTATCTGAATCCTCTTCAGTGGGACTGGAATGTGAGCTCGTCCTCTGATGAGCTGGTATATATGATGTCCTATCCCCATGCCCTAGCTCCTGCACACATGCCCGGTGAGTCACCACGTGCAGATCCCTCCCCTAACCTATCCTCTGAGGTCCACGTGGTGTCAGTATCTGAGCTGGTGCCTGTGAGAGTGAGATCAAGTGACGGTGCATCTTCATGATCATTTTATTCATCTTCCTCAACTGGCTGTGGAGCCTCGACATTCTGAGGAGCTGAGATGAAAGGGCCAGGTTTGGCTTGTGGTCTGAGAGAGAGCGGAGAGAAAGAAGTGGGTGTTGAAAGCACCTGCAGCTTGTCGGACAGAGTGTGTGGGGTGAGGGAGAAATCAGAAGTGACAGAGGATGAGGTGTAAAGAAACCCGGCTCAGCGTCTCCTCCAACATCTCTAGTGGCCACAACCTTCACTCTGGCCCTTCACGTTATAGCTAGGGCGCTCTCTTGAAGGAGGGAAAGGGTACGCAGAAGGGTTCTTCCTTCTCCGATAGCAGCCTGTTGCCTGCTGTTGTGCGCAATCTTCCCCTGCAAGAAAGAATGAAGTGTGTTAGTGAGAGTCATGTGAGGTGTTTGGAGGAGGTGGCTGTCATGATGGGATAGCTGACAGTGTATGTGTGAGATGTGAGCTGCAGCTGAGTGAGGGTTGTAATGATGGTGAATGTGTGAGTATGGGGAGAAGGATTTTTAGTGAAGTGTGGTGCAGTGATTGTGGGACAGTGCAGGGTGATGGGGAGGGCAGTGTTGTGAGTATTGTAATTAATGAGACTGTGAGTGGTGCAGCTATGTTAAGAATGTATTTTAGCAGTCTTCTTACCTTAACAACTCTAGTTAAGTCATTGATTTTTTTCCTGCACTGTTTGGGCCGTGCTCCCGGCATTGACGTCCTCAGCGATCTCCTCCCATTGCCCCCTGAGCAGATTCCTTCAGGGCCTCCTGCCCCCTGGGAGAAAAAGGATGTCCCTCCTCTTCTCCACTTCCTGCACCAAGGCCTCCAGTGCAGCATCAGAGAACCTTGGTGACCGCTTGCTCCTTCCTTCAGCCATTTCTTTCAGAACTTGTTGTACAGTTTTTTGCAGCCAGAAAGCAGCTTCCGTTTAAGAAGTGCTGGCTCCCTTTAGGCAGAGTCCTGGCCTCCTGATATTGGCTGCAGGCACGAATCATTCCAATCAACATGGATATTGAATGGGTACTAGCTCGTACAGGTAGTCTGCACCCTGTCCCCCCACGCACCTGTTTTTGCGTGAGATCCGATTTTTAGGCCATTGAATATAAAAGCCAAGTGGTGATGACAAGCCGACATAAATCCTTAGTAAGAGCTCAGTTAGAGTACTGTGTGCGGTATTGGGCCCCACACAATAGAAAGGATGTGGGGGCTTTAGAGAAGGGACAACCCAGATTCACGAGGATGCTGCCCGGTATGAGGAGATACAAATACAAAGAAAGACTTGAAAATTGTTGTTCTAATGAGAAAAGACCCAATTTTCAACGCAGACTATGTTAGAATTGTTCAAAATTATGAAAGGTCGATTGAAGCAGACTGTTTCCAAGGGCATGATTTTAATCTCGAAGAACGGGTGGATTGGGGGCAGGGGGGCGGTAAAAATGTTAAAAGTTGGGAGAGGGCACGAATCCCAGCTCCAACCCGCCGAAAAATGAGTTTGACCCAGACGCATCTGGGTGTGGGCACTTAGTAAACCCAGAAATCCCGCCGGCAATTAAAACTGGCGGGATGACATTTAAAGGGGCAATTAAGATCGTTGAAGCACTTAAATCAATTAAATTTGTGGGGATTGAGGCAGGTAAATGATTTTAACTCTGCCTGAACGTGTCTCCCGTGGCCTCTGAAACACCCCATGGAAACGGAGACAAGTTGCAGCCGGCAGCAGTTTGGACATTTAAAGCAGTGTTTAAATGGTTGCAGCAGGACAAGCATTTCTCTCAGACAAACCTTTGGCTGAGAGTTCTTAATATTTAGACTCAGATTTCTTTATTCACACTCACAATCTCACCTGGCTGCTCGTGATACCAGGGAGTCGCTCATGCTTGATAGATTCTCATAGGGAGATCGGTGAAATGACTGCAGTCAAGTACTCAGACCACCTGTAATGACCACCACAACCACAACCACAACTCCCACCCACCCCCCCCCCTCCCCCGGCAGGTTGCACAAAACAAATCATACAGTGCCATATACACCCATTGTAAACACACCCAATGGGTGGCACCAAGTCTCGCCTTTCATGAGCAGCCACGTGTAAGGGCACGTTCACAAAAGGGTCTCAAGAATGGGCAAGAGGTGGCAGCAGTGGTGAGAATCATAACAATTAATGTGATGTTAACATAAACCAAGTATACATGAAGAATGTGACAGTCTGTTAGACATCCTTTTACATCCCCTTTGTGATTACAAAACCTTAGACTTCCACCTCCTACAGCTTCGACGTGGTGCATTCCCTGTGGCTGCAGCAGAGGTAGTGGCAGGTTGCTTGGATTCATGCCCGGGCTGTTTGGATGCTTTCAGCCAATGCCCTCTGGGTTTCGGTGCCCGTGAGGGCCCCGCCAAAGACTGCTCCACCTGCACCTGTGCAGGGGCAGACTCGGCCACCTGGAGAGGAGGCAGCATCGTGGGTACTGGTTGAGGGGGGTGTAACGGATGAGACTTGGGAGCGCTCTGAGTAGAGTCCCCATTTCCATGTCCCCTTTCGCCATCATCTCTCTCCTGGGCCAGGCCCACATCACTCCTACCACTCTGCTGGAGAACAGTTTGGTGGACAGGTGTGATGCCTTGTAAGGTCAGCGTTAATGTATCTGTCTGTCTGTCTAAGGCAGCAGAATGTAGTTCGCCTGAGTCCGCACAACCGTTGCCAGGGCCTGAATGGTCTTATTTGTGAGCCGTGCACGAGTCTCAATGGAGGCTGCCATTCTCTCCATTAAAGACATTCCTGCACTTACCTGCACCGCCAATCCACTAGCGCTGGAATTGGACTCCTCCATCCTCTCCACTATTGTGGTGAGTGTGCATGGCATGTTTTCCACTCCCTCACAAAGTTGCTCCTGTACCTTTCTCATTCTCCTTCTCAAGGATGGCCCTTGGGGTTCAGCATCTGTGCCCAGCTGAGCAGAGCCTGGAGAGGAGTACGCCCACCGACGCGGACTCTCCACCACTGCCCCTGCCACCAGTGTCTGCTCACGCTTACTTGTGTGTGGTGACTCACCAGGTGACAACCGAATGATCTCTCTAATAGGACCCACCGAGGGTGTGAGTATCTGCGCTGGTGCATAGCTCACTAAGATATGTGTGCCCCCAGAGGCCTGGAGCTCCTCTGAGGAATTGTCCTCGGCCACGTCTTCGGTCCGTGACGCCCCTGGAGGAGAACATACAGCAATATTAAGAATCATCACAGAAGTAATGTTGTGATGAGCATCCTGAGGTGTGCGACGGGTCAATCATTGATAACATCAATCCATGTTGTGTGTGAGGGATGTTAAAGTTCTGTCACCAGTCTCGGTATCCCTGGCGGCCAGGCACTCCACCGTCTGGCTTATCTCCAACGCCTCCTCCTCCGCCTCTGTGAGGGCCACGATTTGTGGAGGCCCCCCTTCTGTCCTCACCCTCTCCCTCGCACTTTGCGCTCTCTTCTACAAGGGGATAAAGTACAGATGAGTGAGTGAGTGAGAGTGTCATGGTCGCCCGATGGATGCATTGCTCTGGGTCAGGATGATAATGAAGCAGATGCAACAGAGGGTGAGTATCAGACAGATTGATCACATTGGATCAGGAATGGGGTGAGTGGGAGAGGTGGGTGCACAAATGGGGGTGGAAAATGCTGCTGTTTCTGCAACAAGTTAATCAGTTGGAAATAGCTTTTTCTAAATCCTCGAATTTCTCCTTTCTTGTCTTGTTTTTATAGAAAAGTATGCCAAGCATTGGTGCTCCCTGCTAGTAGCTGAGAACTCTGCATTTGCTCTGTGTCATTCACAGATCAACCCCAATCTCTACTATGAGGTACACAAAGTTACTGTGTCATTGTGTCTGATATTTATTGCTATGAAAACTGCAGTATTGGTTGCAACGATGTAAAAGTCACAGCTCTGATTTGTTTTGTGAAAATTTCAAGATTGTATTGGTGCATAAGGCCTTGCAGATGATTAGAAACTGCAGCAATGTGGACCTATACTCAATGTTTTGGGTTGCAAATTCTGTTCTGTATTGAGTGTTTCCGTTAGAAGGATTATTTTTTAGTTCAATCTTTGTTTAAAACTTTTCACCTTAAGTGTGAGATAACACAAAGCTTTTATCTTTCAGCAATGTAAATATGACAGCTGTAACTGTGAAAAGAGTGAGGACTGCATGTGTGCTGCCCTCTCCTCATATGTTCAGGCCTGTGCAGCCAAAGGCATCACCATTTCTAACTGGAGAACTGATGTGTGCTGTAAGTACAACTATATTAATCACCTCCACACCCTGTACACCTGTCAGATTTGTAGCAGTAACTGTGAAACATTTGCCCTTTCCCATCTACTGCAGCCTCATATTCTTATATACCTAGAAAAATCCACCATAGGGCAACAAAAGGTACATATTAATGCTTTGCATGGACTGACATAATGTAATGGGCATTCCATTGCCACTCAATCCACCCCCTCCCTTACTGCTGTCTCAGGCTCATCCAGACTGTCTTCAACCTTGGCATCCTGTCAACCCTGACCGTAACTTTAAATCTCTACATCCTTTCCATCACCAAATCACATTCTTGCAGCGCCACAACATTGCTCACCTCCACCCTACCTCAGCCCCTGATACCTTCAGATGACTCCAATGCTCTTCTAGCTGGCCTACCATCCTCCACTTTTCATGAACTCAAACTTGACCAAAACTGCTGCATTTATCCAGTCCCATTTGCTCATCAGCCCCATCTTCACTGACCTACATTGGCACCCTATCCCCAAAAGTATTACACTTAAAATACTAAACCTCATTTTTACATCCCTCCATGGCCTTGCCTCACCCTACCTGTGCAATCATCTCCAGCCCTATGTTCCCTCTCAACAGTCCATTCCTCTGACTCCGGCCTTCTGTGCATCCCTTCCTCCCCCTCCTCCCTTTGCTCCACATTGGTAGCACAGCCTTCAGCTGCATTTGTAAACAATTTTACAACACCAAGTTATAGTCCAGCAATTTTATTTTAAATTCACAAGCTTTCGGAGGCTTCCTCCTTCCTCAGGTGAACGATGTGGAAAATTCAGCTGCATTGGTCTTCATCTCTGGAGCTTTCTTCCTAAACCTGTCTCCACCTTCAAAATCCTTCTCAAAACTCATTTCTTTGAACAAGCTTTCTACCACCCATAATCTATCCCTTCCTGGCTCAATGTCCATTTCTATCACCTATTTGTGAAGTGGCTTTGGACCTTTTTTTCATCAAAGGAGCTATGTTAATGCAAGCTGTTGTTCTTGTGAATGGCAGCGCAACATGTTAATGAACTGTGCCTAAAGGCACAGTATGTTAGTGACTGACACATAGCACATTGTGTTAGTAACAGCCACTCTGAAAGAATATATTTATTTTAGACTAGTTTTAAACTGAAATCTGGAAATTCCTCAAGTTGTCTGTGTTTTTTAATTGCAGCTAAATATATCAACTGTCCCAAGACTCTCATCTACAGCTCCAATATGACAAACTGCAATCGTACTTGCCAGTCCTTAGGAGCACCAGATAAAACATGTGAGGTTGACTTTGTGCCAGTGGATGGATGTGGTTGTGCTAATGGAACCTATATGGATGGCACTGGTAAATGTGTACCACCCTCTAGTTGCTCGTGTTACTATAAAGGGTCGGCAGTGGCAGCAGGAGCAGTCATTCATGAGGAAGATGCCATGTGGTGAGCTGATGAAGCTAATTCATTATTTCACTGAGCAATAGGAGTATCTGAATGGCGTTGGGCTTCAGTGATTGAAGATATTTTGTTATTTTCTTGCAGTGCCTGCAATCAAGGGAAGCTAGAGTGTATTGGAAAAGATTTAAAACTTCAAGGTAACATCTTGAGAAAAAATAAATTATTCAGAGAATAAAATGTCTCTTGTGTGTATCTAAATCCATTTTTGGTTTTGCTTTCCAGCCTGTGTTGCTCCCATGGTTTATTTTGACTGTAATAACGCTTCAGTTGGCAGCGCTGGTACAGAATGTCAGAAGAGCTGCCAGACCCTTGATATGGACTGTGTAAGTGGCAATATAGTGACTGTGGTATTATCTGTGCTAATATTTCAGGGGCCACAAGCACTTGTGTGATTCTTAGATATTATTCTTCTTTCTTGGCTTAGAACTATTGTGCTTTGTGTGCTCAGAGATTCTTTTCTTTTTGTCCCTTCAGTTTCCGTATAAAAAGTAGCACATGAAGCAAAGGCTGTGTGGTAGCTCATAGATTTTAGGAACATAGAAACAGGAGTCGGCCATTTAACCTCTCGAGCCTGTTCCGCCATTCAATCAGATCATGGCTGATCTGCATCTCAACTCCACCTATGTGCCTTTGCTCCTTAATACCCTTACCTCAGCAGTTATTTGGGGGAGTGAGTTCCAGATTTCCACTACCCTTTGTTTGGAGGAGTGCTTCCTGACATCACCCCTGAATGTGGCCTGGCTCTAATTATAAAGTCATGCCCACTTGTTATGGACTATCCCACCAGAGGAAATAGTGTCTCTCCATATACCCTATCATATCCTTCAATCATCTTAAACGTCTCAATTAGATCACCCCTTAATCTTCTATTCTTAATGGAATAGAAGCCTAGTCTGTGTAACTTGTCCTCATAATTTAACCCTCTGAGCCCTTGTATCATTCTGGTGAATCTGCGCTACATCCCCTCGAAGGCCAATATAGCCTCTTGAGGTGTGATGCCCAGAACTGAATGGGGCACTCCAGATGTGGCCTAATCAGAGCTTTAAACAATGCGATCATAACTTCCAGCCCTTTGTATTCCAACCCCATTAGCCATTTGTTATTTATATTTTGTACCTGTCCAGTAGTTTTTCGTAATTTCTGTATTTGGACCCCTAAATCTCTGAGCTCCAATAAAAGTTTTATTTTTTCTCCACAGTATGCCACAGATTGTGTCTCTGGATGTGTGTGTCCTGAAGGTTTAGTCTCTGATGAAAGCGGTGGCTGTATTCCCATAAATCAGTGCCCATGTGCACACAATGGCGTCCATTACCAATCTGGGGACATTGTCCAAGTGGACTGCAACACATGGTACGTAGCAAGCATTCACTCTTGATTTTCTGTTAATGTCAACTGCAAGATGCAACTGTGGAACCTCAGTGCTAATCTATCCTGGTTAATGTCCATCTTATTTCATTTTCTCAGTGAATGTAACAACAGATTGTGGACCTGCACAAAACAACAATGTCATGGGACATGTATGATCTACGGAGATGGGCATTACATCACTTTTGATGGGAAACGCTACAATTTTAATGGGGACTGTGAATATATTGTTGCACAGGTATTGTTGGACAAATATGCATTTCCGTTCATGTTTATTTGTAATTATTATCTTATTTTAATTAAAACAAAAAGAATGACATTATACAATAAAATTTGAAGCCTAAATCAGTAACAACAATAATGAACTGATTCATTCAACAGTGCAATGATGCTAAATCGATCAGTTTATGATTAGTTTTATGCTTCAAATTTAAAATGTTTAGGGCTGAGTAAGTTTCTTTTGTGACACATCTATAGCCTTAAAATCATGTATTGTGTGAAGCTGTTAGTCTTTAATTCTGTTTTTATTCATGATTGTTTCAGGATTATTGTGGAAATAACCCTTCCATTGGCACCTTCAGAGTAATCACTGAAAACATCCCTTGTGGAACCACTGGAACAACATGTTCCAAATCAATCAAAATCTTCTTGGGGGTAAGTGAACAGAGGATAAGATGCAATCAGGGTCACCGTCGCCTTGTTCCATGCAAGTGAAAGGACCCAGTGATTTACATTTTACAATCAGTGAAATTCTTCTACTGGGCATTAATATTTTTGTTAGACACATGCTCATTTTTAAATAATTGTTTCTTTTTATTTTTCTATGTAACGTGATATCAGAATGGTAACAATGGCCAAATTCCGGCAAAGAGCATATTCAATAGATACAGGACAGTTCCTGGTGCAATTTATATGTGACTATTTTATATGGTATTTGACTAATATGATTATTTAAAACCCCCCAGAACTCTGAAATAAAACTCTCAGATGGAAAGTATGAAGTGGTGAAGTTTGGTAGCAGTATATACATACCTTATGAAGTGCGTCATCTTGGCATTTACCTTGTGATTGAAGCTAAAAATGGACTGGTATTGATGTGGGACAAGAAAACAAGCTTGACTATCAAACTCAGTCACTCCTTTAAGGTAAGTGCTTATTCCTGAACCTTGTTGTTATTACCAAGGATGTTCTGTACATTGACAGAAATTTAAAATCTATTGAACAAGAAAGTCTTGCATTTACAATGGCCCTTATCAAGCCTCACAGAAACATCTCAAACCCCTTAACGTACATTGAATTACTTTGAGGTGCAGTGACAGTTGTTGTGTTGGCAGAATGCAGGGGCAATCTAACGCACTCCGCCTCTGTGTGTTAGAATGTGGCTTCCAGTTACAATTTTCAGTGCCTGAGCTTGCAATCACAGACTACCATCCAGGGAGTGGTTTTGGAACTTTCTCGAAGTAATGTAAAAAACTCAGCAAGTCACTCTACACGAATGCACCATTCCTGGAAAAAATCTTAACCCTGGTTGGAATGCGCCAATAGCAAAAATTGTAGGAGCAAGCATCCTGCCTGACAATTGGACAGAGAATGATATGCACTGGGGAATAAATAAACCAATGAAAAATTAAATTCAGATCTTTGGAGGATTTAAGTTTGATATAATCACCACTATAGATCAATATTAATAATCTTAGGTTCACATTTGTGTTACTACTCCTTTGAGAAGTTCTCGGTCAGTACTCAGTATGGAAATAATTAATGTTTTGCCATCTTGTTCAAGAGAATAAAAATGGTGAATAAGATAACATTTATTATAAATGAGTGACCATTGCTGAGTCTCCATTCATTACAGCATCATTTCAACAGCTTACTTGAACAGTAAAGATATTTGTTGCTCATCTTTAACACACTGAAGGTCCAACACAAATAAATACTGATGGGTATAGCCAATCCTCTTGATCATCGACTGCTTTGGGTTGATCAGTGGCAGGTAACATTGGTGCAACACAACTGCCAAGCAATGACCATCTCCAACAAGAGAGAGAGCCTAATCATCTCCCCTTGACATTCAATACCATAACCGTGTCCCCCACCATCAACATTCATGGGGTTATCATTGACCAGACACTCAACTCGACCAGCTATATAAATGCTGTGGCCACTAGAGTAGGTCAGAGGCAGGGTATTCTGTGGTGGGTGGCTCACCTCCTGATTCCCCAAAGCCTCTCCACCATCCAGAAGGCACAAGTCAGGAGTGTGATGGAATACTCTCCACTTGCCTGGATGGGTTACAACAACACTCAAGAAGCTAAACACCATCCAGGACAAAGCAGCCCGCTTGGTTGGCACCTTATCCACTCGTCTAAACAGCCAGCCCCTCCATCACAAGCGTACTGTGGCTGCATTGTGTTCTATCTAAAGGATACTCTGCAGCAAGTGGCCAAGGCTTCTTCAGCAGCACCTCCCAAACTCATGACTCCACCATCTAGAAGGATAAGGGCAACAGGTGCATGGGAACACCATCACTTCCATGTTTCCCTCCAAGTCACACACCATCCTGACTTGGAAATATCGCGCATTTCCTGCGAAGGTCGCTAAGCCAAAATCCTGTAACTCCCGACCTAACAGCATTGTGGGAGCGCCTTCCCCACATGGACTGCAGCGGCTCAAGAAGAAGGCCAACCATCACCTTCTCAGGGCAACTCGGGATGGGCTATAAATGCCAGCCTTGCCTGCGAATCCCATATCCTGAACGTGAAGAAAATACTACAAGCCGAAAAGAGAATATGGAGCTCAAAACACTAATCACTTCTATTCAAACAAGTTTTTATCACAGAAAAATCACAAGCAGTTCCAAAGTGTAACCATTTTCACGGATCTGCGAAAGGGACATTGCTTTTCTAAAAAAGGGATAAGCAAACTTCTTCTGATTTGCTTGTAAATGGATGATGCACTGACATAAATCACTGCATCACTTGTGCGTGACGTCTTTGGAATGATATGGCACACAGTTCTATTCTCCCCCATCGCTACCAAGTTATTTCTTCTGAAAACGCCTTTAAATTAAACATTTAGAAAGAGAGAAAGAAAGCAAGTCTAATAACTTTCCATATTTTCAGTCTAATAATTGGCACCTTTATTGGTTATTACAGGGTACCATCTGTGGATTGTGTGGCAATTATGATGGCAATGTACACAATGATTTTACCACAAAAAGCCAGTTGGTGGTTGTAAACATGGAGGAGTTTGGAAACAGCTGGAAGATGTCTCCTACCTGTCCAAATGTAAAGAAAGGCAAAGACCCTTGCTCAATTAACGTTCATCGAGATGCGTGGGCTCAGAAACAGTGTAGCATCATCAAGAGTGAGCCATTCCAAGCTTGTAATTCTCAGGTACAGCATTGTGCACCCAAGTGTTTCATGTGTCTTTTCACCACAGTATACAAATAATCTTCAAACAATTGTGTACATGAGCAACAATGGTTTCCATCTTCCTGTGTGCAGAAGCAAAAGCACCACCAGAAAACTTCCAACAACTGCCAAGAGCAAAATGTTTTTCAATGCAGAGGGACAAAATCTCCTTAACTTTCCAGTGACAACTAAGAAGTAAAAATGAGAATGTTTCTTTTGGAAATCCCAGAATCCTTTTACTATTTATAAAAACATAGAAACATAGAAAATAGGAGCAGGAGTAGGCCATTCGGCCCTTCGAGCCTGCTCTGCCATTCAATACGATCATGGCTGATCCTCTATCTCAATACCATATTCCCGCTCTCTCCCCATACCCCTTGATGCCTAGTATATCCAGAAATCTATCTGTCTCCTTCTTAAATATATTCAGTGACTTGGCCTCCACAGCCTTCTGTGGTAGAGAATTCCACAGGTTCACCACCCTCTGAATGAAAAAATTTCTTCTCATCTCAGTCCTAAATGTCCTACCCGTATCCTGAGACTGTGACCCCTCGTTCTGGACCCCCCCAGCCAGGGGAAACATCCTCCCTGCATCCAGTCTGTCTAGCCCTGTCAGAATTTTATACGTTTCAATGAGATCACCTCTCATTCTTCTAAACTCGAGTGAATACAGGCCGAGTCGACCCAATCTCTCCTCATACGACAATCCTGCCATCCCAGGAATCAGTCTGGTGAACCTTCGCTGCACTCCCTCTATGGCAAGTATATCCTTACTTCGGTAAAGAGACCAAAACTACACACAATACTCCAGGTGTGGTCTCACCAAGGCCCTGTATAACTGCAGTTAGACATTGTTGCTCCTGGACTCAAATCCACTTGCAATGAAGGCCAACATACCATTTGACTTCCTAATTGCTTGCTGCACCTGCATGTTTGCTTTCAGTGACTGGTGTACAAGGACACCCAGGTCCCTTTGCACATCAACATTTCCCAATCTATCACCATTTAAATAATCTCTGCCTTTCTGTTTATCCTTCTGAAGTGGATAACTTCACATTTATCCACGTTATACTTCATCTGCCATGTATTTCCCCACTCACTCAACTTGTCTAAATCACCTTGAAGCCCCTTTGCATCCTCCTCACAACTCACAATCCCACCTAGTTTTGTGTCATCAGCAAACTTGGAAATATTACATTTGGTTTCCTCATCCAAATAATTGATATGTATTGTGAATAGCTGGGGCCCAAGCACTGATCCCTGCGGTACCCCACTAGTCACTGCCTGCCACCCTGAAAAAGACCCATTTATTCCCACTCTCTGTATCCTGTCTGTTAACCAATTTTCAATCCATGCCAGTATATTACCCCCAATCCCATGTGCTTTAATTTTGCACACTAACCTCTTATGTGGGACTTTCTCAAAGACCTTCTGAAAATCCAAATAAACCACATCCACTGGTTATCTATTCTACCAGTTACATCCTCAAAAAACTCCAGTAGGTTTGTCAAACATGATTTCCCTTTCATAAATCCATGTTGACTTTGTCTAATCCCGTTGATATTGTCCAAGTGTCCTGTTATCACATCCTTTATAATAGACTCTCGCATTTTCCCGACTACTGATGTTAGGCTAACCGGTCTGTAGTTTCCTGTTTTCTCTCTCCCCCCTTTTTTAAATAGTGATGATGTGGAGATGCCGGTGATGGAATGGGGTTGACAAATGTAAGCAATCTTACAACACCAGGTTATAGTCCAACTGTTTTATTTGAAAATCACAAGCTTTCAGAGGCTTTCTCCTTCATCAGGTGAGTGTGGGATTCCATGGAAGGTTACCGCATTTATAGTCAGAGAACAATACCTGGTGATTACAGATAATCTTTCCAACTGCCCGTTGTCAAGGCAATCAAAGTGTTCAGACAGAGTGGTGTTACCTACAGGACCACCGCATACACTAACGGCCAGAACACAAAACAGACAGAGAGAGAGAAACATCCGAAAGAAAGAGAAAGACAGAGAATGACCCGTTGTGTTAAAAACAGATAGCTTTTTTCTGCTGGTGGGGTTACGTGTAGCGTGACATGAACCCAAGATCCCAGTTGAGGCCGTCCTTATGGGTGCGGAACTTGGCTATCAATTTCTGTTCGACGATTTTGCGTTGTCGTGTGTCTCGAAGGCCGCCTTGGAGAACGCTTACCCGAAGATCGGTGGCTGAATGTCTTTGACTGCTGAAGTGTTCCCTGACTGGGAGGGAACCCTCCTGTCTGGCGATTGTTGCGCGGTGTCCGTTCATCCGTTGTCGCAGTGTCTGCATTGTCTCGCCAATGTACCATGCTCCGGGGCATCCTTTCCTGCAACGTATGAGGTAGACAATGTTGGCCGAGTCACAGGAGTATGAACCATGTACCTGGCGGGTGGTGTCCTCTCGTGTGATGGTGGTATCTGTGTCGATGATCTGGCATGTCTTGCAGAGGTTACCGTGGCAGAGTTGTGTGGTGTCGTGGACGCTGTTCTCCTGAAAGCTGGGTAATTTGCTGCGAACGATGGTCTGTTTTAAATAGTGGGGTTATATTTGCCACCCTCCAATCTGCAGGAACTGTTCCATAATCTATAGAATTTTGGAAGATGACAACCAATGCATCCACTATTTCCATGGTTACCTCTTTTAGTACTCTGGGATGCAGATTATCAGGCCCTGGAGATTTATCGGCTTTCAGTCCCATTAATTTCTCCAGCACTATTTTTTTATGAATACTAATTTCCTTTAATTCCTCCTTCTCACAAGTCCCTTGGTTCCCTAGCATTTCTGGGAAGTTTTTTGTGTCCTCTTCCATGAAGACAGAACCAAAGTATTTGTTTAATTGCTCTGCTATTTCCTTGTTCCCCATTAATTCATTAAATTCTCCTGTTTCTGACTGTAAGGGACCTACATTTGTCTTCACTAATCTTTTTCTTTTCACATACTTGTAGAAGCTTTTACAGTCCACTTTTATGTTCCTTGCTAGTTTACTTGCTGATTTCCCCTTTTAATCAATCTCTTGGTCCTTTTCTTGCTGAATTCCAAACTGCTCCCAATCCTCAGGCTTGCTATTTTTTCTGGCAACTTTATATGATTCCTTTTTGGATCTAATACTATCCTTAATTTCTTTTGTTAGCCATGGTTGGGCCACTTTTCCTTTTGTGTTTTTGCGCCAGAAAGGAATGTATAACTTTGTAATTCATGCATTCGTTCCTTAAATGTTAGCCATTGCCTAACCACCGTCATGCCTTTTAATGAAGCTTCCCAATCTATGATACCCAACTCACTCCTCATACCTTCGTAGTTTTGTTTGTTTAGATTTAGGACCCTAGTTTCGGATTGAACGACTTCACTTTCTATCTTAATGAAGAATTCTATCATGTTATGGTCACTCTTCCCTAAAGGACCCCGCACAACAAGATTATTAATTAACCCCTTCTCATTGCACAATACCCAATCTAGGATAGCCTGTTCCTTAGTTGTTTATTTGACAACAGTGCAGCAGTTTCTCCTTGATAACACTTGTGGCTTGAAGGAATTTGATTTATCCTTATTTAGAATTCAGGAGATTTTCTTCAGCCCCCTTCCCATTGGAGTTTGCTGAAATGAAAGTTGAGGATGCTCTTGGTTTTGTGAAGTTGTATTTTCAGTCTTCCCAGGAGTCTGGGAGATTTTAAGTAATTGTGAGCATCGTGGAAAGGTCATACTTTCATAAATATCAGAATATGGGGTGTACACAGAACATAATAGTCTTCACATGAAGGAAAATCTGGGAGACTCCTTTTTTGTTCAAAGTACTCTCCCATCCCAGGGTCAGGCGATTCCAGAGAGGCCCTCAGGTTAGTTTGAAGTTACTTGTCCTTCCCACTCTTATTAATGAAGCCACTGCAGGCACCTGGGTGCATTCCGTGTAATTGAAAGCACTGGAGTTGCTCGGCAGGGAGGGACATAGGGGGAAAAAAAATTGGATAAGGGCCGTTTTTGGGTGCGGGTAGCGTGATGCGCTATTACCCCGTGCCCAATGACCCCTGCGCAGGCAGGACACGAGTTTCATCCGGCCTGAGTACTAACCTGCAATCAGGGTTCCCTTCTGGGCCTTGCATGTGGAATGAATGCAATTCTCACTTTCCACCAGCAGGGGGAGCCCAATCTCTTAAAGGGAGGATGTTTCTTAGAAATCTCTTAAAGGTAGATGGTACCTGTTTTTTTGCTGAAAATAACAGTCTACTGTCTGCACGGTGTCTGAACAGAGATCAGTCACCGCACATGTAAAACACAGGTCCCATCCCTATGTTTACACACTTATGAGTTATGTTAAAACATTGAATAAAGGTTGTGCACTACTAAATCCCACATCCTCCAATCTGCACACCAGACCTCACCAATCTGCCGATCTGAGTTGGTACCAGGCCTGTGAGAGTGCGTGCACCAAGGTTCTCTGATGATGCACTAGAGGCCTTGGTGCAAGAGGTGGACAGAAGGAGGGACATCCAATGTCCACAGAGGTGTCGGGTTGTGGGGGGTGGGGGCAAGAGACCCTCCAGACATATACCCAAAAGGCAGTGGAAGGCAGCGGGGACAAAGTTAATGCCAGGCGCACAGCATCGTGAACATGGATGCAGGGCAGGAAGAAGTTCAATACTTTGACATGAGTGGTCAAGGTGAGTGAGGTCAACTGTCAAGTGGCGTCTCCTACCAACTGGTCCACACACGACACCCCCATCACCCACATACCAACAAACTCTTTCTATCAGTACTCAACTCTTCCAACCAGATGCTTCCTCTCACCCTTACACATTACCAATGTTGCAAGCCGCCGAACCACAACTCACAGGCCACACACACCGGCCGGCACATCATCCAGACACACGTCCCACTTTCTTGCAGGAGAAGGTGGCGCATATCAGGAGGTAGCAAGTGGCAGTGGCATTTAGCCACTCGAGCCTGTTCCGCCATTCAGTGAGATCATGCTGTACCTGTGACCTCACTCCATATACCCGCCTTAGCCCCATATCCCTTAATACTCCTGGTTCACAGAAATCTATCAATCTCAGATTTAACATTCACAATTGAGCTAACATTAACTGCCATCTGCAGAAGAGTGTTCCAAACTTCTCCCACCCTTTGCGTGTAGAAGCATTTCCAAACTTCACTCCTCCACGTCCTGGCTCTAAATGTTAGGCTATGCCCCCGAGTCCTAGTATTCAAGTCTAGGAGACCTCCAGAAACAGTTACAAATGTCTCGGCAACCAGAAGCAATAATCCAGCCACTAGCCTGTAAATCCTGAATGGTGCCTTTAAATAGCACCAGTGGGGGGCCTTCCTGGCACTTTAAGACCTGTTCAGATGGTCGGGGTTAAGACCGTGCGTTGAGTTGAGCTGTTAAGTCCCATAATGGTGTCTATCACTTTAAATCAGCGTAGCACACTGATTGAAACCATTTTCTCCCAACTTTACATGATTCCAGTGTTCATTATCTGCGCCTGCGCTTACTCCTATACCAAGATGGCGTCCGGCGCACGTCACGCTGGAAACGTGTGCGCAGAGCCAAGATGCCATCTTGGATGTCGGAGAGGCCGTGTAGTGCCGAAACAACGGGCGCTATACCGCTCATTTTCATGCCCATAGTACTTTAGGGACTCTATGGTGATAAGAAAATTAACAATTTCAAAAAACTAAATTAAATTAAGGTGAAAACAAAAGCAAAACCCAGCAGATGCTGGAAATCTGAAATAAAAACAGAAAATGATGGAAATACTGAGCATCTGTGGAGAGAGGAAGGCAGAGTTAATGTTTCAAGTCTCAGGACCCTTCATCAGAATCCGGTCCATGTCGCCTTGCTTCCTCTGCCGGGCGGGAAATAAAATTGCCGGAACGCTTTCCTGCCAGAATCCTGCTCCGAATTAAAATCCACTCCAATGATTCAGATCTGTTGAGGCCAATACACTTTCTACCTGTGAGATGCAACCAATTTGGATTGAATAATAGAGTTACATATAGTCTACAGCACAGAAACAGGCCATTCGGCCCAACTGGTCTACGCCAGCATTTATGCTCCACATGAGCCTCCTCCCTCCCTAATTCATCTCCCCTATCAACATATCCTTCTATTCCTTTCTCCCTCATGTGTTTATCCAGCTTCCCCTTAAATGCATCTCTGCTATTCACCTCAACTACTCCATGTGGTAGTGAGTTCCACATTCTTACCACTCTCTGGGTAAAGAAATTTCTCCTGAATTCCCTTTTGGATTTATTAGTGACTATTTTATATTTATGGCCCCGAGTTTCGACAGCTCCGGAATTGGAAACATTTTCTCTACATCTACCCTATCAAACCCTTTCATTATCTAAAGACCTCTATCAGGTCACCCCTCAGCCTTCTCTTTTTCTAGAGAAAAGTTCCCCAGCCTGATCAGCCTTTCCTGATACATGTATCCTCTCAGTTCTGGTATCATCCTTGTGAATCTTTTTTGCATCTTCTCCAATGCCTCTATGTCCTTTTTATAATATGGAGACCAGAACTGTGCACAATACTCCAAATGTGGTCTAACCAAAGTTCTATACAAGTATAATATAATTTCTCTGCTTTTCAATTCTATCCCTCTAGAAATGAACCCCAGTGCTTTGTTTGCTTTTTTTTATGGCCTTATTAACCTGTGTTACTACTTTTAGTGATTTTTGTAGCTGTATCCCTAGATCCCTTTACTCCTGTACCCCATTTAAACTCTTATTATCCCTAGGGAATGGCCTCCCTATTTTAATGCACCACCTCACACTTATCTATATTGAAATGTATTTGCCAATTACACGCCCTTTCTGTAAGTTGATTAATGTCCTCTTGTAATTTGTCACATTCTTCCTCAGTATTAACTACACCCCCCAATCTGGTGTCGTCTGCAAATTTTAAAATTGTGCTTCCAATTCCTGAGTCCAAATCATTTATGTAAATGGTGAACAACAGTGGTCCCAGTACCGATCCTTGTAGAACACCACTTCCCACCTTTGTCCAGTCTGAGTAACTACTCTTAACTCCTACTCTCTGTTTTCTGTTTTGTAGTCAGCTTGCTATCCATTCTGCTATTTGTTCCCAGACTTCCATGCTCTGACCTTAGTCATAGTCTATTATACCTTATCGAAGGCATTTTGAAAATCCAAACATCTACTGCATTGCCCTTTTCTACTCTTTCTGTTACTTCTTCAAAGAATTCAATAAGGTTGATCAAGCATAAGCCACAGACAATGCACACATAACAGATAGACAACACATAAACACACACACAATACAGACACACAACACATAAACATACACACAATACAGACACACAACACATAAACACACACAACACACACACACAAAATATACACAACACATAAACACATACAATACTTAATCACACACACACAATAGACACATACACTGCATAAACACACACAATACACACAACACAGACACAACATATAAACAAGTGCACACACAACACATACAGCACATATAGAACACACACACATGACACATACACAACAAATAAACACACACACAGACACCACACACTACACAACACAATGCACACAACACAAACACACAAACAATACACACACAACACAGACATACACAACACAATACACACACAACACATAAACACAAACACAATATACACAATATGCAAACAACACATATAGAACACAAACACACGCACACAATACACATACAACATATACATAATAAATGAAAAGACACAACACAAACACACACAGATAATACATACAACATATTCACAACACAAACACACAGACAATGCACACACACAACACACAGTACACACACACAACACATACACAATACTCACACAATACATGCACACAACACATACACAATATAAAAACAGGCACACAACACACACAAAACAAAAACACACAAAACATGTAAACGCATACACACAACACATGCACAACACTTAATCACACACTCTCAATGAACACACACAAAAAACACACACAATACACACATTGCATATACACAACACACACAGTAGACGCATACACAACAGATACATAACACAAACACACACATAGTACACACACATTACACACAATACATAAACACACACACAACACATACACAGTACATAAACACACACATACAATACACACGCAACACATACACAACACACACACAGTACTCACACATCACATACACAATGCATAAAAACATATCGAACAAAATACACAAAACAAATACACAAACATGCGCACCACACATACACAACACTAAAACATGCACACAAACATATACAACACATTCACGACACACTCACAACACATACACAGCACATAAACACATACAGACAATATACACACACAACTCACACACATCACATATACAGACACAAAATACACACAACACATGAACACTATACACAATATACAAACACACACACATCACATCAACACACATAGGCAATACACACACAACAAATACACATCACATCAACAGACACAAACACACACACACAATACATACACAACAGATAAACACACAATACAAACACACACACAATACATACACAACACACAAACACACACAATACATACTCAATACATGAATAGACACACACAGACAATACATATATACATAACACAGACACAACACATAAACACATACACATTACACAACCACAGCACACAAACCAAAGACCCACACAACACATATACAACACATTAACACACAACACACACACACAATGCACACACAACACATACAGAACGCACACACAACACATACAGAACGCACACACAACACATACAGAACGCACACACAATACACACACAACACTCACAACACAAACACTCCGACTATACACACAACACATACACAACACACACAATACACACAACACATGCACAACACAGAAACACACAAAGACAATACATACATAAGAACATAAGAAATAGGAGCAGGAGTAGGCCAATAGGCCTCTCGAGCCTGCTCCGCCATTCAATAAGATCATGGCTGATCTGATCCTAACCTCAAATTTAAATTCATGTCCAATTTCCTGCCCGCTCCCCGTAACCCCTAATTCCCTTTACTTCTAGGAAACTGTCTATTTCTGTTTTAAATTTATTTAATACACAACACATTCACATCATATAAACATACACAAAAAATGCACACAACCCATACGCAACACATAAACACACACAAAGAATGCACACGCATACACAACACACAAACACACAATGCATACTCAATACATGAACAAACACACACAGACAATACATATATACATAACACAGACACAACACACAAACCAAAGACCCACACAACACATATACAACACATAAACACACAACACACACACACACAATATGCACACACAACACATACAGTACGCACACACAATACACACACAACACTCACAACACAAACACTCCGACAATACACATAACACATACACAACACACACAATACACACAACACAGAAACACACATGAACACACAAAGACAATACATACACAACACATTCACAACATATAAACATATACAAAAAATGCACACAACCCATATGCAACACATAAACACACACAAAGAATGCACACACATACACAACACAAACACACACAGACAACACACACATACAACAAATACACAACACATAAACAAACACACAATATAACCACGCACACAATACACAATACATAAACACACACAACACATACATAAACACACATAACACATACACAACACAAACACACACAACACATATACTATGTGAACAGACTCACAACACATAACAACACAAACACACACAGACAATATATGAACACACAACACATACACAACACAAGCACACACAATGCACACACATAGAACACACAGTACATATTCATACAACACATACACATCACAAACACGCATATAACACTCACACAATAAATGTACATAAACACACATACACAATACACACACAACACATAATACACACAATACACAACACAAACACCCACAATACATAAACACATAAGCACAAACACACCATGAACACACACAACACAACACATTATCACACACACAATACACACCCACAACATACGCACAATACACACAACACAAATACACACAATACATATACACAATACACACACAACACATACCACGTACACATGAATACACACACAATAAACACACAACATATACACAACATGCACAAAACAATACAACACAAACATGTTCACAATATGCACACAACATAATAACACCACATCACAAACATATCAGCACGCAAGGACAATACACACACATAATACACACACACAGACAAAACACACATGTGGCACATAAACACACATGTGGCACATAAACACACATGTGGCACATAAACACACACACGTGGCACATAAACACACACACGTGGCACATAAACACACACACGTGGCACATAAACACACACAATACAAATACAATACACACAACACATAATCACACATACACAACACCTAATCACACACAATATACACACAACACGTGGTCATACACAGATAATAGAGAACAACACACACAATACATACACAACACATACACAACACAAACACACACAATACACACACAACATATACCACACACAGATGTACACACACACACACCATACACAATACATATACACACATAGAACAAACAGAACACATACACAACACATAAACACACATGCAATACACACAACACATACACAACACACAAACAATACACACAGTACACACTCATACAACACATACACACTGTATACACATGCAAACACATATACAATACAAACACACACACAACACATACACAACACGTACACATACTACCTGCACAACAATTACACACAACAAACAGAACACATAAACAACACATAAACACAACACACACACATGCACACAACACAGCATATACACAACACATACACACAATACCCACCATATACACACAGAACACACACTACGTACAACACATACACACAACATACACAATACATAAACACATAGCAAACATAATTCACACACAACACACACAACTCACAAACACAACACATACACAGCACATAAACACACACAACACAAACCATAAACACACACTACACACACCACATACACAAACAACATATACATATCACATACACGCACAAAACATAGACAACACATAAACACACACTCACTCACAAACGCAACCTACATCTCACACATTCACAAACTCATTGGCCCCGATATTAGAATGGAGTTGGGATTGCAGTGGGGGGGTGATTGGGTGCGTGGGTAACCCGCCCAATAAAAAATGTCCATTTCGCACGCAATTGCGAATCAGTTGGTGCCACTTAACGTGGCTACCGGGTTTGCCATCTGAAAGCTGTGCAGCGGACAGACTGCGGGCAGACTGCGAACCCACATCACAGGTTGTCAGCTGGAGGAGCTCTATTTAAAGGGGTAGTCCTCCAATGGCTTCTCCCGGAGCAAACACCGACACACCACAATGGAGCAGCACGGGGGCAAGGCTGCTCCAAGATTCAACGATGACTCACTCCAGGTGCTACTGGATGGGGTGAGGTGGAGGAGGGATCTGTTCTACCTGGCGGATGGGAGGAAGTGGCCTCGAGGTGGCAGAGGAGGTCACCAGCAGCAGCAACATCTCCCATACCTGGATCCAGTGCAGGAAGCGTTTCAATGACCTAACTAGGTCAGTCAAAGTGAGTACACTTACTCATTCTCCTGCACTCCGTCTTCCACATCACCGCCCCCACCCCCCAACTCATTCTGCACTGCTGACACTACTCTATCACATCACTCCTCACACCCACTCAAAGCTCATCCTCAACTTACCTGCTCTTCCTCAGCACTTCCTCACCTCCCCCGTACTCATCCCACCTCTACAACTCAACCCAATCCTCATACAATGTCATGGCTCTGTCTCATACTCACCCTCTGATGCATCTCATACTGCACCCAAACCAATGCATTCATCGGTTGGCCACGTCACCATCACTCACTCACGCGTCTCTACTTTCTCCCCTTATGCACAGGAGAGGGAGAGGACCAGAGGGGGGCCACAACAAATCGTCGTCCTCACAGACGCAGAGCAGGAGGAGCTGGAGCTCATCCGAACCCTCGAGTGCCTGTCCATCGAGGACGCCAAGACTGGCACCCGACAAACATCTGGTGACAGAACTTTAACATTCAGCACACACAATATGATTTGATGTCGCAACATGACACATCTGTGATGATGCTTGATATTGCCTTCTGTTCTCTTACAGGCCCTTCAGCGACCGCAGTGACGGCAGAGGGCGATTCCTCAGAGGAGCTCTCGGCCTCTGAGGGTCCATCATAGTGAGCCATCCACCAGTGCAGGTACTCACAACTCGGTGGGTCCTACTCCTCAGTTGGCACCTGGTGAGTTACCACACACGTGAGCACGAGCAGACCCTGGTGGCAGGGGCAGCTGCGGAGAGTCCGCATCGGTGGGAGCACTCTTCTCCAGGTTCTGCTCAGCTGGACGCAGATGCTGAACCCTGGGAGTCATCCTTTAAAAGGAGAACGATCGAGGGACAGCAGCACATTTGCGAGGTGCTGGAACAGGTGCCACGCACACTCTCCACAATAGTGCAGAGGATGGAGGAGTCCAACTCCTGCACGAGTGGAATGGTGGCACAGATAAGAGAGGGCATCTCTGAGATACTGTCACGGGTAAGTGCGGGAATGTCTGCGATGGAGGGAAGGTTAGCCTCCATCAAGCTTCAAACACAACTCACAAATGAGTCCATTCAGGCCCTGTCAACGGCCGTTCGGACTCAGGGTGAACAACATTCTGCTGCCTTAAACAGGCAGATACACTAGCACTGGCCTTACAAGGCATCATACATGTCTTCCAAACTGTTGTTCAGCAGAGTGGTAGGAGCGATGTGGGCCCAGGGGAGGGATGATGGCGAAAGGGGACATGGAAGTGGGGACACCACTCAAAGCGCTCCCACATTTCACCCCCCTCTCAACCAGTACCCGTAATGCTGCCTCCTCTCCTGGTGGCCGAGTCTACCCCTGCACAGGTGCAGGTGGAGCAGCCTTTGGAGGGGCCCTCGCGGGCTCCAAAACCCAGATGGCGTAGGCCCAAAGCATCTAATCAGTCAGGGCATGAACACGAGCAACCTGCCACTACCTCTGCTGCAGCCACAGGGGATGCACCATGTAGAAGTCGTCGGAAGCAAAAGGCGAAGGTTTTGTAAGCACAAAGGGGATACACAAGGGTGGTTGACAGTTGGTCATATTTTTTATTTATATTTGCTTTTTGTTAAACTCACATTAAATATTATGATTGTCACCACTACTGCCACGTCTTGGCCATTCTCGACTGGCTTTTCTAATAGGGCCATTTCATGAGGTTCACCATGAATGGCCAACACTTGATGCCACCCATTGGGTCACACTACAGTGGGTGTATGTGTAGTTGCAGGACTGTTTTGTGCAGGGGGGGTTGGGGGGTGCTGTTGTGGGTGCTGCTCTATCCAGGTGGTTTGAGGACTGGACTCTTCACATTTTTTGATGTTAGGAGAACCGTTCACATATCAGTGCGTCCCTGGCCTCTACTCTGCCCATAGGTTGCTCCTGCTCCTCGTGCTCCTCCTGCTCCTGCTTCTCCTCCTCCTCCTCCTCCTCCGCCTCCTCCTCCTGCTCCTCCTCCTCCTCCTGCTTCTCCTCCACCTCCTCCTCCTCCTCCTCCTCCTCCTCCTCCTCCTGCTCCTCCTCCTCCTCCTGCTTCTCCTCCACCTCCTCCTCCTCCTGCTCCTGCTTCTCCTCCTCCTCCTCCTCCTGCTCCTCCTCCTCCTGCTCCTCCTCCTCCTCCTGCTTCTCCTCCACCTCCTCCTCCTCCTCCTCCACCTCCTCCTCCTCCTCCTCCTCCTCCTGCTCCTCCTCCTCCTCCTCCTCCTCCTGCTCCTCCTTCTCCTCCACCTCCTCCTCCTCCTCCTGCTCCTCCTCCTCCTCCTCCTCCTGCTCCTCCTCCTCCTCCCCCTCCCCCTCCTCAATGTGGGTGGCAGATGTGGATGGGGCCTCCTCAGGCGGCACCCCTCTCTGTTGTGCCATTTTATGCAGGGCACACACACGACTATAATGCGTCCCACTCTGTCTGGTGTGTATTGAAGCACTCCCCCAGAACGATCAAGGCACCTTGCATCTTGAGCAGCAGAAGGGAAAAAAAATCTCCCTTGTGCCTAAAATTGCAATTGAGCATGCTCAATTGTAGACCTGGTGGTGATGCGGCTGTCATTATATCGACGCTGTTGCTCGGTGATGGGGTTCCTCACCGTGTGTGCAGGGGTATCCGTTGTTCCCGAGAAGCCAGCCCTTAAGGGTGTTCGATGCATGAAAGAGGGTCGGGATGTTGGATTCCCGGAGAATGAAGGAGTCGTGGCAGCTGCCAGGGAATCTGGCGCACACGTGAAGGAATCTTTTGTGGTGGTCGCAAATGAGCTGAGTGTTGATGGAGTGATAGCCCTTCCAGTTGATGAACAGTCCTGGCTCGTGTGGAGGTGCTCGTATTACAATATGGGTGCAATCGATTACACCCTGCACCCGTGGGAAGCCAGCCACAGAGTGGAATCTCTGCCCTCTCCATCTGGCTGAGGTCATCCATGGGGAAGTTGATGTACTGCAAAACCCTGCGAAACAAGCCGTCGGTGACCTGCCTTATGTGTGCAGACGACTGAGAGATCCCGGCGATGTCACCAGTGACATCCTGGAACGATCCAGAGGCGAAGAAGTTGAGGGCAGTGGTGACTTTGACAGCGACAGGTAAGGAGATGCTGCTCGGCCCAGCCGGCAGCAGCTCAGCATGAAGGAGGCTGCAGATGTCTGTGATTACCTGACGACTCACTCTGAGCCTCCGTATGCACTGCTCCTCAGAGAGGTCCAGGAAGCTGATCCTCGGTCTGTAGACCCTGTGGCGAGGGTAGTGCCTCCTGCGACGTTGCTCTCTCTGTTGTTGCCCTCCGTGCTCTTGTGCAGGTGTTTGTGGTGCAGCACCGTGTCGTGGAGCTCCACGTAGCGGAGGTGGACGCCGTGCCTGGCGATGATGGTGATGTTGCTCGTCCTCGGTTGTCGTGCTGAATGCAGCCATGACGCCCCCCATCCTAACGGTGTGAGTTTGAGTTTGTCTGCAAAGTAGTTAAATATGTTTGAACAGCAGAATTTTGAGTAGAAAGTAAGAATTTTCAGTGAAAACACAAAGATCTCGCAGCCAAAACTTTGTCTGAAAGAACAGAGTGCCCTGCTGCAATAAATGACCTTTTCTCCCCATCTGTCAAATAAGCATTTGAATGTCTCACTGGCTGCCGGCTGAAACACGTCTGTTGCAACACGGAGTGTTTCCCACAGCACGGGAAACACGCTGAGGATCCTTCAAAATGGCACCCCTGCCAAAATGTGGAGAAAATTAAGTAGTTCAACTATTTAAACTATCTCGACAACAGTGTAAAGTGTTATCCTGCCGGCTTTAATTGCCGGTGGGACTTCCTCATTCAGGAGATGCACACACCCAGACGGGTCACTGGGCGACCCGGAAGTCTGCGGGTTGGAGCCGGACACTGAACCCGAACGGGATTTCCCTGATTTTCGGAGCCCCCCATGCCCCCAACGCACCCGCAATGTCCCGAGAAAATCGAGCCCATTCTATTTAATCAACTGCACCTTTAGGCACAAGGGAGATTTTTTTTCTCTTCCAGAAGGATACCTGTGGTTTTCTAATCTGCGAGAATCCATTGCAAATCCCACATGACTTTTAGAAGGAATTGGCCGAGTGCCAGCAATGGCCTTTTCTCAGTGTATATTTTCTTAAATTCTAAGCACAGCCCAAGAGTAGCTGAGGAAAGAGCTGCAGCATTTTCATTCCTTCTCTTCAAAGACATACAATGTTAGCTATGTAGGTGTGTCCATACGAATATGTATAATGTTAAAGAAAATTGCAGGACTGCTTCATATCTATCAAGATATCCATCTAAGTATTTTTTCATATGAGGTCCCAAACTTTTTCATGTTTATTTTTCAGGTCAACCCAGCCCCATATTATGAGGCTTGTGTACGTGATGCATGTGCCTGTGACACTGGTGGGGATTGTGAATGTTTCTGCACAGCTGTAGCTGCCTACTCTTTGGCCTGCAGTATGGTCGGGGTGTGCATTTCCTGGAGGAACCCTGAAGTTTGTCGTGAGTAATATTCTGCTTTCATTCAATTTTAGGTTTGGGAGGGTATCTAATGCCAGTATTTTCCACCCAGACCCTCACCTCAGGGTTATTCACCATCCACAGCTGAGAGGTCAGGCCCCTAAGTTACACCTGGATTAACCTTGAAATTTACACCAATCTTCTCGTCGGTGAGTTACGCTGAAATTTCCTGAGAATCTCATTCGCATCATCAAAACCACCTTAAAACAAGTGTGAATCAGTGCAAACAGGCAAAGAAAGCACCAAACCGACACCATATTCCTTCTTAAAGACCCCCTTTATGCAAGAAAATTACAATTTGAAGCCATCAAATTATCATTTATACACATTAGGTACAGCATGTTTAAAAAAATGCAGTTTCTAAAGCCTTCAATTTTGAATGTAACTCACTCTGATGCTGTAAAAGTGCATTCAAAGATACAATAACACAGTGCAGGTCTCAGTGAGAAATAGTAAAAAGTCACTTTAAAAATGGCCATAAAACAACTGATATGTGACTGTGGGTCGTGCTGTGCCTCCAGTTTGCAGCATAAATTTACAGCCCCTTCACAACTGGCATGAACGGAGGAAACTCACATTCTCTGGTGTTTTGCATTGGCTGGAGCTGTGATAATGTGCGGCGGACGATTTCAGCCGATGGTTTCGCTGAATCGGCAGAAAAGATCAATGAAACTCGGGTATTCCATAAAAATGGGCCGAAGTAACTTGCACCCAAATTTCCTCGGCATTATACCATTCTCATGCCGTTGATTCGCTGCAAGTTCTCACGGAATTTCAGGCCAGTGGTAGAATTTCATTTTCACCGCCTGGGTGGTAAACTGGTGGAGTGCATCGCCTGCCCGATATAGAAGCCGAGGCAGTGAAGATGAGAATTTACCCCATGGTGCTTGAATAACAAGAAGAAAAACTCAGCAGATTAATTCTCTCTTTTCAGCTCTGTTTTGTGATTATTATAATCCTAATGATGAGTGCGAATGGCACTATGCACCTTGTGGGATTCCATGTATGAAAACGTGCCAAAATCCTGGTGGAGCATGCTCCAAAATTATCCCCAAGCTTGAAGGTAATATTTCTACTCATTCATTAATATGATAATTTAATTTATTATTTTATTAGATGTTTATTTACAAGCTAAAATTACATAATTTCAGAAATATTTTGTTTGTTCCAGTCAAGTGAACAAAATCCATTACAGACTTTAATTGTGAAGGAAAATCATCCAAAAGATCAACTGTTTCACACTGCCCTGAACAATTTATTGAAATAACAAGTAGTCCGCTTGATCAGTACTTCATCCACTAGCCTAAACATCCACCCACCTCTATCACTGGCTTACCGTGGCCGCAGCGTGTACTATTTACAGGATGCACTGCAGCAACTCACCAAGGCTTGTTCTGCAGCATTTCCCAAACCCACAACCCACTTCGCCTAGAAGGACAAAGGCAACAGATGCACAGGAACATCATCATCTCCAAGTTTGTTTTAAAGTCACATGCCATCCTGACTTGGATGTGTATTGCTGTTCCTTCGTGGTTGTTGGGTCAAAATCCTAGAACTCCCTAACTAACAGCATTGTGAGAGTACCTTCACATCATTGACTGCAGCGATTCAAGAAGAAAGTACAGCACCTTCTCAAGGGTAACTAGGGATGGGCAATAAATGGCAGCATTTCCGGCGATGCCCACTTCCTGAGAATTAATTTGAAGAAAAAGAAACTACACAGCAGATTACATCAACAGTTAACAGGGTTAGATGTAGGGCGACCACTGAACAGCTACAGCTAAATTACTCTGTGATTAGGAGTGAATAAATCCGGTGGAGAGAAAACATGAGCCATTCATTTATCAGGAGCTCACTGATGTGGAGCTGACTACTGTTAGAGAGTGAGCAGTAATCTAACACCATTGTCACATCCCATAGGCTGCTACCCAGACTGTCCTGATGATAAGCCGTTTTTGGATGAGGAAAGTATGCAATGTGTTGCACTGGATCACTGTTCCTGTCATATTAATGGGAAACACTATGAGCCAGGCCAGACTGTGCCAAGCACTCAGAACTGTGAATCATGGTAAGTTTTACCATAAACATTCCGACATTTTCTTATTAATGGAACAATTATTGCATTAATAAAGATTCTTTTCTTTTTGTGGGGGAGGAGGGAAGAGTTTATTTTGTTTTGGGTGCGGGACACTGATGTTGGACAATGGGGAACTTTCTACTTTCGGAACTCAGTATTAACAGGAAATGTTCCTAACTCAATATAGCATGGGTTAGAGACAGAGCAAACTTTCTTCTACTTCAACCGTGTGTCTTTTCCTGCCACTACTTGGTGAATGTTTTCTCCTTTGTGAAGCACCCTCTGATATTCATTACGTGACAGGTGTTATTTAATTCCAAGTTCTTATTGACTGTCTTATAGGATTGCCAACTCTGGTAGGAGGCATTCCTGGAAGTTTGATCGCGTGACATTCTGACCACAAGACGTGTGTGATCATATGACGTCTGTAACTTTAATTGGGCCGGAATTTACTGTAACCGTTTGTTAGACTTGCCCTTTCCATGAGCTTTTGTACTGAAAGTTGCTTTTAGGGATCCAAACGGGCATTTGGGACCGATGTGAACAGGGCAAGCAACTATGTATCTCCTTAGCCAATCAGATTGAAGAATTGTTAATGAACAGCGCAGAGTCTGAACCAGGAAGCGTAAGTTCGAATAGTGAATTCAATGTCAAGTCAGGGACAGAAAGCAAAATAAAGAGATGGAAATAAAGATTGGTTTAAGAGAGACAGAAAAAGAGACAGAAAAAGGAAAAGTAAAAAGAATGTATTTACATTTTAAAAAAAATCTCCAACAGCAATTAAAAGCTGAAGGAATGAGAATCCACACTTGTAAAAGTTAATTTTCAGTGCCAGAGAGGTTGTTTGGCAGTAATTAAGACTTATCACGCCGTTAAAAAGGATACTTAGACTGAAAAGGACAAGCCCTAACTTTCTGTGGTGATTGTAAACAATTTTACAACACCATGTTATAGTCCAACAATTTTATTTTTAATTCCACAAGCTTTCGGAGGCTTCCTCCTTCCTCAGGTGGTGAAGGAAGGAGCAAGCCTCCGAAAGCTTGTGGAATTAAAAATAAAATTGTTGGACTATAACGTGGTGTTGTAAAATTGTTTACAATTGTCAACCCCAGTCCATCAAGGGGTACGGTAGCATAGTGGTTATGTTACTGAGCTAGTAATCCAGAGGCCTGGACTAAAATCCAGAGTCTTGAGTTCAAATCCCGCCACGGCAGCTGGCGAATTTAAATTCAATTAATTAAAAAATAAAATCTGGAATTAAAATACTAGTATCAGTGATGATGGCCATGAAACTACCGGATTGTCGTAAAAACCCATCTGGTTCACTAATGTCCTTTAGGGAAGGAAACCTGCCGCCCTTACCCGGTCTGGCCTATATGTGACTCCAGACCCACAGCAATGTGGTTGATTCTTAATTGCCCTCTGAAATGGCCTAGCAAGCCACTCAGTTGTAAAATCTCGCTACGAAAAGTCATAATAAGAATAAAACCGGACGGACCACCCGGCATCGGACCACTAGGCACCGGACACGACAACGGCAAAACACCAAGCCCAGTCGACCCTGCAAATCCTCCTCATGACCTTCTGGGGACTTGTGCCAAAATTTGGAGAGCTGTCCCACAGACTAGTCAAGCAACAGCCTGACAGAGCCAGACTCACAGAATCATACCTTTCAGCCAACGTCCCAGACTCTTCCATCACCATCCCTGGGTATGTCCTGACCCACCGGCAGGACAGACCCACCAGAGGTGGCGGTGCAGTGATATACAGTCAGGAGGGAGTGGCCCTGGGAGTCCTCAACATTGACTCTGGACCCCATGAAATCTCATGGCATCAGGTCAAACATGGGCAAGGAAACCTCCTGCTGATTACCACCTACCGCCCTCCCTCAGCTGATGAATCAGTCCTCCTCCATGTTGAGCACCACTTGGAGGAAGCACTGAGGGGAGCAAGGGCACAAAATGTACTCTGGGTGGGGGACTTCAATGTCCATCACCAAGAGTGGCTCGGGAGCACCACCACTGACCGAGCTGGCCGAGTCCTGAAGGACACAGCTGCTAGACTGGGCCTGCGGCAGGTGGTGAGCGAACCAACACGAGGGAAAAACTTACTTGACCTCGTCCTCACCAATCTACCTGTCGCAAATGCATCTGTCCATGACAGTATTGGTAGGAGTGACCACCGCACAGTCCTTGTGGAGATGAAATCCCGTCTTCGCACTGAGGACACCATCCAACGTGTTGTGTGGCACTACCACCGTGCTAAATGGGATAGATTCAGAACAGATCTAGCAGCTCAAAACTGGGCATCCATGAGGCGCTGTGGGCCATCAGCACAATCTGTAACCTCATGGCCCGGCATATTCCTCACTCTACCATTACCAACAAGCCAGGGGATCAACCCTGGTTCAATGAGGAGTGTAGAAGAGCATGCCAGGAGCAGCACCAGGCGTACCGAAAAATGAGGTGCCAACCTGGTGAAGCTACAACTCAGGACTACATGCATGCTAAACAGCGGAAGCAACATGCTAAGACAGAGCTAAGCGATTCCACAACCAACGGATCAGATCAAAGCTCTGCAGTCCTGCCACATCCAGTCGTGAATGGTGGTGGACAATTAAACAACTAACGGGAGGAGGAGGCTCTGCAAACATCCCCATTCTCAATGATGGCGGAGTCCAGCACGTGAGTGCAAAAGACAAGGCTGAAGCGTTTGCAACCATCTTCAGCCAGAAGTGCCGAGTGGATAATCCATCTCAGCCTCCTCCCGATATCCCCACCATCATGGAAGCCAGTCTTCAGCCAATTCGATTCACTCCACGTGATATCAAGAAACGGCTGAGTGCACTGGATAGAGCAAAGGCCATGGGCCCCGACAACATCCCAGCTGTAGTGCTGAAGACTTGTGCTCCAGAACTAGCTGCGCCTCTAGCCAAGCTGTTCCAGTACAGCTACAACACTGGCATCCACCCGACAATGTGGAAAATTGCCCAGGTATGTCCTGTCCACAAAAAGCAGGACAAATCCAATCTGGCCAATTACCGCCCCATCAGTCTACTCTCAATCATCAGCAAAGTGATGGAAGGTGTCGTCGACAGTGCTATCAAGCGGCACTTACTCACCAATAACCTGCTCACCGATGCTCAGTTTGGGTTCCGCCAGGACCACTCGGCTCCAGACCTCATTACAGCCTTGGTCCAAACATGGACAAAAGAGCTGAATTCCAGAGGTGAGGTGAGAGTGACTGCCCTTGACATCAAGGCAGCATTTGACCGAGTGTGGCACCAAGGAGCCCTAGTAAAATTGAAGTCAATGGGAATCAGGGGGAAAACTCTCCAGTGGCTGGAGTCATACCTAGCACAAAGGAAGATGGTAGTGGTTGTTGGAGGCCAATCATCTCAGCCCCAGGGCATTGCTGCAGGAGTTCCTCAGGGCAGTGTCCTCGGCCCAACCATCTTCAGCTGCTTCATCAATGACCTTCCCTCCATCATAAGGTCAGAAATGGGGATGTTCGCTGATGACTGCACAGTGTTCAGTTCCATTCGCAACCCCTCAGATAATGAAGCAGTCCGAGCCTGCATGCAGCAAGACCTGGACAACATCCAGGCTTGGGCTCATAAGTGGCAAGTAACATTCGCGCCAGATAAGTGCCAGGCAATGACCATCTCCAACAAGAGAGAGTCTAACCACCTCCCCTTGATATTCAACGGCATTACCATCGCCGAATCCCCCACCATCAACATCCTGGGGGTCACCATTGACCAGAAACTTAACTGGACCAGCCATATAAATACTGTGGCTACGAGAGCAGGTCAGAGGCTGGGTATTCTGCGGCGAGTGACTCACCTCCTGACTCCCCAAAGCCTTTCCACCATCTACAAGGCACAAGTCAGGAGTGTGATGGAATACTCTCCACTTGCCTGGATGAGTGCAGCTCCAACAACACTCAAGAAGCTCGACACCATCCAAGATAAAGCAGCCCGCTTGATTGGCACCCCATCCACCACCCTAAACATTCACTCCCTTCACCGCCGGCGCACTGTGGCTGCAGTGTGCACCATCCACAGGATGCACTGCAGCAACTCGCCAAGGCTTCTTCGACAGCACCTCCCAAACCCGCGACCTCTACCACCTAGAAGGACAAGGGCAGCAGGTGCATGGGAACAACACCACCTGCACGTTCCCCTCCAAGTCACACACCATCCCGACTTGGAAATATATCGCCGTTCCTTCATTGTCGCTGGGTCAAAATCCTGGAACTCCCTACCTAACAGCACTGTGGGAGAACCTTCAGCACACGGACTGCAGCGGTTCAAGAAGGCGGCTCACCACCACCTTCTCGAGGGCAATTAGGGATGGGCAATAAATGCCGGCCTTGCCAGCGACGCCCACATCCCGTGAACGAATAAAAAAAAATTTTAAAAAATCACCGGCATCTCCACATCATTTCTGTGGTGAGTTTAGTTCATTTCTACCATGCAAATACAGGAACTTCACGCTGTCCAATATATTTGAATGGTGAGTCAGACAGCGAGATGCCGTTTTCGCGAAAGCGAGGGTGGAACAGCGCATCTTGGACAGCAAGTTCTGGATTTTTGCGTTTAACTGCGCATCTGCCCTCGCCTGAAGTTGCTGTGCAATTTGCACATGAATAATGGTGAGCACTGTTAGCCTCACTGTTATTTTGACAGTAAATTCTGGCCCATTGTATTCACCTTATAAAGGTTGGGTCCCCTTTAGTTGAGTATCTTTGTTCGTGGGTTTGTGCCAGCATCTGTTGTGTGAGAAGTTCTGAGAATCAGGAGGCCGCCCCTGAGCAGGCAAAGAAGGAAAACCAAGGGTGGGGAAGAGGGGAAACCAAAGGTGGTGGGAACTTTGACTGGGTGGGAGTAACTCACTGCAATTGCTCCGATAAATAATAGTAATACCGGTAACACTCAGAATCCCTTCCGAGCCAACAGTAATACAATAACTTACTGATAGTCTATATGTACCTAGTTGTATGATATTCATCTGATTTCCACTGCAGCCCAATTTCCACTGCACTGCACAAGATGTGGTCAAACTCCCCAGTTGAAGCTACTTTTAATAGGTCCGATCTCTCTCCCTATCATCTTGGCCTCTGGTTTGGACTCAGGTTCACCACATTGCTACTGCAGTTCCCTGCTCAGCAGAAAATGCTGGTCTCCAAGCCCACTACATTCCCCAGTCTCCCTCTCTTCCCCCCCACAACATGAGCCCTAATTCCTCCTGAACCCCAATCCCCAGTATCCCTGTCTCCACGACCCTCCCATCTCCTGACCCCCATTCTCCAGTCTCCCTTCCACCTCCGATCCCCATTCGCCAGGCTCCCTCTCTCCCTGACCACCCATCCCCAACTGACATTCCCCAGTCTCCCTCTATTCCCCAAAGCTACCATCCCCGATTCCCCCTTCAATCACCCTCTCTCCCCGCGACTATTGATTGTTCCCAGCACACCATCTGGTCCTGGTTCTCTGTGGGGGTGGAACGTGATGTCATCGAGTAGCAGGTTTCTCTGTGGTGGTGGAACATGATGTCATCGAGTAGCAGGTTTCTCTGTGACGGTGGGACGTGATGTCACCGAGCAGGTGGTTTCTCTGTGGTGATGGGATGTGATGTCACCAAGCAGGTGGTTTCTCTGTGGTGATGGGATGTGATGTCATCGAGTAGCAGGTTTCTCTGTGACGGTGGGACGTGATGTCACCGAGCAGGTGGTTTCTCTGTGACGGTGGGATGTGATGTCACCGAGCAGGTGGTTTATTCTATGACGGTGGGACGTGATGTCACCGAGCAGGTGGTTTCTCTGTGATGGTGGGACGTGATGTCACCGAGCAGGTGGTTTCTCTGTGAAGGTGGGATGTGATGTCACCGAGCAGGTGGTTTATTCTGTGACGGTGGGATGTGATGTCACCGAGCAGGTGGTTTCTCTGTGACGGTGGGACGTGATGTCACCGAGCAGGTGGTTTATTCTGTGACGGTGGGACGTGATGTCACCGAGCAGGTGGTTTCTCTGTGACGGTGGGATGTGATGTCACCGAGCAGGTGGTTTATTCTGTGACGGTGGGATGTGATGTCACCGAGCAGGTGGTTTCTCTGTGACGGTGGGATGTGATGTCACCGAGCAGGTGGTTTCTCTGTGACGGTGGGATGTGATGTCACCGAGCAGGTGGTTTATTCTGTGACGGTGGGATGTGATGTCACCGAGCAGGTGGTTTCTCTGTGGCGGTGGGATGTGATGTCACCGAGCAGGTGGTTTATTCTATGACGGTGGGATGTGATGTCACCGAGCAGGTGGTTTCTCTGTGATGGTGGGATGTGATGTCACCGAGCAGGTGGTTTATTCTGTGACGGTGGGACGTGATGTCACCGAGCAGGTGGTTTCTCTGTGATGGTGGGACGTGATGTCACCGAGCAGGTGGTTTCTCTGTGACGGTGGGATGTGATGTCACCGAGCAGGTGGTTTATTCTATGACGGTGGGACGTGATGTCACCGAGCAGGTGGTTTCTCTGTGATGGTGGGACGTGATGTCACCGAGCAGGTGGTTTCTCTGTGACGGTGGGATGTGATGTCACCGAGCAGGTGGTTTATTCTGTGACGGTGGGATGTGATGTCACCGAGCAGGTGGTTTCTCTGTGACGGTGGGACGTGATGTCACCGAGCAGGTGGTTTATTCTGTGACGGTGGGATGTGATGTCACCGAGCAGGTGGTTTCTCTGTGGCGGTGGGACGTGATGTCACCGAGCAGGTGGTTTATTCTGTGACGGTGGGATGTGATGTCACCGAGCAGGTGGTTTCTCTGTGGCGGTGGGACGTGATGTCACCGAGCAGGTGGTTTATTCTGTGACGGTGGGATGTGATGTCACCGAGCAGGTGGTTTATTCTGTGACGGTGGGATGTGATGTCACCGAGCAGGTGGTTTATTCTGTGGCGGTGGGATGTGATGTCACCGAGCAGGTGGTTTATTCTGTGGCGGTGGGACGTGATGTCACCGAGCAGGTGGTTTCTCTGTGACGGTGGGATGTGATGTCACCGAGCAGGTGGTTTCTCTGTGACGGTGGGATGTGATGTCACCGAGCAGGTGGTTTCTCTATGACGGTGGGATGTGATGTCACCGAGCAGGTGGTTTCTCTGTGACGGTGGGATGTGATGTCACCGAGCAGGTGGTTTCTCTATGACGGTGGGATGTGATGTCACCGAGCAGGTGGTTTCTCTGTGACGGTGGGATGTGATGTCACCGAGCAGGTGGTTTCTCTGTGACGGTGGGATGTGATGTCACCGAGCAGGTGGTTTATTCTGTGGCGGTGGGACGTGATGTCACCGAGCAGGTGGTTTCTCTGTGGTGATGGGACGTGATGTCACCGAGCAGGTGGTTTCTCTGTGACGGTGGGACGTGATGTCACCGAGCAGGTTGTTTCTCTGTGATGGTGGGATGTGATGTCATCGAGCAGGTGGTTTCTCTATGGCGGTGGGACGTGATGTCACCGAGCAGGTTGTTTCTCTGTGACGGTGGGACGTGATGTCACCGAGCAGGTGGTTTCTCTGTGACGGTGGGATGTGATGTCACCGAGCAGGTGGTTTCTCTGTGACGGTGGGATGTGATGTCACCGAGCAGGTGGTTTCTCTGTGACGGTGGGATGTGATGTCACCGAGCAGGTGGTTTCTCTGTGACGGTGGGATGTGATGTCACCGAGCAGGTGGTTTCTTTGTGACGGTGGGATGTGATGTCACCGAGCAGGTGGTTTCTCTGTGACGGTGGGATGTGATGTCACCGAGCAGGTGGTTTCTCTGTGACGGTGGGATGTGATGTCACCGAGCAGGTGGTTTATTCTGTGACGGTGGGATGTGATGTCACCGAGCAGGTGGTTTATTCTGTGACGGTGGGACGTGATGTCACCGAGCAGGTGGTTTCTCTGTGACGGTGGGATGTGATGTCACCGAGCAGGTGGTTTCTCTGTGACGGTGGGATGTGATGTCACCGAGCAGGTGGTTTCTCTGTGACGGTGGGATGTGATGTCACCGAGCAGGTGGTTTCTCTGTGGCGGTGGGATGTGATGTCACCGAGCAGGTGGTTTATTCTGTGGCGGTGGGACGTGATGTCACCGAGCAGGTGGTTTATTCTGTGACGGTGGGACGTGATGTCACCGAGCAGGTGGTTTCTCTGTGACGGTGGGACGTGATGTCACCGAGCAGGTGGTTTCTCTGTGACGGTGGGATGTGATGTCACCGAGCAGGTGGTTTCTCTGTGACGGTGGGATGTGATGTCACCGAGCAGGTGGTTTCTCTGTGACGGTGGGATGTGATGTCACCGAGCAGGTGGTTTATTCTGTGACGGTGGGATGTGATGTCACCGAGCAGGTGGTTTCTCTGTGATGGTGGGACGTGATGTCACCGAGCAGGTGGTTTATTCTGTGACGGTGGGATGTGATGTCACCGAGCAGCTGGTTTATTCTGTGACGGTGGGATGTGATGTCACCGAGCAGGTGGTTTATTCTGAGGCGGTGGGACGTGATGTCACCGAGCAGGTGGTTTATTCTGTGACGGTGGGACGTGATGTCACCGAGCAGGTGGTTTCTCTGTGATGGTGGGACGTGATGTCATCGAGCAGGTGGTTTCTCTGTGACGGTGGGACGTGATGTCACCGAGCAGGTGGTTTCTCTGTGACGGTGGGATGTGATGTCACCGAGCAGGTGGTTTCTCTGTGATGGTGGGACGTGATGTCATCGAGCAGGTGGTTTCTCTGTGACGGTGGGACGTGATGTCACCGAGCAGGTGGTTTCTCTGTGACGGTGGGATGTGATGTCACCGAGCAGGTGGTTTCTCTGTGACGGTGGGATGTGATGTCACCGAGCAGGTGGTTTCTCTGTGACGGTGGGATGTGATGTCACCGAGCAGGTGGTTTATTCTGTGACGGTGGGATGTGATGTCACCGAGCAGGTGGTTTCTCTGTGACGGTGGGATGTGATGTCACCGAGCAGGTGGTTTCTCTGTGACGGTGGGACGTGATGTCACCGAGCAGGTGGTTTATTCTGTGACGGTGGGATGTGATGTCACCGAGCAGGTGGTTTATTCTGTGACGGTGGGATGTGATGTCACCGAGCAGGTGGTTTCTCTGTAACGGTGGGATGTGATGTCACCGAGCAGGTGGTTTCTCTGTGGTGGTGGGATGTGATGTCACCGAGCAGGTGGTTTCTCTGTGACGGTGGGACGTGATGTCACCGAGCAGGTGGTTTCTCTGTGACGGTGGGATGTGATGTCACCGAGCAGGTGGTTTATTCTGTGATGGTGGGATGTGATGTCACCGAGCAGGTGGTTTCTCTGTGACGGTGGGATGTGATGTCACCGAGCAGGTGGTATCTCTGTGACGGTGGGACGTGATGTCACCGAGCAGGTGGTTTCTCTATGACGGTGAGATGTGATGTCACCGAGCAGGTGGTTTCTCTGTGACGGTGGGATGTGATGTCACCGAGCAGGTGGTTTATTCTGTGGCGGTGGGACGTGATGTCACCGAGCAGGTGGTTTCTCTGTGGTGATGAGATGTGATGTCACCGAGCAGGTGGTTTCTCTGTGACGGTGGGATGTGATGTCACCGAGCAGGTGGTTTCTCTGTGACGGTGGGATGTGATGTCACCGAGCAGGTGGTTTCTCTGTGACGGTGGGATGTGATGTCACCGAGCAGGTGGTTTATTCTGTGACGGTGGGATGTGATGTCACCGAGCAGGTGGTTTATTCTGTGACGGTGGGACGTGATGTCACCGAGCAGGTGGTTTCTCTGTGACGGTGGGACGTGATGTCACCGAGCAGGTAGTTTCTCTGTGACGGTGGGATGTGATGTCACCGAGCAGGTGGTTTATTCTGTGGCGGTGGGACGTGATGTCACCGAGCCGGTGGTTTCTCTGTGGTGATGGGATGTGATGTCACCGAGCAGGTGGTTTCTCTGTGACGGTGGGATGTGATGTCACCGAGCAGGTGGTTTCTCTGTGGTGGTGGGATGTGATGTCACCGAGCAGGTGGTTTCTCTGTGACGGTGGGATGTGATGTCACCGAGCAGGTGGTTTCTCTGTGACGGTGGGACGTGATGTCACCGAGCAGGTGGTTTCTCTGTGACGGTGGGATGTGATGTCACCGAGCAGGTGGTTTATTCTGTGACGGTGGGATGTGATGTCACCGAGCAGGTGGTTTCTCTGTGACGGTGGGACGTGATGTCACCGAGCAGGTGGTTTATTCTGTGGCGGTGGGATGTGATGTCACCGAGCAGGTGGTTTCTCTGTGACGGTGGGACGTGATGTCACCGAGCAGGTGGTTTATTCTGTGACGGTGGGATGTGATGTCACCGAGCAGGTGGTTTCTCTGTGACGGTGGGATGTGATGTCACCGAGCAGGTTGTTTCTCTGTGACGGTGGGATGTGATGTCACCGAGCAGGTGGTTTCTCTGTGACGGTGGGACGTGATGTCACTGAGCAGGTGGTTTCTCTGTGACGGTGGGACGTGATGTCACCGAGCAGGTGGTTTCTCTGTGACGGTGGGATGTGATGTCACCGAGCAGGTGGTTTCTCTGTGACGGTGGGATGTGATGTCACCGAGCAGGTGGTTTCTCTGTGACGGTGGGATGTGATGTCACCGAGCAGGTGGTTTCTCTGTGACGGTGGGATGTGATGTCACCGAGCAGGTGGTTTATTCTGTGACGGTGGGATGTGATGTCACCGAGCAGGTGGTTTATTCTGTGACGGTGGGATGTGATGTCACCGAGCAGGTGGTTTCTCTGTGACGGTGGGATGTGATGTCACCGAGCAGGTGGTTTCTCTGTGACGGTGGGATGTGATGTCACCGAGCAGGTGGTTTCTCTGTGACGGTGGGATGTGATGTCACCGAGCAGGTGGTTTCTCTGTGGCGGTGGGACGTGATGTCACCGAGCAGGTGGTTTATTCTGTGACGGTGGGATGTGATGTCACCGAGCAGGTGGTTTCTCTGTGACGGTGGGACGTGATGTCACCGAGCAGGTGGTTTATTCTGTGACGGTGGGACGTGATGTCACCGAGCAGGTGGTTTATTCTGTGACGGTGGGACGTGATGTCACCGAGCAGGTGGTTTATTCTGTGACGGTGGGACGTGATGTCACCGAGCAGGTGGTTTCTCTGTGACGGTGGGATGTGATGTCACCGAGCAGGTGGTTTCTCTGTGACGGTGGGACGTGATGTCACCGAGCAGGTGGTTTATTCTGTGACGGTGGGATGTGATGTCACCGAGCAGGTGGTTTCTCTATGGCGGTGGGACGTGATGTCACCGAGCAGGTGGTTTCTCTGTGACGGTGGGATGTGATGTCACCGAGCAGGTGGTTTATTCTGTGACGGTGGGATGTGATGTCACCGAGCAGGTGGTTTCTCTGTGACGGTGGGATGTGATGTCACCGAGCAGGTGGTTTCTCTGTGACGGTGGGATGTGATGTCACCGAGCAGGTGGTTTCTCTATGGCGGTGGGACGTGATGTCACCGAGCAGGTGGTTTCTCTGTGATGGTGGGACGTGATGTCACCGAGCAGGTGGTTTCTCTGTGACGGTGGGATGTGATGTCACCGAGCAGGTGGTTTCTCTGTGACGGTGGGATGTGATGTCACCGAGCAGGTGGTTTCTCTGTGACGGTGGGATGTGATGTCACCGAGCAGGTGGTTTCTCTGTGGCGGTGGGATGTGATGTCACCGAGCAGGTGGTTTATTCTGTGACGGTGGGATGTGATGTCACCGAGCAGGTGGTTTCTCTGTGACGGTGGGATGTGATGTCACCGAGCAGGTGGTTTCTCTGTGACGGTTTGATGTGATGTCACCGAGCAGGTGGTTTTTCTGTGACGGTGGGATGTGATGTCACCGAGCAGGTGGTTTATTCTGTGACGGTGGGACGTGATGTCACCGAGCAGGTGGTTTCTCTGTGACGGTGGGATGTGATGTCACCGAGCAGGTGTTTTCTCTGTGACGGTGGGACGTGATGTCACCGAGCAGGTGGTTTCTCTGTGACGGTGGGATGTGATGTCACCGAGCAGGTGGTTTCTCTGTGACGGTGGGATGTGATGTCACCGAGCAGGTGGTTTCTCTGTGGTGATGGGATGTGATGTCACCGAGCAGGTGGTTTCTCTGTGACGGTGGGACGTGATGTCACCGAGCAGGTGGTTTCTCTGTGGTGATGGGATGTGATGTCACCGAGCAGGTGGTTTATTCTGTGACGGTGGGACGTGATGTCACCGAGCAGGTGGTTTCTCTGTGGTGGTGGGATGTGATGTCACCGAGCAGGTGGTTTCTCTGTGGTGATGGGATGTGATGTCACCGAGCAGGTGGTTTCTCTGTGACGGTGGGATGTGATGTCACCGAGCAGGTGGTTTCTCTGTGACGGTGGGACGTGATGTCACCGAGCAGGTGGTTTATTCTGTGACGGTGGGACGTGATGTCACCGAGCAGGTGGTTTCTCCGTGACGGTGGGATGTGATGTCACCGAGCAGGTGGTTTCTCTGTGACGGTGGGATGTGATGTCACCGAGCAGGTGGTTTCTCTGTGACGGTGGGATGTGATGTCACCGAGCAGGTGGTTTCTCTGTGACGGTGGGACGTGATGTCACCGTGCAGGTGGTTTCTCTGTGGCGGTGGGATGTGATGTCACCCAGCAGGTGGTTTCTCTGTGACGGTGGGACGTGATGTCACCGAGCAGGTGGTTTATTCTGTGGTGGTGGGATGTGATGTCACCGAGCAGGTGGTTTCTCTGTGGTGGTGGGATGTGATGTCACCGAGCAGGTTGTTTCTCTGTGACGGTGGGACGTGATGTCACCGAGCAGGTGGTTTCTCTGTGGTGGTGGGATGTGATGTCACCGAGCAGGTGGTTTCTCTGTGACGGTGGGACGTGATGTCACCGAGCAGGTGGTTTCTCTGTGACGGTGGGACGTGATGTCACCGAGCAGGTGGTTTCTCTGCGACGGTGGGACGTGATGTCACCGAACAGGTGGTTTCTCTGTGACGGTGGGATGTGATGTCACCGAGCAGGTGGTTTCTCTGTGGCGGTGGGAAGTGATGTCACCGAGCAGGTGGTTTCTCTGTGACGGTGGGTTGTGATGTCAGCGAGCAGGTGGTTTCTCTGTGACGGTGGGACGTGATGTCACCGAGCAGGTGGTTTATTCTGTGACGGTGGGATGTGATGTCACCGAGCAGGTGGTTTCTCTGTGACGGTGGGTTGTGATGTCAGCGAGCAGGTGGTTTCTCTGTGGCGGTGGGACGTGATGTCACCGAGCAGGTGGTTTCTCTGTGACGGTGGGTTGTGATGTCAGCGAGCAGGTGGTTTCTCTGTGGCGGTGGGACGTGATGTCACCGAGCAGGTGGTTTCTCTATGGCGGTGGGATGTGATGTCACCGAGCAGGTGGTTTCTCTGTGACGGTGGGACGTGATGTCACCGAGCAGGTGGTTTATTCTGTGACGGTGGGATGTGATGTCACCGAGCAGATGGTTTCTCTGTGGCGGTGGGATGTGATGTCACCGAGCAGGTGGTTTCTCTGTGACGGTGGGATGTGATGTCACCGAGCAGGTGGTTTCTCTGTGACGGTGGGAAGTGATGTCACCGAGCAGGTGGTTTCTCTGTGACGGTGGGACGTGATGTCACCGAGCAGGTGGTTTCTCTGTGGCGGTGGGAAGTGATGTCACCGAGCAGGTGGTTTCTCTGTGACGGTGGGATGTGATGTCACCGAGCAGGTGGTTTATTCTGTGACGGTGGGATGTGATGTCACCGAGCAGGTGGTTTCTCTGTGACGGTGGGATGTGATGTCACCGAGCAGGTGGTTTATTCTGTGACGGTGGGATATGATGTCACCGAGCAGGTGGTTTCTCTGTGATGGTGGGACGTGATGTCACCGAGCAGGTGGTTTCTCTGTGACGGTGGGACGTGATGTCACCGAGCAGGTGGTTTCTCTGTGACGGTGGGATATGATGTCACCGAGCAGGTGGTTTCTCTGTGATGGTGGGACGTGATGTCACCGAGCAGGTGGTTTCTCTGTGGCGGTGGGATGTGATGTCACCGAGCAGGTGGTTTCTCTGTGGCGGTGGGATGTGATGTCACCGAGCAGGTGGTTTATTCTGTGACGGTGGGATGTGATGTCACCGAGCAGGTGGTTTCTCTGTGACGGTGGGAAGTGATGTCACCGAGCAGGTGGTTTCTCTGTGGTGGTGGGATGTGATGTCACCGAGCAGGTGGTTTATTCTGTGACGGTGGGACGTGATGTCACCGAGCAGGTGGTTTATTCTGTGACGGTGGGATGTGATGTCACCGAGCAGGTGGTTTCTCTGTGACGGTGGGACGTGATGTCACCGAGCAGGTGGTTTATTCTGTGACGGTGGGATGTGATGTCACCGAGCAGGTGGTTTCTCTGTGACGGTGGGACGTGATGTCACCGAGCAGGTGGTTTCTCTGTGACGGTGGGACGTGATGTCACCGAGCAGGTGGTTTCTCTGTGACGGTGGGATGTGATGTCACCGAGCAGGTGGTTTCTCTGTGACGGTGGGACGTGATGTCACCGAGCAGGTGGTTTATTCTGTGACGGTGGGATGTGATGTCACCGAGCAGGTGGTTTCTCTGTGAGGGTGGGACGTGATGTCACCGAGCAGGTGGTTTATTCTGTGACGGTGGGATGTGATGTCACCGAGCAGGTGGTTTCTCTGTGACGGTGGGACGTGATGTCACCGAGCAGGTGGTTTCTCTGTGACGGTGGGATGTGATGTCACCGAGCAGGTGGTTTCTCTGTGGCGGTGGGACGTGATGTCACCGAGCAGGTGGTTTCTCTGTGGCGGTGGGATGTGATGTCACCGAGCAGGTGGTTTCTCTGTGACGGTGGGATGTGATGTCACCGAGCAGGTGGTTTCTCTGTGACGGTGGGATGTGATGTCACCGAGCAGGTGGTTTCTCTGTGGTGGTGGGATGTGATGTCACCGAGCAGGTGGTTTCTCTGTGACGGTGGGATGTGATGTCACCGAGCAGGTGGTTTATTCTGTGACGGTAGGACGTGATGTCACCGAGCAGGTGGTTTCTCTGTGACGGTGGGACGTGATGTCACCGAGCAGGTGGTTTCGCTGTGACGGTGGGATGTGATGTCACCGAGCAGGTGGTTTCTCTGTGACGGTGGGATGTGATGTCACCGAGCAGGTGGTTTCTCTGTGATGGTGGGATGTGATGTCACCGAGCAGGTGGTTTCTCTGTGACGGTGGGATGTGATGTCACCGAGCAGGTGGTTTATTCTGTGTTGGTGGGATGTGATGTCACCGAGCAGGTGGTTTATTCTGTGACGGTGGGATGTGATGTCACCGAGCAGGTGGTTTCTCTGTGACGGTGGGATGTGATGTCACCGAGCAGGTGGTTTCTCTGTGACGGTGGGATGTGATGTCACCGAGCAGGTGGTTTATTCTGTGTTGGTGGGATGTGATGTCACCGAGCAGGTGGTTTATTCTGTGACGGTGGGATGTGATGTCACCGAGCAGGTGGTTTCTCTGTGACGGTGGGATGTGATGTCACCGAGCAGGTGGTTTATTCTGTGACGGTGGGACGTGATGTCACCGAGCAGGTGGTTTCTCTGTGACGGTGGGATGTGATGTCACCGAGCAGGTGGTTTATTCTGTGACGGTGGGATGTGATGTCACCGAGCAGGTGGTTTCTCTGTGACGGTGGGACGTGATGTCACCGAGCAGGTGGTTTCTCTGTGACGGTGGGACGTGATGTCACCGAGCAGGTGGTTTCTCTGTGACGGTGGGACGTGATGTCACCGAGCAGGTGGTTTCTCTGTGGCGGTGGGATGTGATGTCACCGAGCAGGTGGTTTATTCTGTGACGGTGGGACGTGATGTCACCGAGCAGGTGGTTTCTCTGTGACGGTGGGATGTGATGTCACCGAGCAGGTGGTTTCTCTGTGACGGTGGGATGTGATGTCACCGAGCAGGTGGTTTCTCTGTGACGGTGGGACGTGATGTCACCGAGCAGGTGGTTTCTCTGTGACGGTGGGATGTGATGTCACCGAGCAGGTGGTTTCTCTGTGACGGTGGGACGTGATGTCACCGAGCAGGTGGTTTATTCTGTGACGGTGGGATGTGATGTCACCGAGCAGGTGGTTTATTCTGTGACGGTGGGATGTGATGTCACCGAGCAGGTGGTTTCTCTGTGACGGTGGGATGTGATGTCACCGAGCAGGTGGTTTATTCTGTGACGGTGGGATGTGATGTCACCGAGCAGGTGGTTTCTCTGTGACGGTGGGACGTGATGTCACCGAGCAGGTGGTTTCTCTGTGACGGTGGGACGTGATGTCACCGAGCAGGTGGTTTCTCTGTGATGGTGGGACGTGATGTCATCGAGCAGGTGGTTTATTCTGTGACGGTGGGACGTGATGTCACCGAGCAGGTGGTTTCTCTGTGACGGTGGGATGTGATGTCACCGAGCAGGTGGTTTATTCTGTGATGGTGGGACGTGATGTCACCGAGCAGGTGGTTTCTCTGTGACGGTGGGATGTGATGTCACCGAGCAGGTGGTTTCTCTGTGACGGTGGGATGTGATGTCACCGAGCAGGTGGTTTCTCTGTGACGGTGGGATGTGATGTCACCGAGCAGGTGGTTTATTCTGTGTTGGTGGGATGTGATGTCACCGAGCAGGTGGTTTATTCTGTGACGGTGGGACGTGATGTCACCGAGCAGGTGGTTTCTCTGTGACGGTGGGATGTGATGTCACCGAGCAGGTGGTTTCTCTGTGACGGTGGGATGTGATGTCACCGAGCAGGTGGTTTCTCTGTGACGGTGGGATGTGATGTCACCGAGCAGGTGGTTTCTCTGTGACGGTGGGATGTGATGTCACCGAGCAGGTGGTTTCTCTGTGACGGTGGGATGTGATGTCACCGAGCAGGTGGTTTATTCTGTGACGGTGGGACGTGATGTCACCGAGCAGGTGGTTTCACTGTGACGGTGGGACGTGATGTCACCGAGCAGGTGGTTTATTCTGTGACGGTGGGATGTGATGTCACCGAGCAGGTGGTTTATTCTGTGACGGTGGGATGTGATGTCACCGAGCAGGTGGTTTCTCTGTGACGGTGGGATGTGATGTCACCGAGCAGGTGGTTTATCTATGTCGGTGGGATGTGATGTCACCGAGCAGGTGGTTTCTCTGTGACGGTGGGACGTGATGTCACCGAGCAGGTGGTTTCTCTGTGACGGTGGGATGTGATGTCACCGAGCAGGTGGTTTCTCTATGGCGGTGGGATGTGATGTCACCGAGCAGGTGGTTTCTCTATGGCGGTGGGATGTGATGTCACCGAGCAGGTGGTTTCTCTGTGGTGATGGGATGTGATGTCACCGAGCAGGTGGTTTCTCTGTGACGGTGGGACGTGATGTCACCGAGCAGGTGGTTTATTCTGTGACGGTGGGATGTGATGTCACCGAGCAGGTGGTTTCTCTGTGACGGTGGGTTGTGATGTCACCGAGCAGGTGGTTTATTCTGTGACGGTGGGATGTGATGTCACCAAGCAGGTGGTTTCTCTGTGGTGGTGGGATGTGATGTCACCGAGCAGGTGGTTTCTCTGTGACGGTGGGATGTGATGTCACCGAGCAGGTGGTTTATCTATGTCGGTGGGATGTGATGTCACCGAGCAGGTGGTTTCTCTGTGACGGTGGGACGTGATGTCACCGAGCAGGTGGTTTCTCTGTGACGGTGGGATGTGATGTCACCGAGCAGGTGGTTTCTCTATGGCGGTGGGATGTGATGTCACCGAGCAGGTGGTTTCTCTATGGCGGTGGGATGTGATGTCACCGAGCAGGTGGTTTCTCTGTGGTGATGGGATGTGATGTCACCGAGCAGGTGGTTTCTCTGTGACGGTGGGACGTGATGTCACCGAGCAGGTGGTTTATTCTGTGACGGTGGGATGTGATGTCACCGAGCAGGTGGTTTCTCTGTGACGGTGGGTTGTGATGTCACCGAGCAGGTGGTTTATTCTGTGACGGTGGGATGTGATGTCACCAAGCAGGTGGTTTCTCTGTGGTGGTGGGATGTGATGTCACCGAGTAGGTGGTTTCTCTGTGGTAGTGGGATGTGATGTCACCGAGCAGGTGGTTTCTCTGTGACGGTGGGACGTGATGTCACCGAGCAGGTGGTTTCTCTGTGACGGTGGGATGTGATGTCACCGAGCAGGTGGTTTCTCTGTGACGGTGGGATGTGATGTCACCGAGCAGGTGGTTTCTCTATGGCGGTGGGATGTGATGTCACCGAGCAGGTGGTTTCTCTGTGGTGATGGGATGTGATGTCACCGAGCAGGTGGTTTATTCTGTGACGGTGGGATGTGATGTCACCGAGCAGGTGGTTTCTCTGTGACGGTGGGACGTGATGTCACCGAGCAGGTGGTTTCTCTGTGACGGTGGGATGTGATGTCACCGAGCAGGTGGTTTCTCTGTGACGGTGGGACGTGATGTCACCGAGCAGGTGGTTTCTCTGCGACGGTGGGATGTGATGTCACCGAGCAGGTGGTTTAATCTGTGGTGATGGGATGTGATGTCACCGAGCAGGTGGTTTCTCTGTGACGGTGGGATGTGATGTCACCGAGCAGGTGGTTTCTCTGTGACGGTGGGATGTGATGTCACCGAGCAGGTGGTTTCTCTGTGACGGTGGGACGTGATGTCACCGAGCAGGTGGTTTCTCTGTGACGGTGGGATGTGATGTCACCGAGCAGGTGGTTTCTCTGTGACGGTGGGATGTGATGTCACCGAGCAGGTGGTTTCTCTGTGACGGTGGGATGTGATGTCACCGAGCAGGTGGTTTCTCTGTGACGGTGGGATGTGATGTCACCGAGCAGGTGGTTTCTCTGTGACGGTGGGATGTGATGTCACCGAGCAGGTGGTTTCTCTGTGACGGTGGGATGTGATGTCACCGAGCAGGTGGTTTCTCTGTGACGGTGGGATGTGATGTCACCGAGCAGGTGGTTTATTCTGTGACGGTGGGATGTGATGTCACCGAGCAGGTGGTTTCTCTGTGGTGATGGGACGTGATGTCACTGAGCAGGTGGTTTCTCTGTGACGGTGGGATGTGATGTCACCGAGCAGGTGGTTTCTCTGTGACGGTGGGATGTGATGTCACCGAGCAGGTGGTTTCTCTGTGACGGTGGGATGTGATGTCACCGAGCAAGTGGTTTCTCTGTGACGGTGGGACGTGATGTCACCGAGCAGGTGGTTTCTCTGTGGCGGTGGGATGTGATGTCACCGAGCAGGTGGTTTCTCTGTGACGGTGGGATGTGATGTCAGCGAGCAGGTGGTTTATTCTGTGGTGGTGGGATGTGATGTCACCGAGCAGGTGGTTTCTCTATGACGGTGGGATGTGATGTCACCGAGCAGGTGGTTTCTCTGTGACGGTGGGATGTGATGTCACCGAGCAGGTGGTTTCTCTGTGACGGTGGGATGTGATGTCACCGAGCAGGTGGTTTCGCTGTAACGGTGGGATGTGATGTCACCGAGCAGGTGGTTTATTCTGTGACGGTGGGACGTGATGTCACCGAGCAGGTGGTTTCTCTGTGACGGTGGGACGTGATGTCACTGAGCAGGTGGTTTCTCTGTGACGGTGGGACGTGATGTCACCGAGCAGGTGGTTTATTCTGTGACGGTGGGATGTGATGTCACCGAGCAGGTGGTTTCTCTGTGACGGTTGGATGTGATGTCACCGAGCAGGTGGTTTCTCTGAGACGGTGGGACGTGATGTCACCGAGCAGGTGGTTTCTCTGTGACGGTGGGACGTGATGTCACCGAGCAGGTGGTTTATTCTGTGACGGTGGGATGTGATGTCACCGAGCAAGTGGTTTCTCTGTGACGGTGGGATGTGATGTCACCGAGCAGGTGGTTTCTCTGTGACGGTGGGATGTGATGTCACCGAGCAGGTGGTTTATTCTGTGACGGTGGAACGTGATGTCACCGAGCAGGTGGTTTATTCTGTGACGGTGGGATGTGATGTCACCGAGCAGGTGGTTTATTCTGTGACGGTGGGTTGTGATGTCACCGAGTAGGTGGTTTCTCTGTGACGGTGGGATGTGATGTCACCGAGCAGGTGGTTTCTCTGTGACGGTGGGATGTGATGTCACCGAGCAGGTGGTTTCTCTGTGGCGGTGGGACGTGATGTCACCGAGCAGGTGGTTTATTCTGTGACGGTGGGACGTGATGTCACCGAGCAGGTGGTTTATTCTGTGACGGTGGGATGTGATGTCACCGAGCAGGTGGTTTCTCTGTGACGGTGGGACGTGATGTCACCGAGCAGGTGGTTTCTCTGTGACGGTGGGACGTGATGTCACCGAGCAGGTGGTTTCTCTGTGGCGGTGGGATGTGATGTCACCGAGCAGGTGGTTTCTCTGTGATGGTGGGATGTGATGTCATCGAGCAGGTGGTTTATTCTGTGACGGTGGGACGTGATGTCACCGAGCAGGTGGTTTCTCTGTGATGGTGGGATGTGATGTCATCGAGCAGGTGTTTTATCTGTGACGGTGGGATGTGATGTCACCGAGCAGGTGGTTTATTCTGTGACGGTGGGACGTGATGTCACCGAGCAGGTGGTTTCTCTGTGACGGTGGGATGTGATGTCACCGAGCAGGTGGTTTCTCTGTGACGGTGGGATGTGATGTCACCGAGCAGGTGGTTTCTCTGTGACGGTGGGATGTGATGTCACCGAGCAGGTGGTTTCTCTGTGACGGTGGGATGTGATGTCACCGAGCAGGTGGTTTCTCTGTGACGGTGGGATGTGATGTCACCGAGCAGGTGGTTTATTCTGTGACGGTGGGATGTGATGTCACCGAGCAGGTGGTTTCTCTGTGACGGTGGGATGTGATGTCACCGAGCAGGTGGTTTCTCTGTGACGGTGGGATGTGATGTCACCGAGCAGGTGGTTTCTCTGTGACGGTGGGATGTGATGTCACCGAGCAGGTGGTTTCTCTGTGACGGTGGGATGTGATGTCACCGAGCAGGTGGTTTCTCTGTGACGGTGGGACGTGATGTCATCGAGCAGGTGGTTTATTCTGTGACGGTGGGACGTGATGTCACCGAGCAGGTGGTTTCGCTGTGACGGTGGGACGTGATGTCACCGAGCAGGTGGTTTCTCTGTGACGGTGGGACGTGATGTCACCGAGCAGGTGGTTTCTCTGTGACGGTGGGATGTGATGTCCCCGAGCAGGTGGTTTCTCTGTGACGGTGGGATGTGATGTCACCGAGCAGGTGGTTTCTCTGTGACGGTGGGACGTGATGTCACCGAGCAGGTGGTTTCTCTGTGACGGTGGGATGTGATGTCACCGAGCAGGTGGTTTCTCTGTGACGGTGGGATGTGATGTCACCGAGCAGGTGGTTTCTCTGTGACGGTGGGATGTGATGTCACCGAGCAGGTGGTTTATTCTGTGACGGTGGGACGTGATGTCACCGAGCAGGTGGTTTCTCTGTGACGGTGGGATGTGATGTCACCGAGCAGGTGGTTTCTCTGTGGCGGGGGGACGTGATGTCATCGAGCAGGTGGTTTATTCTGTGACGGTGGGACGTGATGTCACCGAGCAGGTGGTTTATTCTGTGTTGGTGGGATGTGATGTCACCGAGCAGGTGGTTTCTCTGTGGCGGTGGGATGTGATGTCACCGAGCAGGTGGTTTCTCTGTGACGGTGGGATGTGATGTCACCGAGCAGGTGGTTTCTCTGTGGCGGTGGGATGTGATGTCATCGAGCAGGTGGTTTCTCTGTGACGGTGGGACGTGATGTCACCGAGCAGGTGGTTTCTCTGTGACGGTGGGATGTGATGTCACCGAGCAGGTAGTTTCTCTGTGACGGTGGGATGTGATGTCACCGAGCAGGTGGTTTCTCTGTGACGGTGGGACGTGATGTCACCGAGCAGGTGGTTTCTCTGTGACGGTGGGACGTGATGTCACCGAGCAGGTGGTTTATTCTGTGACGGTGGGATGTGATGTCACCGAGCAGGTGGTTTCTCTGTGTTGGTGGGATGTGATGTCACCGAGCAGGTGGTTTCTCTATGACGGTGGGACGTGATGTCACCGAGCAGGTGGTTTCTCTGTGACGGTGGGACGTGATGTCCCCGAGCAGGTGGTTTCTCTGTGACGGTGGGATGTGATGTCACCGCGCAGGTGGTTTCTCTGTGGTGGTGGGACGTGATGTCACCGAGCAGGTGGTTTCTCTTTGACGGTGGGACGTGATGTCACCGAGCAGGTGGTTTCTCTGTGACGGTGGGACGTGATGTCACCGAGCAGGTGGTTTCTCTGTGACGGTGGGATGTGATGTCACCGAGCAGGTGGTTTCTCTGTGACGGTGGGATGTGATGTCACCGAGCAGGTGGTTTCTCTGTGACGGTGGGATGTGATGTCACTGAGCAGGTGGTTTCTCTGTGACGGTGGGATGTGATGTCACCGAGCAGGTGGTTTATTCTGTGACGGTGGGATGTGATGTCACCGAGCAGGTGGTTTCTCTGTGATGGTGGGATGTGATGTCACCGAGCAGGTGGTTTCTCTGTGACGGTGGGACGTGATGTCACCGAGCAGGTGGTTTCTCTGTGGCGGTGGGACGTGATGTCACCGAGCAGGTGGTTTCTCTGTGGCGGTGGGATGTGATGTCACCGAGCAGGTGGTTTCTCTGTGACGGTGGGATGTGATGTCACCGAGCAGGTGGTTTCTCTGTGATGGTGGGATGTGATGTCATCGAGCAGGTGGTTTATTCTGTGACGGTGGGATGTGATGTCACCGAGCAGGTGGTTTCTCTGTGACGGTGGGATGTGATGTCACCGAGCAGGTGGTTTCTCTGTGACGGTGGGATGTGATGTCACCGAGCAGGTGGTTTCTCTGTGATGGTGGGATGTGATGTCATCGAGCAGGTGGTTTATTCTGTGACGGTGGGACGTGATGTCACCGAGCAGGTGGTTTCTCTGTGACGGTGGGACGTGATGTCACCGAGCAGGTGGTTTCTCTGTGACGGTGGGATGTGATGTCACCGAGCAGGTGGTTTCTCTGTGACGGTGGGACGTGATGTCACCGAGCAGGTGGTTTCTCTGTGACGGTGGGATGTGATGTCACCGAGCAGGTGGTTTCTCTGTGACGGTGGGATGTGATGTCACCGAGCAGGTGGTTTCTCTGTGACGGGGGGATGTGATGTCACCGAGCAGGTGGTTTATTCTGTGACGGTGGGACGTGATGTCACCGAGCAGGTGGTTTCTCTATGGCGGTGGGATGTGATGTCACCGAGCAGGTGGTTTCTCTGTGACGGTGGGACGTGATGTCACCGAGCAGGTGGTTTCTCTGTGACGGTGGGACGTGATGTCACCGAGCAGGTGGTTTCTCTGTGACGGTGGGACGTGATGTCACCGAGCAGGTGGTTTATTCTGTGACGGTGGGATGTGATGTCACCGAGCAGGTGGTTTCTCTGTGACGGTGGGACGTGATGTCACCGAGCAGGTGGTTTCTCTGTGACGGTGGGACGTGATGTCACCGAGCAGGTGGTTTCTCTGTGACGGTGGGACGTGATGTCACCGAGCAGGTGGTTTCTCTGTGGCGGTGGGACGTGATGTCACCGAGCAGGTGGTTTCTCTGTGACGGTGGGATGTGATGTCACCGAGCAGGTGGTTTCTCTGTGACGGTGGGACGTGATGTCACCGAGCAGGTGGTTTCTCTGTGGCGGTGGGATGTGATGTCACCGAGCAGGTGGTTTCTCTGTGACGGTGGGATGTGATGTCACCGAGCAGGTGGTTTATTCTGTGACGGTGGGATGTGATGTCACCGAGCAGGTGGTTTCTCTGTGACGGTGGGATGTGATGTCACCGAGCAGGTGGTTTCTCTGTGACGGTGGGATGTGATGTCACCGAGCAGGTGGTTTCTCTGTGACGGTGGGACGTGATGTCACCGAGCAGGTGGTTTCTCTGTGGCGGTGGGATGTGATGTCACCGAGCAGGTGGTTTCTCTCTGATGGTGGGATGTGATGTCATCGAGCAGGTGGTTTATTCTGTGACGGTGGGACGTGATGTCACCGAGCAGGTGGTTTCTCTGTGACGGTGGGATGTGATGTCACCGAGCAGGTGGTTTATTCTGTGACGGTGGGACGTGATGTCACCGAGCAGGTGGTTTCTCTGTGACGGTGGGATGTGATGTCACCGAGCAGGTGGTTTCTCTGTGACGGTGGGATGTGATGTCACCGAGCAGGTGGTTTCTCTGTGACGGTGGGACGTGATGTCACCGAGCAGGTGGTTTCTCTGTGATGGTGGGATGTGATGTCATCGAGCAGGTGGTTTCTCTGTGACGGTGGGACGTGATGTCACCGAGCAGGTGGTTTATTCTGTGGCGGTGGGATGTGATGTCACCGAGCAGGTGGTTTCTCTGTGGCGGTGGGATGTGATGTCACCGAGCAGGTGGTTTCTCTGTGACGGTGGGATGTGATGTCACCGAGCAGGTGGTTTCTCTGTGACGGTGGGATGTGATGTCACCGAGCAGGTGGTTTCTCTGTGACGGTGGGATGTGATGTCACCGAGCAGGTGGTTTCTCTGTGACGGTGGGATGTGATGTCACCGAGCAGGTGGTTTCTCTGTGACGGTGGGATGTGATGTCACCGAGCAAGTGGTTTCTCTGTGACGGTGGGACGTGATGTCACCGAGCAGGTGGTTTCTCTGTGATGGTGGGATGTGATGTCATCGAGCAGGTGGTTTCTCTGTGACGGTGGGATGTGATGTCACCGAGCAGGTGGTTTATTCTGTGGCGGTGGGATGTGATGTCACCGAGCAGGTGGTTTCTCTGTGACGGTGGGACGTGATGTCACCGAGCAGGTGGTTTCTCTGTGACGGTGGGATGTGATGTCACCGAGCAGGTGGTTTCTCTGTGACGGTGGGATGTGATGTCACCGAGCAGGTGGTTTCTCTGTGACGGTGGGATGTGATGTCACCGAGCAGGTGGTTTCTCTGTGACGGTGGGACGTGATGTCACCGAGCAGGTGGTTTCTCTGTGATGGTGGGATGTGATGTCACCGAGCAGGTGGTTTCTCTGTGACGGTGGGACGTGACGTCACCGAGCAGGTGGTTTCTCTGTGGTGGTGGGATGTGATGTCACCGAGCAGGTGGTTTATTCTGTGACGGTGGGACGTGATGTCACCGAGCAGGTGTTTTCTCTGTGGCGGTGGGAGGTGATGTCACCGAGCAGGTGGTTTATTCTGTGACGGTGGGACGTGATGTCACCGAGCAGGTGGTTTCTCTATGGCGGTGGGATGTGATGTCACCGAGCAGGTGGTTTCTCTGTGACGGTGGGATGTGATGTCACCGAGCAGGTGGTTTCTCTATGGCGGTTGGACGTGATGTCACCGAGCAGGTGGTTTCTCTGTGACGGTGGGACGTGATGTCACCGAGCAGGTGGTTTATTCTGTGACGGTGGGATGTGATGTCACCGAGCAGGTGGTTTCTCTGTGACGGTGGGATGTGATGACACCGAGCAGGTGGTTTCTCTGTGACGGTGGGATGTGATGTCATCGAGCAGGTGGTTTATTCTGTGACGGTGGGATGTGATGTCACCGAGCAGGTGGTTTCTCTGTGACGGTGGGATGTGATGTCACCGAGCAGGTGGTTTCTCTGTGACGGTGGGATGTGATGTCACCGAGCAGGTGGTTTCTCTGTGATGGTGGGATGTGATGTCATCGAGCAGGTGGTTTATTCTGTGACGGTGGGACGTGATGTCACCGAGCAGGTGGTTTCTCTGTGACGGTGGGACGTGATGTCACCGAGCAGGTGGTTTCTCTGTGACGGTGGGATGTGATGTCACCGAGCAGGTGGTTTCTCTGTGACGGTGGGACGTGATGTCACCGAGCAGGTGGTTTCTCTGTGACGGTGGGATGTGATGTCACCGAGCAGGTGGTTTCTCTGTGACGGTGGGATGTGATGTCACCGAGCAGGTGGTTTCTCTGTGACGGGGGGATGTGATGTCACCGAGCAGGTGGTTTATTCTGTGACGGTGGGACGTGATGTCACCGAGCAGGTGGTTTCTCTATGGCGGTGGGATGTGATGTCACCGAGCAGGTGGTTTCTCTGTGACGGTGGGACGTGATGTCACCGAGCAGGTGGTTTCTCTGTGACGGTGGGACGTGATGTCACCGAGCAGGTGGTTTCTCTGTGACGGTGGGACGTGATGTCACCGAGCAGGTGGTTTATTCTGTGACGGTGGGATGTGATGTCACCGAGCAGGTGGTTTCTCTGTGACGGTGGGACGTGATGTCACCGAGCAGGTGGTTTCTCTGTGACGGTGGGACGTGATGTCACCGAGCAGGTGGTTTCTCTGTGACGGTGGGACGTGATGTCACCGAGCAGGTGGTTTCTCTGTGGCGGTGGGACGTGATGTCACCGAGCAGGTGGTTTCTCTGTGACGGTGGGATGTGATGTCACCGAGCAGGTGGTTTCTCTGTGACGGTGGGACGTGATGTCACCGAGCAGGTGGTTTCTCTGTGGCGGTGGGATGTGATGTCACCGAGCAGGTGGTTTCTCTGTGACGGTGGGATGTGATGTCACCGAGCAGGTGGTTTATTCTGTGACGGTGGGATGTGATGTCACCGAGCAGGTGGTTTCTCTGTGACGGTGGGATGTGATGTCACCGAGCAGGTGGTTTCTCTGTGACGGTGGGATGTGATGTCACCGAGCAGGTGGTTTCTCTGTGACGGTGGGACGTGATGTCACCGAGCAGGTGGTTTCTCTGTGGCGGTGGGATGTGATGTCACCGAGCAGGTGGTTTCTCTCTGATGGTGGGATGTGATGTCATCGAGCAGGTGGTTTATTCTGTGACGGTGGGATGTGATGTCACCGAGCAGGTGGTTTCTCTGTGACGGTGGGATGTGATGTCACCGAGCAGGTGGTTTATTCTGTGACGGTGGGACGTGATGTCACCGAGCAGGTGGTTTCTCTGTGACGGTGGGATGTGATGTCACCGAGCAGGTGGTTTCTCTGTGACGGTGGGATGTGATGTCACCGAGCAGGTGGTTTCTCTGTGACGGTGGGACGTGATGTCACCGAGCAGGTGGTTTCTCTGTGATGGTGGGATGTGATGTCATCGAGCAGGTGGTTTCTCTGTGACGGTGGGACGTGATGTCACCGAGCAGGTGGTTTATTCTGTGGCGGTGGGATGTGATGTCACCGAGCAGGTGGTTTCTCTGTGGCGGTGGGATGTGATGTCACCGAGCAGGTGGTTTCTCTGTGACGGTGGGATGTGATGTCACCGAGCAGGTGGTTTCTCTGTGACGGTGGGATGTGATGTCACCGAGCAGGTGGTTTCTCTGTGACGGTGGGATGTGATGTCACCGAGCAGGTGGTTTCTCTGTGACGGTGGGATGTGATGTCACCGAGCAGGTGGTTTCTCTGTGACGGTGGGACGTGATGTCACCGAGCAGGTGGTTTCTCTGTGGCGGTGGGATGTGATGTCACCGAGCAGGTGGTTTCTCTGTGATGGTGGGATGTGATGTCATCGAGCAGGTGGTTTATTCTGTGACGGTGGGATGTGATGTCACCGAGCAGGTGGTTTCTCTGTGACGGTGGGATGTGATGTCACCGAGCAAGTGGTTTCTCTGTGACGGTGGGACGTGATGTCACCGAGCAGGTGGTTTCTCTGTGATGGTGGGATGTGATGTCATCGAGCAGGTGGTTTCTCTGTGACGGTGGGATGTGATGTCACCGAGCAGGTGGTTTATTCTGTGGCGGTGGGATGTGATGTCACCGAGCAGGTGGTTTCTCTGTGACGGTGGGACGTGATGTCACCGAGCAGGTGGTTTCTCTGTGACGGTGGGATGTGATGTCACCGAGCAGGTGGTTTCTCTGTGACGGTGGGATGTGATGTCACCGAGCAGGTGGTTTCTCTGTGACGGTGGGATGTGATGTCACCGAGCAGGTGGTTTCTCTGTGACGGTGGGACGTGATGTCACCGAGCAGGTGGTTTCTCTGTGATGGTGGGATGTGATGTCACCGAGCAGGTGGTTTCTCTGTGACGGTGGGACGTGACGTCACCGAGCAGGTGGTTTCTCTGTGGTGGTGGGATGTGATGTCACCGAGCAGGTGGTTTATTCTGTGACGGTGGGACGTGATGTCACCGAGCAGGTGTTTTCTCTGTGGCGGTGGGAGGTGATGTCACCGAGCAGGTGGTTTATTCTGTGACGGTGGGACGTGATGTCACCGAGCAGGTGGTTTCTCTGTGACGGTGGGATGTGATGTCACCGAGCAGGTGGTTTCTCTGTGACGGTGGGATGTGATGTCACCGAGCAGGTGGTTTCTCTATGGCGGTTGGACGTGATGTCACCGAGCAGGTGGTTTCTCTGTGACGGTGGGACGTGATGTCACCGAGCAGGTGGTTTATTCTGTGACGGTGGGATGTGATGTCACCGAGCAGGTGGTTTCTCTGTGACGGTGGGATGTGATGACACCGAGCAGGTGGTTTCTCTGTGACGGTGGGATGTGATGTCACCGAGCAGGTGGTTTCTCTGTGACGGTGGGATGTGATGTCACCGAGCAGGTGGTTTCTCTGTGACGGTGGGATGTGATGTCACCGAGCAGGTGGTTTCTCTATGGCGGTGGGATGTGATGTCACCGAGCAGGTGGTTTCTCTATGGCGGTGGGATGTGATGTCACCGAGCAGGTGGTTTCTCTGTGACGGTGGGACGTGATGTCACCGAGCAGGTGGTTTCTCTGTGACGGTGGGATGTGATGTCACCGAGCAGGTGGTTTCTCTGTGACGGTGGGACGTGATGTCACCGAGCAGGTGGTTTATTCTGTGACGGTGGGATGTGATGTCACCGAGCAGGTGGTTTCTCTGTGACGGTGGGATGTGATATCACCGAGCAGGTGGTTTCTCTGTGACGGTGGGATGTGATGTCACCGAGCAGGTGGTTTCTCTGTGACGGTGGGATGTGATGTCACCGAGCAGGTGGTTTCTCTGTGACGGTGGGATGTGATGTCACCGAGCAGGTGGTTTATTCTGTGGCGGTGGGATGTGATGTCACCGAGCAGGTGGTTTCTCTGTGGTGATGGGACGTGATGTCATCGAGCAGGTGGTTTCCCTGTGACGGTGGGACGTGATGTCACCGAGCAGGTGGTTTCTCTGTGACGGTGGGATGTGATGTCACCGAGCAGGTGGTTTCTCTGTGACGGTGGGATGTGATGTCACCGAGCAGGTGGTTTCTCTGTGACGGTGGGATGTGATGTCACCGAGCAGGTGGTTTATTCTGTGACGGTGGGATGTGATGTCACCGAGCAGGTGGTTTCTCTGTGACGGTGGGACGTGATGTCACCGAGCAGGTGGTTTCTCTGTGATGGTGGGATGTGATGTCATCGAGCAGGTGGTTTCTCTGTGACGGTGGGATGTGATGTCACCGAGCAGGTGGTTTCTCTGTGACGGTGGGACGTGATGTCACCGAGCAGGTGGTTTCTCTGTGACGGTGGGATGTGATGTCACCGAGCAGGTGGTTTCTCTGAGGTGATGGGACGTGATGTCACCGAGCAGGTGGTTTCTCTGTGGTGGTGGGATGTGATGTCACCGAGCAGGTGGTTTCTCTGAGGTGATGGGACGTGATGTCACCGAGCAGGTGGTTTCTCTGTGACGGTGGGATGTGATGTCACCGAGCAGGTGGTTTCTCTGTGACGGTGGGATGTGATGTCACCGAGCAGGTGGTTTCTCTGTGACGGTGGGATGTGATGTCACCGAGCAGGTGGTTTATTCTGTGACGGTGGGACGTGATGTCACCGAGCAGGTGGTTTCTCTGTGACGGTGGGACGTGATGTCACCGAGCAGGTGGTTTCTCTGTGACGGTGGGACGTGATGTCACCGAGCAGGTGGTTTCTCTGTGACGGTGGGATGTGATGTCACCGAGCAGGTGGTTTCTCTGTGGTGATGGGATGTGATGTCACCGAGCAGGTGGTTTCTCTGTGACGGTGGGATGTGATGTCACCGAGCAGGTGGTTTCTCTGTGACGGTGGGATGTGATGACACCGAGCAGGTGGTTTCTCTGTGACGGTGGGATGTGATGTCACCGAGCAGGTGGTTTCTCTATGGCGGTGGGATGTGATGTCACCGAGCAGGTGGTTTCTCTATGGCGGTGGGATGTGATGTCACCGAGCAGGTGGTTTCTCTGTGACGGTGGGACGTGATGTCACCGAGCAGGTGGTTTCTCTGTGACGGTGGGATGTGATGTCACCGAGCAGGTGGTTTCTCTGTGACGGTGGGATGTGATATCACCGAGCAGGTGGTTTCTCTGTGACGGTGGGATGTGATGTCACCGAGCAGGTGGTTTCTCTGTGACGGTGGGATGTGATGTCATCGAGCAGGTGGTTTCTCTGTGACGGTGGGATGTGATGTCACCGAGCAGGTGGTTTCTCTGTGACGGTGGGATGTGATGTCACCGAGCATGTGGTTTCTCTGTGACGGTGGGATGTGATGTCACCGAGCAGGTGGTTTCTCTGTGACGGTGGGATGTGATGTCACCGAGCAGGTGGTTTCTCTGTGACGGTGGGATGTGATGTCACCGAGCAGGTGGTTTATTCTGTGGCGGTGGGATGTGATGTCACCGAGCAGGTGGTTTCTCTGTGGTGATGGGACGTGATGTCACCGAGCAGGTGGTTTCTCTGTGGTGATGGGACGTGATGTCACCGAGCAGGTGGTTTCTCTGTGACGGTGGGATGTGATGTCACCGAGCAGGTGGTTTCTCTGTGACGGTGGGATGTGATGTCACCGATCAGGTGGTTTATTCTGTGACGGTGGGACGTGATGTCACCGAGCAGGTGGTTTCTCTGTGACGGTGGGACGTGATGTCACCGAGCAGGTGGTTTCTCTGTGACGGTGGGATGTGATGTCACCGAGCAGGTGGTTTCTCTGTGACGGTGGGACGTGATGTCACCGAGCAGGTGGTTTCTCTGTGACGGTGGGACGTGATGTCACCGAGCAGGTGGTTTCTCTGTGGCGGTGGGAGGTGATGTCACCGAGCAGGTGGTTTATTCTGTGACGGTGGGATGTGATGTCACCGAGCAGGTGGTTTCTCTGTGACGGTGGGACGTGATGTCACCGAGCAGGTGGTTTCTCTGTGACGGTGGGATGTGATGTCACCGAGCAGGTGGTTTCTCTGTGACGGTGGGACGTGATGTCACCGAGCAGGTGGTTTATTCTGTGACGGTGGGATGTGATGTCACCGAGCAGGTGGTTTCTCTGTGACGGTGGGATGTGATGTCACCGAGCAGGTGGTTTCTCTGTGACGGTGGGATGTGATGTCACCGAGCAGGTGGTTTCTCTGTGACGGTGGGATGTGATGTCACCGAGCAGGTGGTTTCTCTGTGACGGTGGGATGTGATGTCACCGAGCAGGTGGTTTCTCTGTGACGGTGGGACGTGATGTCACCGAGCAGGTGGTTTCTCTGTGATGGTGGGATGTGATGTCATCGAGCAGGTGGTTTCTCTGTGACGGTGGGATGTGATGTCACCGAGCAGGTGGTTTCTCTGTGACGGTGGGACGTGATGTCACCGAGCAGGTGGTTTCTCTGTGACGGTGGGATGTGATGTCACCGAGCAGGTGCTTTCTCTGTGGTGATGGGACGTGATGTCACCGAGCAGGTGGTTTCTCTGAGGTGATGGGACGTGATGTCACCGAGCAGGTGGTTTCTCTGAGGTGATGGGACGTGATGTCACCGAGCAGGTGGTTTATTCTGTGACGGTGGGACGTGATGTCACCGAGCAGGTGGTTTCTCTATGGCGGTGGGATGTGATGTCACCGAGCAGGTGGTTTCTCTGTGACGGTGGGATGTGATGTCACCGAGCAGGTGGTTTATTCTGTGGCGGTGGGATGTGATGTCACCGAGCAGGTGGTTTCTCTGTGGTGATGGGACGTGATGTCACCGAGCAGGTGGTTTCTCTGTGACGGTGGGACGTGATGTCACCGAGCAGGTGGTTTCTCTCTGACGGTGGGATGTGATGTCACCGAGCAGGTGGTTTATTCTGTGACGGTGGGATGTGATGTCACCGAGCAGGTGGTTTCTCTGTGACGGTGGGATGTGATGTCACCGAGCAGGTGGTTTCTCTGTGACGGTGGGATGTGATGACACCGAGCAGGTGGTTTCTCTGTGACGGTGGGATGTGATGTCACCGAGCAGGTGGTTTCTCTGTGACGGTGGGATGTGATGACACCGAGCAGGTGGTTTCTCTGTGACGGTGGGATGTGATGTCACCGAGCAGGTGGTTTATTCTGTGACGGTGGGATGTGATGTCACCGAGCAGGTGGTTTCTCTATGGCGGTGGGATGTGATGTCACCGAGCAGGTGGTTTCTCTATGGCGGTGGGATGTGATGTCACCGAGCAGGTGGTTTCTCTGTGACGGTGGGACGTGATGTCACCGAGCAGGTGGTTTCTCTGTGACGGTGGGATGTGATGTCACCGAGCAGGTGGTTTATTCTGTGGCGGTGGGACGTGATGTCACCGAGCAGGTGGTTTCTCTGTGATGGTGGGATGTGATGTCACCGAGCAGGTGGTTTCTCTGTGGTGATGGGACGTGATGTCACCGAGCAGGTGGTTTATTCTGTGGCGGTGGGACGTGATGTCACCGAGCAGGTGGTTTCTCTGTGGTGGTGGGATGTGATGTCACCGAGCAGGTGGTTTCTCTGTGACGGTGGGATGTGATGACACCGAGCAGGTGGTTTATTCTGTGGCGGTGGGACGTGATGTCACCGAGCAGGTGGTTTCTCTGTGATGGTGGGATGTGATGTCACCGAGCAGGTGGTTTCTCTGTGGTGATGGGACGTGATGTCACCGAGCAGGTGGTTTCTCTGTGACGGTGGGACGTGATGTCACCGAGCAGGTGGTTTCTCTCTGACGGTGGGATGTGATGTCACCGAGCAGGTGGTTTATTCTGTGACGGTGGGATGTGATGTCACCGAGCAGGTGGTTTCTCTGTGACGGTGGGATGTGATGTCACCGAGCAGGTGGTTTCTCTGTGACGGTGGGATGTGATGACACCGAGCAGGTGGTTTCTCTGTGACGGTGGGATGTGATGTCACCGAGCAGGTGGTTTATTCTGTGACGGTGGGATGTGATGTCACCGAGCAGGTGGTTTCTCTGTGACGGTAGGATGTGATGTCACCGAGCAGGTGGTTTATTCTGTGACGGTGGGATGTGATGTCACCGAGCAGGTGGTTTCTCTATGGCGGTGGGATGTGATGTCACCGAGCAGGTGGTTTCTCTATGGCGGTGGGATGTGATGTCACCGAGCAGGTGGTTTCTCTGTGACGGTGGGATGTGATGTCACCGAGCAGGTGGTTTCTCTGTGACGGTGGGATGTGATGTCACCGAGCAGGTGGTTTCTCTGTGACGGTGGGACGTGATGTCACCGAGCAGGTGGTTTCTCTGTGGCGGTGGGAGGTGATGTCACCGAGCAGGTGGTTTCTCTGTGACGGTGGGACGTGATGTCACCGAGCAGGTGGTTTCTCTATGGCGGTGGGATGTGATGTCACCGAGCAGGTGGTTTCTCTATGGCGGTGGGATGTGATGTCACCGAGCAGGTGGTTTCTCTGTGACGGTGGGATGTGATGTCACCGAGCAGGTGGTTTCTCTGTGACGGTGGGATGTGATGTCACCGAGCAGGTGGTTTCTCTGTGACGGTGGGATGTGATGTCACCGAGCAGGTGGTTTCTCTGTGACGGTGGGATGTGATGTCACCGAGCAGGTGGTTTATTCTGTGGCGGTGGGATGTGATGTCACCGAGCAGGTGGTTTCTCTGTGGTGATGGGACGTGATGTCACCGAGCAGGTGGTTTCTCTGTGACGGTGGGACGTGATGTCACCGAGCAGGTGGTTTCTCTGTGACGGTGGGATGTGATGTCACCGAGCAGGTGGTTTCTCTGTGACGGTGGGATGTGATGTCACCGAGCAGGTGGTTTCTCTGTGACGGTGGGACGTGATGTCACCGAGCAGGTGGTTTCTCTGTGGCGGTGGGAGGTGATGTCACCGAGCAGGTGGTTTCTCTGTGACGGTGGGTTGTGATGTCACCGAGCAGGTGGTTTCTCTGTGACGGTGGGATGTGATGTCACCGAGCAGGTGGTTTCTCTGTGACGGTGGGACGTGATGTCACCGAGCAGGTGGTTTCTCTGTGATGGTGGGATGTGATGTCATCGAGCAGGTGGTTTCTCTGTGACGGTGGGATGTGATGTCACCGAGCAGGTGGTTTCTCTGTGACGGTGGGATGTGATGTCACCGAGCAGGTGGTTTCTCTGTGACGGTGGGATGTGATGTCACCGAGCAGGTGGTTTATTCTGTGGCGGTGGGATGTGATGTCACCGAGCAGGTGGTTTCTCTGACGTGATGGGACGTGATGTCACCGAGCAGGTGGTTTCTCTGTGGTGGTGGGATGTGATGTCACCGAGCAGGTGGTTTCTCTGAGGTGATGGGACGTGATGTCACCGAGCAGGTGGTTTCTCTGTGACGGTGGGATGTGATGTCACCGAGCAGGTGGTTTATTCTGTGGCGGTGGGATGTGATGTCACCGAGCAGGTGGTTTCTCTGTGACGGTGGGACGTGATGTCACCGAGCAGGTGGTTTCTCTGTGGTGATGGGACGTGATGTCACCGAGCAGGTGGTTTATTCTGTGGCGGTGGGATGTGATGTCACCGAGCAGGTGGTTTATTCTGTGGCGGTGGGATGTGATGTCACCGAGCAGGTGGTTTCTCTGTGGCGGTGGGATGTGATGTCACCGAGCAGGTGTTTTCTCTGTGGCGGTGGGATGTGATGTCACCGAGCAGGTGGTTTATTCTGTGACGGTGGGATGTGATGTCACCGAGCAGGTGGTTTATTCTGTGACGGTGGGACGTGATGTCACCGAGCAGGTGGTTTATTCTGTGGTGGTGGGATGTGATGTCACCGAGCAGGTGGTTTCTCTATGGCGGTGGGATGTGATGTCACCGAGCAGGTGGTTTATTCTGTGACGGTGGGATGTGATGTCACCGAGCAGGTGGTTTCTCTGTGGTGGTGGGATGTGATGTCACCGAGCAGGTGGTTTATTCTGTGACGGTGGGATGTGATGTCACCGAGCAGGTGGTTTCTCTGTGACGGTGGGATGTGATGTCACCGAGCAGGTGGTTTCTCTGTGACGGTGGGACGTGATGTCACCGAGCAGGTGGTTTCTCTGTGACGGTGGGATGTGATGTCACCGAGCAGGTGGTTTCTCTGTGACGGTGGGATGTGATGTCACCGAGCAGGTGGTTTCTCTGTGACGGTGGGATGTGATGTCACCGAGCAGGTGGTTTCTCTGTGACGGTGGGATGTGATGTCACCGAGCAGGTGGTTTCTCTGAGGTGATGGGACGTGATGTCACCGAGCAGGTGGTTTCTCTGTGACGGTGGGATGTGATGTCACCGAGCAGGTGGTTTATTCTGTGGCGGTGGGATGTGATGTCACCGAGCAGGTGGTTTCTCTGTGACGGTGGGACGTGATGTCACCGAGCAGGTGGTTTCTCTGTGGTGATGGGACGTGATGTCACCGAGCAGGTGGTTTATTCTGTGGCGGTGGGATGTGATGTCACCGAGCAGGTGGTTTATTCTGTGGCGGTGGGATGTGATGTCACCGAGCAGGTGGTTTCTCTGTGGCGGTGGGATGTGATGTCACCGAGCAGGTGTTTTCTCTGTGGCGGTGGGATGTGATGTCACCGAGCAGGTGGTTTATTCTGTGATGGTGGGATGTGATGTCACCGAGCAGGTGGTTTATTCTGTGACGGTGGGATGTGATGTCACCGAGCAGGTGGTTTCTCTGTGGTGGTGGGATGTGATGTCACCGAGCAGGTGGTTTCTCTGTGACGGTGGGATGTGATGTCACCGAGCAGGTGGTTTCTCTGTGACGGTGGGATGTGATGTCACCGAGCAGGTGGTTTCTCTGTGACGGTGGGATGTGATGTCACCGAGCAGGTGGTTTATTCTGTGACGGTGGGACGTGATGTCACCGAGCAGGTGGTTTCTCTGTGACGGTGGGATGTGATGTCACCGAGCAGGTGGTTTATTCTGTGGCGGTGGGATGTGATGTCACCGAGCAGGTGGTTTATTCTGTGACGGTGGGACGTGATGTCACCGAGCAGGTGGTTTATTCTGTGGTGGTGGGATGTGATGTCACCGAGCAGGTGGTTTCTCTATGGCGGTGGGATGTGATGTCACCGAGCAGGTGGTTTATTCTGTGACGGTGGGATGTGATGTCACCGAGCAGGTGGTTTATTCTGTGACGGTGGGATGTGATGTCACCGAGCAGGTGGTTTCTCTGTGACGGTGGGATGTGATGTCACCGAGCAGGTGGTTTCTCTGTGACGGTGGGATGTGATGTCACCGAGCAGGTGGTTTCTCTGTGACGGTGGGATGTGATGTCACCGAGCAGGTGGTTTCTCTGTGACGGTGGGATGTGATGTCACCGAGCAGGTGGTTTCTCTGTGACGGTGGGACGTGATGTCACCGAGCAGGTGGTTTCTCTGTGACGGTGGGATGTGATGTCACCGAGCAGGTGGTTTCTCTGTGACGGTGGGATGTGATGTCACCGAGCAGGTGGTTTCTCTGTGACGGTGGGACGTGATGTCACCGAGCAGGTGGTTTCTCTGTGACGGTGGGACGTGATGTCACCGAGCAGGTGGTTTCTCTGTGACGGTGGGTTGTGATGTCACCGAGCAGGTGGTTTCTCTGTGACGGTGGGATGTGATGTCACCGAGCAGGTGGTTTATTCTGTGACGGTGGGACGTGATGTCACCGAGCAGGTGGTTTCTCTGTGACGGTGGGACGTGATGTCACCGAGCAGGTGGTTTATTCTGTGACGGTGGGATGTGATGTCACCGAGCAGGTGGTTTATTCTGTGACGGTGGGACGTGATGTCACCGAGCAGGTGGTTTATTCTGTGACGGTGGGACGTGATGTCACCGAGCAGGTGGTTTATCTGTGACGGTGGGACGTGATGTCACCGAGCAGGTGGTTTCTCTGTGACGGTGGGTTGTGATGTCACCGAGCAGGTGGTTTCTCTGTGACGGTGGGACGTGATGTCACCGAGCAGGTGGTTTCTCTGTGACGGTGGGACGTGATGTCACCGAGCAGGTGGTTTCTCTGTGACGGTGGGACGTGATGTCACCGAGCAGGTGGTTTCTCTGTGACGGTGGGACGTGATGTCACCGAGCAGGTGGTTTATTCTGTGACGGTGGGATGTGATGTCACCGAGCAGGTGGTTTCTCTGTGACGGTGGGATGTGATGTCACCGAGCAGGTGGTTTCTCTGTGACGGTGGGATGTGATGTCATCGAGCAGGTGGTTTCTCTGTGACGGTGGGATGTGATGTCACCGAGCAGGTGGTTTCTCTGTGACGGTGGGATGTGATGTCACCGAGCAGGTGGTTTATTCTGTGACGGTGGGACGTGATGTCACCGAGCAGGTGGTTTATTCTGTGACGGTGGGACGTGATGTCACCGAGCAGGTGGTTTCTCTGTGACGGTGGGACGTGATGTCACCGAGCAGGTGGTTTCTCTGTGACGGTGGGATGTGATGTCACCGAGCAGGTGGTTTCTCTGTGGCGGTGGGACGTGATGTCACCGAGCAGGTGGTTTCTCTGTGACGGTGGGACGTGATGTCACCGAGCTGGTGGTTTCTCTGTGACGGTGGGATGTGATGTCACCGAGCAGGTGGTTTCTCTGTGGCGGTGGGACGTGATGTCACCGAGCAGGTGGTTTCTCTGTGGTGGTGGGTTGTGATGTCACCGAGCAGGTGGTTTCTCTGTGACGGTGGGATGTGATGTCACCGAGCAGGTGGTTTCTCTGTGACGGTGGGACGTGATGTCACCGAGCAGGTGGTTTATTCTGTGACGGTGGGATGTGATGTCACCGAGCAGGTGGTTTCTCTGTGACGGTGGGACGTGATGTCACCGAGCAGGTGGTTTCTCTGTGACGGTGGGATGTGATGTCACCGAGCAGGTGGTTTCTCTGTGACGGTGGGATGTGATGTCACCGAGCAGGTGGTTTATTCTGTGACGGTGGGATGTGATGTCACCGAGCAGGTGGTTTCTCTGTGACGGTGGGACGTGATGTCACCGAGCAGGTGGTTTCTCTGTGACGGTGGGACGTGATGTCACCGAGCTGGTGGTTTCTCTGTGACGGTGGGATGTGATGTCACCGAGCAGGTGGTTTATTCTGTGACGGTGGGACGTGATGTCACCGAGCAGGTGGTTTATTCTGTGACGGTGGGATGTGATGTCACCGAGCAGGTGGTTTCTCTGTGACGGTGGGATGTGATGTCACCGAGCAGGTGGTTTATTCTGTGACGGTGGGACGTGATGTCACCGAGCAGGTGGTTTCTCTGTGACGGTGGGATGTGATGTCACCGAGCAGGTGGTTTCTCTGTGACGGTGGGATGTGATGTCACCGAGCAGGTGGTTTCTCTGTGACGGTGGGATGTGATGACACCGAGCAGGTGGTTTCTCTGTGACGGTGGGATGTGATGTCACCGAGCAGGTGGTTTCTCTATGGCGGTGGGATGTGATGTCACCGAGCAGGTGGTTTCTCTGTGGTGGTGGGTTGTGATGTCACCGAGCAGGTGGTTTCTCTGTGACGGTGGGATGTGATGTCACCGAGCAGGTGGTTTATTCTGTGACGGTGGGATGTGATGTCACCGAGCAGGTGGTTTCTCTGTGACGGTGGGACGTGATGTCACCGAGCAGGTGGTTTCTCTGTGACGGTGGGATGTGATGTCACCGAGCAGGTGGTTTCTCTGTGACGGTGGGATGTGATGTCACCGAGCAGGTGGTTTCTCTGTGGTGGTGGGATGTGATGTCACCGAGCAGGTGGTTTATTCTGTGACGGTGGGATGTGATGTCACCGAGCAGGTGGTTTCTCTGTGACGGTGGGATGTGATGTCACCGAGCAGGTGGTTTCTCTGTGACGGTGGGACGTGATGTCACCGAGCAGGTGGTTTCTCTGTGACGGTGGGATGTGATGTCACCGAGCAGGTGGTTTCTCTGTGACGGTGGGATGTGATGTCACCGAGCAGGTGGTTTCTCTGTGACGGTGGGACGTGATGTCACCGAGCAGGTGGTTTCTCTGTGACGGTGGGATGTGATGTCACCGAGCAGGTGGTTTATTCTGTGACGGTGGGTTGTGATGTCACCGAGCAGGTGGTTTCTCTGTGACGGTGGGATGTGATGTCACCGAGCAGGTGGTTTCTCTGAGGTGATGGGACGTGATGTCACCGAGCAGGTGGTTTCTCTGTGACGGTGGGATGTGATGTCACCGAGCAGGTGGTTTATTCTGTGGCGGTGGGACGTGATGTCACCGAGCAGGTGGTTTCTCTGTGGTGATGGGACGTGATGTCACCGAGCAGGTGGTTTATTCTGTGGCGGTGGGATGTGATGTCACCGAGCAGGTGGTTTCTCTGTGACGGTGGGATGTGATGTCACCGAGCAGGTGGTTTATTCTGTGGCGGTGGGATGTGATGTCACCGAGCAGGTGGTTTCTCTGTGGCGGTGGGATGTGATGTCACCGAGCAGGTGGTTTATTCTGTGATGGTGGGATGTGATGTCACCGAGCAGGTGGTTTCTCTGTGGTGGTGTGACGTGATGTCACCGAGCAGGTGGTTTATTCTGTGGTGGTGGGATGTGATGTCACCGAGCAGGTGGTTTCTCTATGGCGGTGGGATGTGATGTCACCGAGCAGGTGGTTTATTCTGTGACGGTGGGATGTGATGTCACCGAGCAGGTGGTTTCTCTGTGACGGTGGGACGTGATGTCACCGAGCAGGTGGTTTCTCTGTGACGGTGGGATGTGATGTCACCGAGCAGGTGGTTTCTCTGTGACGGTGGGATGTGATGTCACCGAGCAGGTGGTTTCTCTGTGACGGTGGGATGTGATGTCACCGAGCAGGTGGTTTATTCTGTGACGGTGGGTTGTGATGTCACCGAGCAGGTGGTTTCTCTGTGACGGTGGGATGTGATGTCACCGAGCAGGTGGTTTATTCTGTGACGGTGGGATGTGATGTCACCGAGCAGGTGGTTTATTCTGTGACGGTGGGACGTGATGTCACCGAGCAGGTGGTTTATCTGTGACGGTGGGACGTGATGTCACCGAGCAGGTGGTTTCTCTGTGACGGTGGGACGTGATGTCACCGAGCAGGTGGTTTCTCTGTGACGGTGGGACGTGATGTCACCGAGCAGGTGGTTTCTCTGTGACGGTGGGACGTGATGTCACCGAGCAGGTGGTTTATTCTGTGACGGTGGGATGTGATGTCACCGAGCAGGTGGTTTATTCTGTGGCGGTGGGATGTGATGTCACCGAGCAGGTGGTTTCTCTGTGACGGTGGGATGTGATGTCACCGAGCAGGTGGTTTCTCTGTGACGGTGGGATGTGATGTCACCGAGCAGGTGGTTTATTCTGTGACGGTGGGATGTGATGTCACCGAGCAGGTGGTTTCTCTGTGACGGTGGGATGTGATGTCACCGAGCAGGTGGTTTCTCTGTGACGGTGGGATGTGATGTCACCGAGCAGGTGGTTTCTCTGTGGTGGTGGGATGTGATGTCACCGAGCAGGTGGTTTCTCTGTGACGGTGGGATGTGATGTCACCGAGCAGGTGGTTTCTCTGTGGTGATGGGACGTGATGTCACCGAGCAGGTGGTTTCTCTGTGACGGTGGGACGTGATGTCACCGAGCAGGTGGTTTCTCTGTGACGGTGGGATGTGATGTCACCGAGCAGGTGGTTTCTCTGTGGCGGTGGGACGTGATGTCACCGAGCAGGTGGTTTCTCTGTGACGGTGGGATGTGATGTCACCGAGCAGGTGGTTTATTCTGTGGCGGTGGGATGTGATGTCACCGAGCAGGTGGTTTCTCTGTGGCGGTGGGATGTGATGTCACCGAGCAGGTGGTTTATTCTGTGATGGTGGGATGTGATGTCACCGAGCAGGTGGTTTATTCTGTGACGGTGGGATGTGATGTCACCGAGCAGGTGGTTTATTCTGTGACGGTGGGACGTGATGTCACCGAGCAGGTGGTTTATTCTGTGGTGGTGGGATGTGATGTCACCGAGCAGGTGGTTTCTCTATGGCGGTGGGATGTGATGTCACCGAGCAGGTGGTTTATTCTGTGACGGTGGGATGTGATGTCACCGAGCAGGTGGTTTCTCTGTGACGGTGGGACGTGATGTCACCGAGCAGGTGGTTTCTCTGTGACGGTGGGATGTGATGTCACCGAGCAGGTGGTTTCTCTGTGACGGTGGGATGTGATGTCACCGAGCAGGTGGTTTCTCTGTGACGGTGGGACGTGATGTCACCGAGCAGGTGGTTTCTCTGTGACGGTGGGATGTGATGTCACCGAGCAGGTGGTTTATTCTGTGACGGTGGGTTGTGATGTCACCGAGCAGGTGGTTTCTCTGTGACGGTGGGATGTGATGTCACCGAGCAGGTGGTTTATTCTGTGACGGTGGGATGTGATGTCACCGAGCAGGTGGTTTATTCTGTGACGGTGGGACGTGATGTCACCGAGCAGGTGGTTTATCTGTGACGGTGGGACGTGATGTCACCGAGCAGGTGGTTTCTCTGTGACGGTGGGACGTGATGTCACCGAGCAGGTGGTTTATTCTGTGACGGTGGGATGTGATGTCACCGAGCAGGTGGTTTATTCTGTGGCGGTGGGATGTGATGTCACCGAGCAGGTGGTTTCTCTGTGACGGTGGGATGTGATGTCACCGAGCAGGTGGTTTCTCTGTGACGGTGGGATGTGATGTCACCGAGCAGGTGGTTTATTCTGTGACGGTGGGATGTGATGTCACCGAGCAGGTGGTTTCTCTGTGACGGTGGGATGTGATGTCACCGAGCAGGTGGTTTCTCTGTGACGGTGGGATGTGATGTCACCGAGCAGGTGGTTTCTCTGTGGTGGTGGGATGTGATGTCACCGAGCAGGTGGTTTCTCTGTGACGGTGGGATGTGATGTCACCGAGCAGGTGGTTTCTCTGTGGTGATGGGACGTGATGTCACCGAGCAGGTGGTTTCTCTGTGACGGTGGGACGTGATGTCACCGAGCAGGTGGTTTCTCTGTGACGGTGGGATGTGATGTCACCGAGCAGGTGGTTTCTCTGTGGCGGTGGGACGTGATGTCACCGAGCAGGTGGTTTCTCTGTGACGGTGGGACGTGATGTCACCGAGCTGGTGGTTTCTCTGTGACGGTGGGATGTGATGTCACCGAGCAGGTGGTTTATTCTGTGACGGTGGGACGTGATGTCACCGAGCAGGTGGTTTATTCTGTGACGGTGGGACGTGATGTCACCGAGCAGGTGGTTTATTCTGTGACGGTGGGATGTGATGACACCGAGCAGGTGGTTTATTCTGTGACGGTGGGATGTGATGTCACCGAGCAGGTGGTTTATTCTGTGACGGTGGGACGTGATGTCACCGAGCAGGTGGTTTATTCTGTGACGGTGGGACGTGATGTCACCGAGCAGGTGGTTTCTCTGTGACGGTGGGATGTGATGTCACCGAGCAGGTGGTTTCTCTGTGGCGGTGGGACGTGATGTCACCGAGCAGGTGGTTTCTCTGTGGTGGTGGGTTGTGATGTCACCGAGCAGGTGGTTTATTCTGTGACGGTGGGATGTGATGTCACCGAGCAGGTGGTTTCTCTGTGACGGTGGGATGTGATGTCACCGAGCAGGTGGTTTCTCTGTGACGGTGGGATGTGATGTCACCGAGCAGGTGGTTTCTCTGTGACGGTGGGATGTGATGTCACCGAGCAGGTGGTTTCTCTGTGATGGTGGGATGTGATGTCACCGAGCAGGTGGTTTATTCTGTGACGGTGGGATGTGATGTCACCGAGCAGGTGGTTTATTCTGTGACGGTGGGATGTGATGTCACCGAGCAGGTGGTTTATTCTGTGACGGTGGGACGTGATGTCACCGAGCAGGTGGTTTATCTGTGACGGTGGGACGTGATGTCACCGAGCAGGTGGTTTCTCTGTGACGGTGGGTTGTGATGTCACCGAGCAGGTGGTTTCTCTGTGACGGTGGGACGTGATGTCACCGAGCAGGTGGTTTCTCTGTGACGGTGGGACGTGATGTCACCGAGCAGGTGGTTTATTCTGTGACGGTGGGATGTGATGTCACCGAGCAGGTGGTTTATTCTGTGGCGGTGGGATGTGATGTCACCGAGCAGGTGGTTTCTCTGTGACGGTGGGATGTGATGTCACCGAGCAGGTGGTTTCTCTGTGACGGTGGGATGTGATGTCACCGAGCAGGTGGTTTATTCTGTGACGGTGGGATGTGATGTCACCGAGCAGGTGGTTTCTCTGTGACGGTGGGATGTGATGTCACCGAGCAGGTGGTTTCTCTGTGACGGTGGGATGTGATGTCACCGAGCAGGTGGTTTCTCTGTGGTGGTGGGATGTGATGTCACCGAGCAGGTGGTTTCTCTGTGACGGTGGGATGTGATGTCACCGAGCAGGTGGTTTCTCTGTGGTGATGGGACGTGATGTCACCGAGCAGGTGGTTTCTCTGTGACGGTGGGACGTGATGTCACCGAGCAGGTGGTTTCTCTGTGACGGTGGGATGTGATGTCACCGAGCAGGTGGTTTCTCTGTGGCGGTGGGACGTGATGTCACCGAGCAGGTGGTTTCTCTGTGACGGTGGGACGTGATGTCACCGAGCTGGTGGTTTCTCTGTGACGGTGGGATGTGATGTCACCGAGCAGGTGGTTTATTCTGTGACGGTGGGACGTGATGTCACCGAGCAGGTGGTTTATTCTGTGACGGTGGGACGTGATGTCACCGAGCAGGTGGTTTATTCTGTGACGGTGGGATGTGATGACACCGAGCAGGTGGTTTCTCTGTGACGGTGGGATGTGATGTCACCGAGCAGGTGGTTTCTCTGTGGCGGTGGGACGTGATGTCACCGAGCAGGTGGTTTCTCTGTGGTGGTGGGTTGTGATGTCACCGAGCAGGTGGTTTATTCTGTGACGGTGGGATGTGATGTCACCGAGCAGGTGGTTTCTCTGTGACGGTGGGATGTGATGTCACCGAGCAGGTGGTTTCTCTGTGACGGTGGGATGTGATGTCACCGAGCAGGTGGTTTCTCTGTGACGGTGGGATGTGATGTCACCGAGCAGGTGGTTTCTCTGTGATGGTGGGATGTGATGTCACCGAGCAGGTGGTTTATTCTGTGACGGTGGGATGTGATGTCACCGAGCAGGTGGTTTCTCTGTGACGGTGGGACGTGATGTCACCGAGCAGGTGGTTTCTCTGTGACGGTGGGACGTGATGTCACCGAGCTGGTGGTTTCTCTGTGACGGTGGGATGTGATGTCACCGAGCAGGTGGTTTATTCTGTGACGGTGGGACGTGATGTCACCGAGCAGGTGGTTTATTCTGTGACGGTGGGATGTGATGTCACCGAGCAGGTGGTTTCTCTGTGACGGTGGGATGTGATGTCACCGAGCAGGTGGTTTCTCTGTGACGGTGGGATGTGATGACACCGAGCAGGTGGTTTCTCTGTGACGGTGGGATGTGATGTCACCGAGCAGGTGGTTTCTCTATGGCGGTGGGATGTGATGTCACCGAGCAGGTGGTTTCTCTGTGGTGGTGGGTTGTGATGTCACCGAGCAGGTGGTTTCTCTGTGACGGTGGGACGTGATGTCACCGAGCAGGTGGTTTCTCTGTGACGGTGGGATGTGATGTCACCGAGCAGGTGGTTTCTCTGTGACGGTGGGACGTGATGTCACCGAGCAGGTGGTTTCTCTGTGACGGTGGGATGTGATGTCACCGAGCAGGTGGTTTCTCTGTGACGGTGGGATGTGATGTCACCGAGCAGGTGGTTTATTCTGTGACGGTGGGATGTGATGTCACCGAGCAGGTGGTTTCTCTGTGACGGTGGGATGTGATGTCACCGAGCAGGTGGTTTCTCTGTGACGGTGGGATGTGATGTCACCGAGCAGGTGGTTTATTCTGTGGCGGTGGGATGTGATGTCACCGAGCAGGTGGTTTCTCTGTGACGGTGGGACGTGATGTCACCGAGCAGGTGGTTTCTCTGTGACGGTGGGACGTGATGTCACCGAGCAGGTGGTTTATTCTGTGGTGGTGGGACGTGATGTCACCGAGCAGGTGGTTTCTCTATGGCGGTGGGATGTGATGTCACCGAGCAGGTGGTTTCTCTGTGACGGTGGGACGTGATGTCACCGAGCAGGTGGTTTCTCTGTGACGGTGGGACGTGATGTCACCGAGCAGGTGGTTTCTCTGTGACGGTGGGACGTGATGTCACCGAGCAGGTGGTTTCTCTGTGGTGGTGGGATGTGATGTCACCGAGCAGGTGGTTTCTCTATGGTGGTGGGATGTGATGTCACCGAGCAGGTGGTTTATTCTGTGACGGTGGGACGTGATGTCACCGAGCAGGTGGTTTATTCTGTGACGGTGGGACGTGATGTCACCGAGCAGGTGGTTTCTCTGTGACGGTGGGACGTGATGTCACCGAGCAGGTGGTTTCTCTGTGACGGTGGGACGTGATGTCACCGAGCAGGTGGTTTCTCTGTGGTGGTGGGATGTGATGTCACCGAGCAGGTGGTTTCTCTATGGTGGTGGGATGTGATGTCACCGAGCAGGTGGTTTATTCTGTGACGGTGGGACGTGATGTCACCGAGCAGGTGGTTTATTCTGTGACGGTGGGACGTGATGTCACCGAGCAGGTGGTTTATTCTGTGACGGTGGGACGTGATGTCACCGAGCAGGTGGTTTCTCTGTGACGGTGGGATGTGATGACACCGAGCAGGTGGTTTCTCTGTGACGGTGGGATGTGATGTCACCGAGCAGGTGGTTTCTCTGTGGTGGTGGGATGTGATGTCACCGAGCAGGTGGTTTCTCTATGGTGGTGGGATGTGATGTCACCGAGCAGGTGGTTTATTCTGTGACGGTGGGACGTGATGTCACCGAGCAGGTGGTTTATTCTGTGACGGTGGGACGTGATGTCACCGAGCAGGTGGTTTATTCTGTGACGGTGGGACGTGATGTCACCGAGCAGGTGGTTTCTCTGTGACGGTGGGATGTGATGACACCGAGCAGGTGGTTTCTCTGTGACGGTGGGATGTGATGTCACCGAGCAGGTGGTTTCTCTGTGGCGGTGGGACGTGATGTCACCGAGCAGGTGGTTTCTCTGTGGTGGTGGGTTGTGATGTCACCGAGCAGGTGGTTTCTCTGTGGTGGTGGGTTGTGATGTCACCGAGCAGGTGGTTTCTCTGTGACGGTGGGACGTGATGTCACCGAGCAGGTGGTTTCTCTGTGGTGGTGGGATGTGATGTCACCGAGCAGGTGGTTTCTCTGTGATGGTGGGATGTGATGTCACCGAGCAGGTGGTTTATTCTGTGACGGTGGGATGTGATGTCACCGAGCAGGTGGTTTCTCTGTGACGGTGGGACGTGATGTCACCGAGCAGGTGGTTTCTCTGTGACGGTGGGACGTGATGTCACCGAGCTGGTGGTTTCTCTGTGACGGTGGGACGTGATGTCACCGAGCAGGTGGTTTCTCTGTGACGGTGGGATGTGATGTCACCGAGCAGGTGGTTTATTCTGTGACGGTGGGACGTGATGTCACCGAGCAGGTGGTTTATTCTGTGACGGTGGGATGTGATGACACCGAGCAGGTGGTTTCTCTGTGACGGTGGGATGTGATGTCACCGAGCAGGTGGTTTCTCTATGGCGGTGGGATGTGATGTCACCGAGCAGGTGGTTTCTCTGTGGTGGTGGGTTGTGATGTCACCGAGCAGGTGGTTTATTCTGTGACGGTGGGATGTGATGTCACCGAGCAGGTGGTTTCTCTGTGACGGTGGGATGTGATGTCACCGAGCAGGTGGTTTCTCTGTGACGGTGGGATGTGATGTCACCGAGCAGGTGGTTTCTCTGTGACGGTGGGACGTGATGTCACCGAGCAGGTGGTTTCTCTGTGACGGTGGGATGTGATGTCACCGAGCAGGTGGTTTATTCTGTGACGGTGGGATGTGATGTCACCGAGCAGGTGGTTTCTCTGTGACGGTGGGATGTGATGTCACCGAGCAGGTGGTTTCTCTGTGACGGTGGGATGTGATGTCACCGAGCAGGTGGTTTATTCTGTGACGGTGGGATGTGATGTCACCGAGCAGGTGGTTTCTCTGTGACGGTGGGACGTGATGTCACCGAGCAGGTGGTTTATTCTGTGGTGGTGGGACGTGATGTCACCGAGCAGGTGGTTTCTCTATGGCGGTGGGATGTGATGTCACCGAGCAGGTGGTTTCTCTGTGACGGTGGGACGTGATGTCACCGATCAGGTGGTTTCTCTGTGACGGTGGGACGTGATGTCACCGAGCAGGTGGTTTCTCTGTGGTGGTGGGATGTGATGTCACCGAGCAGGTGGTTTCTCTATGGTGGTGGGATGTGATGTCACCGAGCAGGTGGTTTCTCTGTGACGGTGGGATGTGATGTCACCGAGCAGGTGGTTTCTCTGTGACGGTGGGACGTGATGTCACCGAGCAGGTGGTTTCTCTGTGGTGGTGGGATGTGATGTCACCGAGCAGGTGGTTTCTCTATGGCGGTGGGATGTGATGTCACCGAGCAGGTGGTTTCTCTGTGACGGTGGGATGTGATGTCACCGAGCAGGTGGTTTCTCTATGGCGGTGGGATGTGATGTCACCGAGCAGGTGGTTTCTCTGTGACGGTGGGACGTAATGTCACCGAGCAGGTGGTTTCTTTGTGACGGTGGGATGTGATGTCACCGAGCAGGTGGTTTCTCTGTGACGGTGGGATGTGATGTCACCGAGCAGGTGGTTTATTCTGTGACGGTGGGACGTGATGTCACCGAGCAGGTGGTTTCTCTGTGACGGTGGGACGTGATGTCACCGAGCAGGTAGTTTCTCTGTGGTGGTGGGACGTGATGTCACCGAGCAGGTGGTTTCTCTGTGACGGTGGGACGTGATGTCACCGAGCAGGTGGTTTCTCCGTGGCGGTGGGACGTGATGTCACCGAGCAGGTGGTTTCTCTGTGACGGTGGGATGTGATGTCACCGAGCAGGTGGTTTCTCTGTGGCAGTGGGACGTGATGTCACCGAGCAGGTGGTTTCTCTGTGACGGTGGGATGTGATGTCACCGAGCAGGTGGTTTCTCTGTGACGGTGGGATGTGATGTCACCGAGCAGGTGGTTTCTCTGTGGCGGTGGGATGTGATGTCACCGAGCAGGTGGTTTCTCTGTGGCAGTGGGACGTGATGTCACCGAGCAGGTGGTTTCTCTGTGACGGTGGGACGTGATGTCACCGAGCAGGTGGTTTCTCTGTGACGGTGGGTTGTGATGTCACCGAGCAGGTGGTTTCTCTGTGGCGGTGGGATGTGATGTCACCGAGCAGGTGGTTTCTCTGTGACGGTGGGTTGTGATGTCACCGAGCAGGTGGTTTCTCTGTGGCGGTGGGATGTGATGTCACCGAGCAGGTGGTTTCTCTGTGACGGTGGGACGTGATGTCACCGAGCAGGTGGTTTCTCTGTGACGGTGGGATGTGATGTCACCGAGCAGGTGGTTTATTCTGTGACGGTGGGACGTGATGTCACCGAGCAGGTGGTTTCTCTGTGATGGTGGGATGTGATGTCACCGAGCAGGTGGTTTCTCTGTGACGGTGGGACGTGATGTCACCGAGCAGGTGGTTTCTCTGTGGCGGTGGGACGTGATGTCACCGAGCAGGTGGTTTATTCTGTGGCGGTGGGACGTGATGTCACCGAGCAGGTGGTTTCTCTGTGACGGTGGGATGTGATGTCACCGAGCAGGTGGTTTATTCTGTGGCAGTGGGATGTGATGTCACCGAGCAGGTGGTTTCTCTGTGACGGTGAGATGTGATGTCACCGAGCAGGTGGTTTCTCTGTGACGGTGGGACGTGATGTCACCGAGCAGGTGGTTTCTCTGTGACGGTGGGTTGTGATGTCACCGAGCAGGTGGTTTATTCTGTGACGGTGGGATGTGATGTCACCGAGCAGGTGGTTTATCTGTGACGGTGGGACGTGATGTCACCGAGCAGGTGGTTTCTCTGTGACGGTGGGTTGTGATGTCACCGAGCAGGTGGTTTATTCTGTGACGGTGGGATGTGATGTCACCGAGCAGGTGGTTTCTCTGTGACGGTGGGATGTGATGTCACCGAGCAGGTGGTTTCTCTGTGGCGGTGGGATGTGATGTCACCGAGCAGGTGGTTTATTCTGTGACGGTGGGATGTGATGTCACCGAGCAGGTGGTTTCTCTATGACGGTGGGATGTGATGTCACCGAGCAGGTGGTTTCTCTGTGACGGTGGGATGTGATGTCACCGAGCAGGTGGTTTATTCTGTGGCGGTGGGATGTGATGTCACCGAGCAGGTGGTTTCTCTGTGACGGTGGGACGTGATGTCACCGAGCAGGTGGTTTATTCTGTGACGGTGGGATGTGATGTCACCGAGCAGGTGGTTTCTCTGTGGTGGTGGGACGTGATGTCACCGAGCAGGTGGTTTCTCTGTGACGGTGGGATGTGATGTCACCGAGCAGGTGGTTTCTCTATGACGGTGGGATGTGATGTCACCGAGCAGGTGGTTTCTCTGTGACGGTGGGACGTGATGTCACCGAGCAGGTGGTTTCTCTGTGACGGTGGGACGTGATGTCATCGAGCAGGTGGTTTCTCTGTGGCGGTGGGATGTGATGTCACCGAGCAGGTGGTTTCTCTGTGACGGTGGGATGTGATGTCACCGAGCAGGTGGTTTCTCTGTGACGGTGGGACGTGATGTCACCGAGCAGGTGGTTTCTCTGTGACGGTGGGATGTGATGTCACCGAGCAGGTGGTTTATTCTGTGACGGTGGGATGTGATGTCACCGAGCAGGTGGTTTATCTGTGACGGTGGGACGTGATGTCACCGAGCAGGTGGTTTCTCTGTGACGGTGGGTTGTGATGTCACCGAGCAGGTGGTTTATTCTGTGACGGTGGGATGTGATGTCACCGAGCAGGTGGTTTCTCTGTGACGGTGGGATGTGATGTCACCGAGCAGGTGGTTTCTCTGTGGCGGTGGGATGTGATGTCACCGAGCAGGTGGTTTCTCTGTGACGGTGGGATGTGATGTCACCGAGCAGGTGGTTTATTCTGTGACGGTGGGATGTGATGTCACCGAGCAGGTGGTTTCTCTATGACGGTGGGATGTGATGTCACCGAGCAGGTGGTTTCTCTGTGACGGTGGGATGTGATGTCACCGAGCAGGTGGTTTATTCTGTGATGGTGGGACGTGATGTCACCGAGCAGGTGGTTTCTCTGTGACGGTGGGATGTGATGTCACCGAGCAGGTGGTTTATTCTGTGACGGTGGGATGTGATGTCACCGAGCAGGTGGTTTATCTGTGACGGTGGGACGTGATGTCACCGAGCAGGTGGTTTCTCTGTGACGGTGGGTTGTGATGTCACCGAGCAGGTGGTTTATTCTGTGACGGTGGGATGTGATGTCACCGAGCAGGTGGTTTCTCTGTGACGGTGGGATGTGATGTCACCGAGCAGGTGGTTTCTCTGTGGCGGTGGGATGTGATGTCACCGAGCAGGTGGTTTCTCTGTGACGGTGGGATGTGATGTCACCGAGCAGGTGGTTTATTCTGTGACGGTGGGATGTGATGTCACCGAGCAGGTGGTTTATTCTGTGACGGTGGGATGTGATGTCACCGAGCAGGTGGTTTCTCTATGACGGTGGGATGTGATGTCACCGAGCAGGTGGTTTCTCTGTGACGGTGGGATGTGATGTCACCGAGCAGGTGGTTTATTCTGTGGCGGTGGGATGTGATGTCACCGAGCAGGTGGTTTCTCTGTGACGGTGGGACGTGATGTCACCGAGCAGGTGGTTTATTCTGTGACGGTGGGATGTGATGTCACCGAGCAGGTGGTTTCTCTGTGGTGGTGGGACGTGATGTCACCGAGCAGGTGGTTTCTCTGTGACGGTGGGACGTGATGTCACCGAGCAGGTGGTTTCTCTATGACGGTGGGATGTGATGTCACCGAGCAGGTGGTTTCTCTGTGACGGTGGGACGTGATGTCACCGAGCAGGTGGTTTCTCTGTGACGGTGGGACGTGATGTCACCGAGCAGGTGGTTTCTCTGTGGTGGTGGGATGTGATGTCACCGAGCAGGTGGTTTCTCTATGGTGGTGGGATGTGATGTCACCGAGCAGGTGGTTTATTCTGTGACGGTGGGACGTGATGTCACCGAGCAGGTGGTTTATTCTGTGACGGTGGGACGTGATGTCACCGAGCAGGTGGTTTATTCTGTGACGGTGGGACGTGATGTCACCGAGCAGGTGGTTTATTCTGTGACGGTGGGATGTGATGACACCGAGCAGGTGGTTTCTCTGTGACGGTGGGATGTGATGTCACCGAGCAGGTGGTTTCTCTGTGGCGGTGGGACGTGATGTCACCGAGCAGGTGGTTTCTCTGTGGTGGTGGGACGTGATGTCACCGAGCAGGTGGTTTCTCTGTGACGGTGGGATGTGATGTCACCGAGCAGGTGGTTTATTCTGTGACGGTGGGATGTGATGTCACCGAGCAGGTGGTTTCTCTGTGACGGTGGGACGTGATGTCACCGAGCAGGTGGTTTCTCTGTGACGGTGGGATGTGATGTCACCGAGCAGGTGGTTTCTCTGTGACGGTGGGACGTGATGTCACCGAGCAGGTGGTTTCTCTGTGACGGTGGGATGTGATGTCACCGAGCAGGTGGTTTCTCTGTGACGGTGGGATGTGATGTCACCGAGCAGGTGGTTTATTCTGTGACGGTGGGATGTGATGTCACCGAGCAGGTGGTTTCTCTGTGACGGTGGGACGTGATGTCACCGAGCAGGTGGTTTCTCTGTGACGGTGGGACGTGATGTCACCGAGCTGGTGGTTTCTCTGTGACGGTGGGATGTGATGTCACCGAGCAGGTGGTTTATTCTGTGACGGTGGGACGTGATGTCACCGAGCAGGTGGTTTATTCTGTGACGGTGGGATGTGATGACACCGAGCAGGTGGTTTCTCTGTGACGGTGGGATGTGATGTCACCGAGCAGGTGGTTTCTCTATGGCGGTGGGATGTGATGTCACCGAGCAGGTGGTTTCTCTGTGGTGGTGGGTTGTGATGTCACCGAGCAGGTGGTTTCTCTGTGACGGTGGGATGTGATGTCACCGAGCAGGTGGTTTCTCTGTGACGGTGGGACGTGATGTCACCGAGCAGGTGGTTTCTCTGTGACGGTGGGATGTGATGTCACCGAGCAGGTGGTTTATTCTGTGACGGTGGGATGTGATGTCACCGAGCAGGTGGTTTCTCTGTGACGGTGGGATGTGATGTCACCGAGCAGGTGGTTTCTCTGTGACGGTGGGATGTGATGTCACCGAGCAGGTGGTTTATTCTGTGACGGTGGGATGTGATGTCACCGAGCAGGTGGTTTCTCTGTGACGGTGGGACGTGATGTCACCGAGCAGGTGGTTTATTCTGTGGTGGTGGGATGTGATGTCACCGAGCAGGTGGTTTCTCTGTGACGGTGGGATGTGATGTCACCGAGCAGGTGGTTTCTCTGTGACGGTGGGATGTGATGTCACCGAGCAGGTGGTTTCTCTGTGGTGGTGGGATGTGATGTCACCGAGCAGGTGGTTTCTCTGTGACGGTGGGACGTGATGTCACCGAGCAGGTGGTTTCTCTGTGACGGTGGGACGTGATGTCACCGAGCAGGTGGTTTCTCTGTGGTGGTGGGATGTGATGTCACCGAGCAGGTGGTTTCTCTATGGTGGTGGGATGTGATGTCACCGAGCAGGTGGTTTCTCTGTGACGGTGGGATGTGATGTCACCGAGCAGGTGGTTTCTCTGTGACGGTGGGACGTGATGTCACCGAGCAGGTGGTTTCTCTGTGGTGGTGGGATGTGATGTCACCGAGCAGGTGGTTTCTCTATGGCGGTGGGATGTGATGTCACCGAGCAGGTGGTTTCTCTGTGACGGTGGGATGTGATGTCACCGAGCAGGTGGTTTCTCTATGGCGGTGGGATGTGATGTCACCGAGCAGGTGGTTTCTCTGTGACGGTGGGACGTAATGTCACCGAGCAGGTGGTTTCTTTGTGACGGTGGGATGTGATGTCACCGAGCAGGTGGTTTCTCTGTGACGGTGGGATGTGATGTCACCGAGCAGGTGGTTTCTCTGTGACGGTGGGACGTGATGTCACCGAGCAGGTGGTTTCTCTGTGACGGTGGGATGTGATGTCACCGAGCAGGTGGTTTATTCTGTGACGGTGGGACGTGATGTCACCGAGCAGGTGGTTTCTCTGTGACGGTGGGACGTGATGTCACCGAGCAGGTAGTTTCTCTGTGGTGGTGGGACGTGATGTCACCGAGCAGGTGGTTTCTCTGTGACGGTGGGACGTGATGTCACCGAGCAGGTGGTTTCTCTGTGACGGTGGGACGTGATGTCACCGAGCAGGTGGTTTCTCTGTGGTGATGGGATGTGATGTCACCGAGGAGGTGGTTTCTCTGTGACGGTGGGACGTGATGTCACCGAGCAGGTGGTTTCTCTGTGACGGTGGGACGTGATGTCACCGAGCAGGTGGTTTCTCTGTGACGGTGGGATGTGATGTCACCGAGCAGGTGGTTTCTCTGTGGCAGTGGGACGTGATGTCACCGAGCAGGTGGTTTCTCTGTGACGGTGGGACGTGATGTCACCGAGCAGGTGGTTTCTCCGTGGCGGTGGGACGTGATGTCACCGAGCAGGTGGTTTCTCTGTGACGGTGGGATGTGATGTCACCGAGCAGGTGGTTTCTCTGTGGCAGTGGGACGTGATGTCACCGAGCAGGTGGTTTCTCTGTGACGGTGGGATGTGATGTCACCGAGCAGGTGGTTTCTCTATGGTGGTGGGACGTGATGTCACCGAGCAGGTGGTTTCTCTATGGTGGTGGGACGTGATGTCACCGAGCAGGTGGTTTCTCTGTGACGGTGGGACGTGATGTCACCGAGCAGGTGGTTTCTCTGTGGCGGTGGGATGTGATGTCACCGAGCAGGTGGTTTCTCTGTGACGGTGGGACGTGATGTCACCGAGCAGGTGGTTTCTCTGTGACGGTGGGATGTGATGTCACCGAGCAGGTGGTTTATTCTGTGACGGTGGGACGTGATGTCACCGAGCAGGTGGTTTCTCTGTGACGGTGGGATGTGATGTCACCGAGCAGGTGGTTTCTCTGTGACGGTGGGACGTGATGTCACCGAGCAGGTGGTTTCTCTGTGACGGTGGGATGTGATGTCACCGAGCAGGTGGTTTCTCTGTGATGGTGGGATGTGATGTCACCGAGCAGGTGGTTTCTCTGTGACGGTGGGACGTGATGTCACCGAGCAGGTGGTTTCTCTGTGGCGGTGGGACGTGATGTCACCGAGCAGGTGGTTTATTCTGTGGCGGTGGGACGTGATGTCACCGAGCAGGTGGTTTCTCTGTGACGGTGGGATGTGATGTCACCGAGCAGGTGGTTTATTCTGTGGCAGTGGGATGTGATGTCACCGAGCAGGTGGTTTCTCTGTGACGGTGAGATGTGATGTCACCGAGCAGGTGGTTTCTCTGTGACGGTGGGACGTGATGTCACCGAGCAGGTGGTTTCTCTGTGACGGTGGGTTGTGATGTCACCGAGCAGGTGGTTTATTCTGTGACGGTGGGATGTGATGTCACCGAGCAGGTGGTTTCTCTGTGACGGTGGGATGTGATGTCACCGAGCAGGTGGTTTCTCTGTGACGGTGGGACGTGATGTCACCGAGCAGGTGGTTTCTCTGTGGCGGTGGGATGTGATGTCACCGAGCAGGTGGTTTATTCTGTGACGGTGGGATGTGATGTCACCGAGCAGGTGGTTTCTCTATGACGGTGGGATGTGATGTCACCGAGCAGGTGGTTTCTCTGTGACGGTGGGATGTGATGTCACCGAGCAGGTGGTTTATTCTGTGGCGGTGGGATGTGATGTCACCGAGCAGGTGGTTTCTCTGTGACGGTGGGACGTGATGTCACCGAGCAGGTGGTTTATTCTGTGACGGTGGGATGTGATGTCACCGAGCAGGTGGTTTCTCTGTGGTGGTGGGACGTGATGTCACCGAGCAGGTGGTTTCTCTGTGACGGTGGGATGTGATGTCACCGAGCAGGTGGTTTCTCTATGACGGTGGGATGTGATGTCACCGAGCAGGTGGTTTCTCTGTGACGGTGGGACGTGATGTCACCGAGCAGGTGGTTTCTCTGTGACGGTGGGACGTGATGTCATCGAGCAGGTGGTTTCTCTGTGGCGGTGGGATGTGATGTCACCGAGCAGGTGGTTTCTCTGTGACGGTGGGACGTGATGTCACCGAGCAGGTGGTTTCTCTGTGGTGGTGGGACGTGATGTCACCGAGCAGGTGGTTTATTCTGTGGCGGTGGGACGTGATGTCACCGAGCAGGTGGTTTCTCTGTGACGGTGGGATGTGATGTCACCGAGCAGGTGGTTTATTCTGTGGCGGTGGGATGTTATGTCACCGAGCAGGTGGTTTCTCTGTGACGGTGGGACGTGATGTCACCGAGCAGGTGGTTTCTCTGTGACGGTGGGATGTGATGTCACCGAGCAGGTGGTTTCTCTGTGACGGTGGGATGTGATGTCACCGAGCAGGTGGTTTATTCTGTGACGGTGGGATGTGATGTCACCGAGCAGGTGGTTTCTCTGTGACGGTGGGACGTGATGTCACCGAGCAGGTGGTTTCTCTGTGACGGTGGGATGTGATGTCACCGAGCAGGTGGTTTATTCTGTGACGGTGGGATGTGATGTCACCGAGCAGGTGGTTTCTCTGTGACGGTGGGATGTGATGTCACCGAGCAGGTGGTTTCTCTGTGGCGGTGGGATGTGATGTCACCGAGCAGGTGGTTTCTCTGTGACGGTGGGATGTGATGTCACCGAGCAGGTGGTTTATTCTGTGACGGTGGGACGTGATGTCACCGAGCAGGTGGTTTATTCTGTGATGGTGGGACGTGATGTCACCGAGCAGGTGGTTTATTCTGTGACGGGGGGATGTGATGTCACCGAGCAGGTGGTTTATCTGTGACGGTGGGACGTGATGTCACCGAGCAGGTGGTTTCTCTGTGACGGTGGGATGTGATGTCACCGAGCAGGTGGTTTCTCTATGACGGTGGGATGTGATGTCACCGAGCAGGTGGTTTCTCTGTGACGGTGGGATGTGATGTCACCGAGCAGGTGGTTTATTCTGTGGCGGTGGGATGTGATGTCACCGAGCAGGTGGTTTCTCTGTGACGGTGGGACGTGATGTCACCGAGCAGGTGGTTTATTCTGTGACGGTGGGATGTGATGTCACCGAGCAGGTGGTTTCTCTGTGGTGGTGGGACGTGATGTCACCGAGCAGGTGGTTTCTCTGTGACGGTGGGACGTGATGTCACCGAGCAGGTGGTTTCTCTATGACGGTGGGATGTGATGTCACCGAGCAGGTGGTTTCTCTATGACGGTGGGATGTGATGTCACCGAGCAGGTGGTTTCTCTGTGACGGTGGGATGTGATGTCACCGAGCAGGTGGTTTATTCTGTGGCGGTGGGACGTGATGTCACCGAGCAGGTGGTTTCTCTGTGACGGTGGGATGTGATGTCACCGAGCAGGTGGTTTATTCTGTGATGGTGGGATGTGATGTCACCGAGCAGGTGGTTTCTCTGTGACGGTGGGACGTGATGTCACCGAGCAGGTGGTTTATTCTGTGGTGGTGGGATGTGATGTCACCGAGCAGGTGGTTTCTCTGTGACGGTGGGACGTGATGTCACCGAGCAGGTGGTTTCTCTGTGACGGTGGGATGTGATGTCACCGAGCAGGTGGTTTATTCTGTGATGGTGGGATGTGATGTCACCGAGCAGGTGGTTTCTCTATGACGGTGGGATGTGATGTCACCGAGCAGGTGGTTTCTCTGTGACGGTGGGATGTGATGTCACCGAGCAGGTGGTTTATTCTGTGGCGGTGGGACGTGATGTCACCGAGCAGGTGGTTTCTCTGTGACGGTGGGACGTGATGTCACCGAGCAGGTGGTTTCTCTGTGGTGGTGGGACGTGATGTCACCGAGCAGGTGGTTTCTCTATGACGGTGGGACGTGATGTCACCGAGCAGGTGGTTTCTCTGTGACGGTGGGACGTGATGTCACCGAGCAGGTGGTTTCTCTGTGACAGTGGGACGTGATGTCACCGAGCAGGTGGTTTCTCTGTGACAGTGGGATGTGATGTCACCGAGCAGGTGGTTTCTCTGTGACGGTGGGACGTGATGTCACCGAGCAGGTGGTTTCTCTGTGGTGGTGGGACGTGATGTCACCGAGCAGGTGGTTTCTCTGTGACGGTGGGACGTGATGTCACCGAGCAGGTGGTTTCTCTGTGACGGTGGGATGTGATGTCACCGAGCAGGTGGTTTATTCTGTGACGGTGGGATGTGATGTCACCGAGCAGGTGGTTTATTCTGTGACGGTGGGATGTGATGTCACCGAGCAGGTGGTTTCTCTGTGACGGTGGGATGTGATGTCACCGAGCAGGTGGTTTCTCTGTGACGGTGGGATGTGATGTCACCGAGCAGGTGGTTTCTCTGTGGCGGTGGGATGTGATGTCACCGAGCAGGTGGTTTCTCTGTGACGGTGGGACGTGATGTCACCCAGCAGGTGGTTTCTCTGTGACGGTGGGACGTGATGTCACCGAGCAGGTGGTTTCTCTGTGACGGTGGGACGTGATGTCACCGAGCAGGTGGTTTCTCTGTGACGGTGGGACGTGATGTCACCGAGCAGGTGGTTTCTCTGTGACGGTGGGACGTGATGTCACCGAGCAGGTGGTTTCTCTGTGACGGTGGGACGTGATGTCACCGAGCAGGTGGTTTCTCTGTGACGGTGGGACGTGATGTCACCGAGCAGGTGGTTTCTCTATGGCGGTGGGATGTGATGTCACCGAGCAGGTGGTTTCTCTGTGGCGGTGGGACATGATGTCACCGAGCAGGTGGTTTCTCTGTGACGGTGGGATGTGATGTCACCGAGCAGGTGGTTTCTCTGTGACGGTGGGACGTGATGTCACCGAGCAGGTGGTTTCTCTGTGACGGTGGGATGTGATGTCACCGAGCAGGTGGTTTATTCTGTGACGGTGGGACGTGATGTCACCGAGCAGGTGGTTTCTCTGTGACGGTGGGATGTGATGTCACCGAGCAGGTGGTTTCTCTGTGACGGTGGGATGTGATGTCACCGAGCAGGTGGTTTCTCTGTGACGGTGGGACGTGATGTCACCGAGCAGGTGGTTTCTCTGTGACGGTGGGATGTGATGTCACCGAGCAGGTGGTTTCTCTGTGACGGTGGGACGTGATGTCACCGAGCAGGTGGTTTCTCTGTGACGGTGGGATGTGATGTCACCGAGCAGGTGGTTTATTCTGTGACGGTGGGACGTGATGTCACCGAGCAGGTGGTTTCTCTGTGACGGTGGGACGTGATGTCACCGAGCAGGTGGTTTCGCTGTGACGGTGGGACGTGATGTCACCGAGCAGGTGGTTTCTCTGTGACGGTGGGACGTGATGTCACCGAGCAGGTGGTTTCGCTGTGACGGTGGGACGTGATGTCACCGAGCAGGTGGTTTCTCTGTGACGGTGGGACGTGATGTCACCGAGCAGGTGGTTTATTCTGTGACGGTGGGACGTGATGTCACCGAGCAGGTGGTTTCTCTGTGACGGTGGGATGTGATGTCACCGAGCAGGTGGTTTCTCTGTGACGGTGGGATGTGATGTCACCGAGCAGGTGGTTTCTCTGTGACGGTGGGACGTGATGTCACCGAGCAGGTGGTTTCTCTGTGACGGTGGGATGTGATGTCACCGAGCAGGTGGTTTATTCTGTGACGGTGGGACGTGATGTCACCGAGCAGGTGGTTTCTCTGTGACGGTGGGATGTGATGTCACCGAGCAGGTGGTTTCTCTGTGACGGTGGGACGTGATGTCACCGAGCAGGTGGTTTCTCTATGACGGTGGGACGTGATGTCACCGAGCAGGTGGTTTATTCTGTGACGGTGGGATGTGATGTCACCGAGCAGGTGGTTTATTCTGTGACGGTGGGATGTGATGTCACCGAGCAGGTGGTTTCTCTGTGACGGTGGGACGTGATGTCACCGAGCAGGTGGTTTATTCTGTGACGGTGGGATGTGATGTCACCGAGCAGGTGGTTTCTCTGTGACGGTGGGATGTGATGTCACCGAGCAGGTGGTTTCTCTGTGACGGTGGGATGTGATGTCACCGAGCAGGTGGTTTAATCTGTGATGGTGGGACGTGATGTCACCGAGCAGGTGGTTTAATCTGTGACGGTGGGACGTGATGTCACCGAGCAGGTGGTTTATTCTGTGGCGGTGGGACGTGATGTCACCGAGCAGGTGGTTTCTCTATGGCGGTGGGACGTGATGTCACCGAGCAGGTGGTTTCTCTTTGACGGTGGGATGTGATGTCACCGAGCAGGTGGTTTCTCTATGGCGGTGGGACGTGATGTCACCGAGCAGGTGGTTTCTCTGTGACGGTGGGTTGTGATGTCACCGAGCAGGTGGTTTCTCTATGACGGTGGGATGTGATGTCACCGAGCAGGTGGTTTCTCTGTGACGGTGGGAGGTGATGTCACCGAGCAGGTGGTTTCTCTGTGACGGTGGAACGTGATGTCACCGAGCAGGTGGTTTCTCTGTGACGGTGGGAGGTGATGTCACCGAGCAGGTGGTTTATTCTGTGACGGTGGGATGTGATGTCACCGAGCAGGTGGTTTCTCTGTGACGGTGGGATGTGATGTCACCGAGCAGGTGGTTTCTCTGTGACGGTGGGATGTGATGTCACCGAGCAGGTGGTTTCTCTGTGACGGTGGGATGTGATGTCACCGAGCAGGTGGTTTCTCTGTGACGGTGGGACGTGATGTCACCGAGCAGGTGGTTTATTCTGTGACGGTGGGACGTGATGTCACCGAGCAGGTGGTTTCTCTGTGACGGTGGGATGTGATGTCACCGAGCAGGTGGTTTATTCTGTGACGGTGGGATGTGATGTCACCGAGCAGGTGGTTTATTCTGTGACGGTGGGATGTGATGTCACCGAGCAGGTGGTTTATTCTGTGACGGTGGGATGTGATGTCACCGAGCAGGTGGTTTATTCTGTGACGGTGGGATGTGATGTCACCGAGCAGGTGGTTTCTCTGTGACGGTGGGATGTGATGTCACCGAGCAGGTGGTTTCTCTGTGACGGTGGGATGTGATGTCACCGAGCAGGTGGTTTCTCTGTGACGGTGGGATGTGATGTCACCGAGCAGGTGGTTTCTCTGTGACGGTGGGATGTGATGTCACCGAGCAGGTGGTTTCTCTGTGACGGTGGGACGTGATGTCACCGAGCAGGTGGTTTATTCTGTGACGGTGGGATGTGATGTCACCGAGAAGGTGGTTTATTCTGTGACGGTGGGACGTGATGTCACCGAGCAGGTGGTTTATTCTGTGACGGTGGGACGTGATGTCACCGAGCAGGTGGTTTCTCTGTGACGGTGGGATGTGATGTCACCGAGCAGGTGGTTTATTCTGTGACGGTGGGATGTGATGTCACCGAGCAGGTGGTATCTCTGTGGCGGTGGGACGTGATGTCACCGAGCAGGTGGTTTCGCTGTTACGGTGGGATGTGATGTCACCGAGCAGGTGGTTTATTCTGTGACGGTGGGATGTGATGTCACCGAGCAGGTGGTTTATTCTGTGACGGTGGGATGTGATGTCACCGAGCAGGTGGTTTCTCTGTGATGGTGGGACGTGATGTCACCGAGCAGGTGGTTTCGCTGTTACGGTGGGATGTGATGTCACCGAGCAGGTGGTTTATTCTGTGACGGTGGGATGTGATGTCACCGAGCAGGTGGTTTCTCTGTGACGGTGGGACGTGATGTCACCGAGCAGGTGGTTTCTCTGTGACGGTGGGATGTGATGTCACCGAGCAGGTGGTTTCTCTGTGGCGGTGGGACGTGATGTCACCGAGCAGGTGGTTTCGCTGTGACGGTGGGATGTGATGTCACCGAGCAGGTGGTTTCTCTGTGACGGTGGGACGTGATGTCACCGAGCAGGTGGTTTCTCTGTGACGGTGGGATGTGATGTCACCGAGCAGGTGGTTTCTCTGTGACGGTGGGATGTGATGTCACCGAGCAGGTGGTTTCTCTGTGACGGTGGGATGTGATGTCACCGAGCAGGTGGTTTCTCTGTGACGGTGGGACGTGATGTCACCGAGCAGGTGGTTTCTCTGTGACGGTGGGATGTGATGTCACCGAGCAGGTGGTTTCTCTGTGACGGTGGGATGTGATGTCACCGAGCAGGTGGTTTCTCTGTGACGGTGGGACGTGATGTCACCGAGCAGGTGGTTTCTCTGTGACGGTGGGATGTGATGTCACCGAGCAGGTGGTTTCTCTGTGACGGTGGGATGTGATGTCACCGAGCAGGTGGTTTCTCTGTGACGGTGGGACGTGATGTCACCGAGCAGGTGGTTTCTCTGTGACGGTGGGATGTGATGTCACCGAGCAGGTGGTTTCTCTGTGACGGTGGGACGTGATGTCACCGAGCAGGTGGTTTCTCTGTGACGGTGGGACGTGATGTCACCGAGCAGGTGGTTTATTCTGTGACGGTGGGATGTGATGTCACCGAGCAGGTGGTTTCTCTGTGACGGTGGGATGTGATGTCACCGAGCAGGTGGTTTCTTTGTGACGGTGGGATGTGATGTCACCGAGCAGGTGGTTTCTCTGTGGTGGTGGGATGTGATGTCACCGAGCAGGTGGTTTCTCTGTGACGGTGGGATGTGATGTCACCGAGCAGGTGGTTTCTCTGTGGTGGTGGGATGTGATGTCACCGAGCAGGTGGTTTATTCTGTGGTGATGGGACGTGATGTCACCGAGCAGGTGGTTTCTCTGTGACGGTGGGATGTGATGTCACCGAGCAGGTGGTTTCTCTGTGACGGTGGGATGTGATGTCACCGAGCAGGTGGTTTCTCTGTGGTGGTGGGATGTGATGTCACCGAGCAGGTGGTTTCTCTGTGGTGATGGGACGTGATGTCACCGAGCAGGTGGTTTCTCTGTGACGGTGGGATGTGATGTCACCGAGCAGGTGGTTTCTCTGTGACGGTGGGATGTGATGTCACCGAGCAGGTGGTTTCACTTTGACGGTGGGACGTGATGTCACCGAACAGGTGGTTTATTCTGTCACGGTGGGATGTGATGTCACCGAGCAGGTGGTTTCTCTTTGATGGTGGGATGTGATGTCACCGAGCAGGTGGTTTCTCTTTGATGGTGGGATGTGATGTCACCGAGCAGGTGGTTTCACTTTGACGGTGGGACGTGATGTCACCGAACAGGTGGTTTATTCTGTCACGGTGGGATGTGATGTCACCGAGCAGGTGGTTTCTCTGTGACGGTGGGATGTGATGTCACCGAGCAGGTGGTTTATTCTGTGACGGTGGGACGTGATGTCACCGAGCAGGTGGTTTCTCTGTGACGGTGGGATGTGATGTCACCGAGCAGGTGGTTTCTCTGTGACGGTGGGATGTGATGTCACCGAGCAGGTGGTTTATTCTGTGACGGTGGGATGTGATGTCACCGAGCAGGTGGTTTATTCTGTGACGGTGGGATGTGATGTCACCGAGCAGGTGGTTTATTCTGTGATGGTGGGATGTGATGTCACCGAGCAGGTGGTTTATTCTGTGACGGTGGGACGTGATTTCATCGAGCAGGTGGTTTCTCTGTGACGGTGGGATGTGATGTCACCGAGCAGGTGGTTTCTTTGTGACGGTGGGATGTGATGTCACCGAGCAGGTGGTTTCTCTGTGACGGTGGGATGTGATGTCACCGAGCAGGTGGTTTCTCTGTGGTGGTGGGATGTGATGTCACCGAGCAGGTGGTTTCTCTGTGATGGTGGGACGTGATGTCACCGAGCAGGTGGTTTCTCTGTGACGGTGGGATGTGATGTCACCGAGCAGGTGGTTTCTCTGTGACGGTGGGACGTGATGTCACCGAGCAGGTGGTTTCTCTGTGACGGTGGGATGTGATGTCACCGAGCAGGTGGTTTATTCTGTGACGGTGGGACGTGATGTCACCGAGCAGGTGGTTTCTCTGTGACGGTGGGATGTGATGTCACCGAGCAGGTGGTTTCTCTGTGACGGTGGGTTGTGATGTCACCGAGCAGGTGGTTTCTCTGTGACGGTGGGACGTGATGTCACCGAGCAGGTGGTTTATTCTGTGACGGTGGGATGTGATGTCACCGAGAAGGTGGTTTATTCTGTGACGGTGGGATGTGATGTCACCGAGCAGGTGGTTTCTCTGTGGCGGTGGGACGTGATGTCACCGAGCAGGTGGTTTCTCTATGACGGTGGGATGTGATGTCACCGAGCAGGTGGTTTCTCTGTGGCGGTGGGACGTGATGTCACCGAGCAGGTGGTTTCTCTGTGACGGTGGGACGTGATGTCATCGAGCAGGTGGTTTCTCTGTGACGGTGGGACGTGATGTCACCGAGAAGGTGGTTTATTCTGTGACGGTGGGACGTGATGTCACCGAGCAGGTGGTTTATTCTGTGACGGTGGGACGTGATGTCACCGAGCAGGTGGTTTCTCGGTGACGGTGGGATGTGATGTCATCGAGCAGGTGGTTTCTCTGTGACGGTGGGACGTGATGTCATCGAGCAGGTGGTTTCTCTGTGACGGTGGGACGTGATGTCATCGAGCAGGTGGTTTCTCTGTGACGGTGGGACGTGATGTCACCGAGCAGGTGGTTTCTCTATGGCGGTGGGACGTGATGTCACCGAGCAGGTGGTTTCTCTGTGGTGGTGGGACGTGATGTCACCGAGCAGGTGGTTTATTCTGTGACGGTGGGATGTGATGTCACCGAGCAGGTGGTTTCTCTGTGACGGTGGGACGTGATGTCACCTAGCAGGTGGTTTATTCTGTGACGGTGGGATGTGATGTCACCGAGCAGGTGGTTTCTCTGTGACGGTGGGATGTGATGTCACCGAGCAGGTGGTTTATTCTGTGACGGTGGGATGTGATGTCACCGAGCAGGTGGTTTCTCTGTGACGGTGGGACGTGATGTCACCGAGCAGGTTGTTTCTCTGTGACGGTGGGACGTGACGTCACCGAGCAGGTGGTTTCTCTGTGACGGTGGGATGTGATGTCACCGAGCAGGTGGTTTCTCTGTGACGGTGGGATGTGATGTCACCGAGCAGGTGGTTTCTCTGTGACGGTGGGACGTGATGTCACCGAGCAGGTGGTTTCTCTGTGACGGTGGGATGTGATGTCACCGAGCAGGTGGTTTCTCTGTGACGGTGGGATGTGATGTCACCGAGCAGGTGGTTTCTCTGTGACGGTGGGATGTGATGTCACCGAGCAGATTGTTTCTCTGTGACGGTGGGATGTGATGTCACCGAGCAGGTGGTTTATTCTGTGACGGTGGGACGTGATGTCACCGAGCAGGTGGTTTCTCTGTGACGGTGGGATGTGATGTCACCGAGCAGGTGGTTTCTCTGTGACGGTGGGATGTGATGTCACCGAGCAGGTGGTTTCTCGGTGGTGGTGGGATGTGATGTCACCGAGCAGGTGGTTTCTCTGTGACGGTGGGACGTGATGTCACCGAGCAGGTGGTTTATTCTGTGACGGTGGGATGTGATGTCACCGAGCAGGTGGTTTATTCTGTGACGGTGGGATGTGATGTCACCGAGCAGGTGGTTTCTCTGTGGCGGTGGGATGTGATGTCATCGAGCAGGTGGTTTCTCTGTGACGGTGGGATGTGATGTCACCGAGCAGGTGGTTTCTCTGTGACGGTGGGATGTGATGTCACCGAGCAGGTGGTTTCTCTGTGGCGGTGGGATGTGATGTCACCGAGCAGGTGGTTTATTCTGTGACGGTGGGATGTGATGTCACCGAGCAGGTGGTTTCTCTGTGACGGTGGGACGTGATGTCACCGAGCAGGTGGTTTCTCTGTGACGGTGGGATGTGATGTCACCGAGCAGGTGGTTTCTCTGTGGCGGTGGGATGTGATGTCACCGAGCAGGTGGTTTCTCTGTGACGTTGGGATGTGATGTCACCGAGCAGGTGGTTTCTCTGTGACGGTGGGATGTGATGTCACCAAGCAGGTGGTTTATTCTGTGACGGTGGGATGTGATGTCACCGAGCAGGTGGTTTATTCTGTGATGGTGGGATGTGATGTCACCGAGCAGGTGGTTTCTCTGTGACGGTGGGACGTGATGTCACCGAGCAGGTGGTTTCTCTGTGACGGTGGGATGTGATGTCACCGAGCAGGTGGTTTCTCTGTGACGGTGGGATGTGATGTCACCGAGCAGGTGGTTTATTCTGTGGCGGTGGGACGTGATGTCACCGAGCAGGTGGTTTATTCTGTGACGGTGGGACGTGATGTCACCGAGCAGGTGGTTTCTCTGTGACGGTGGGACGTGATGTCACCGAGCAGGTGGTTTCTCTGTGACGGTGGGATGTGATGTCACCGAGCAGGTGGTTTCTCTGTGACGGTGGGATGTGATGTCACCGAGCAGGTGGTTTCTCTGTGACGGTGGGATGTGATGTCACCGAGCAGGTGGTTTATTCTGTGGCGGTGGGATGTGATGTCACCGAGCAGGTGGTTTCTCTGTGACGGTGGGATGTGATGTCACCGAGCAGGTGGTTTCTCTGTGACGGTGGGACGTGATGTCACCGAGCAGGTGGTTTCTCTGTGGTAGTGGGATGTGATGTCACCGAGCAGGTGGTTTATTCTGTGACGGTGGGATGTGATGTCACCGAGCAGGTGGTTTCTCTGTGACGGTGGGACGTGATGTCACCGAGCAGGTGGTTTCTCTGTGGTAGTGGGACGTGATGTCACCGAGCAGGTGGTTTCTCTGTGGTGATGGGATGTGATGTCACCGAGCAGGTGGTTTCTCTGTGGTGATGGGACGTGATGTCACCGAGCAGGTGGTTTCTCTGTGACGGTGGGATGTGATGTCACCGAGCAGGTGGTTTCTCTGTGACGGTGGGACGTGATGTCACCGAGCAGGTGGTTTCTCTGTGACGGTCGGACGTGATGTCATCGAGCAGGTGGTTTCTCTGTGACGGTGGGACGTGATGTCACCGAGCAGGTGGTTTCTCTGTGACGGTGGGATGTGATGTCACCGAGCAGGTGGTTTCTCTGTGGTGGTGGGATGTGATGTCACCGAGCAAGTGGTTTATTCTGTGACGGTGGGATGTGATGTCACCGAGCAGGTGGTTTCTCTGTGGTGGTGGGATGTGATGTCACCGAGCAGGTGGTTTATTCTGTGACGGTGGGATGTGATGTCACCGAGCAGGTGGTTTCTCTGTGACGGTGGGACGTGATGTCACCGAGCAGGTGGCTTCTCTGTGACGGTGGGATGTGATGTCACCGAGCAGGTGGTTTCTCTGTGACGGTGGGACGTGATGTCACCGAGCAGGTGGTTTCTCTGTGGTGGTGGGATGTGATGTCACCGAGCAGGTGGTTTCTCTGTGACGGTGGGATGTGATGTCACCGAGCAGGTGGTTTATTCTGTGGTGGTGGGATGTGATGTCACCGAGCAGGTGGTTTCTCTGTGACGGTGGGATGTGATGTCACCGAGCAGGTGGTTTCGCTGTGACGGTGGGATGTGATGTCACCGAGCAGGTGGTTTCGCTGTGACGGTGGGATGTGATGTCACCGAGCAGGTGGTTTCTCTGTGACGGTGGGATGTGATGTCACCGAGCAGGTGGTTTATTCTGTGACGGTGGGATGTGATGTCACCGAGCAGGTGGTTTATTCTGTGACGGTGGGACGTGATGTCACCGAGCAGGTGGTTTATTCTGTGACGGTGGGACGTGATGTCACCGAGCAGGTGGTTTCTCTGTGACGGTGGGTTGTGATGTCACCGAGCAGGTGGTTTCTCTGTGACGGTGGGACGTGATGTCACCGAGCAGGTGGTTTCTCTGTGGTGATGGGATGTGATGTCACCGAGCAGGTGGTTTATTCTGTGACGGTGGGACGTGATGTCACCGAGCAGGTGGTTTCTCTGTGATGGTGGGATGTGATGTCACCGAGCAGGTGGTTTATTCTGTGACGGTGGGTTGTGATGTCACCGAGCAGGTGGTTTCTCTGTGACGGTGGGACGTGATGTCACCGAGCAGGTGGTTTCTCTGTGACGGTGGGACGTGATGTCACCGAGCAGGTGGTTTCTCTGTGACGGTGGGATGTGATGTCACCGAGCAGGTGGTTTCTCTGTGGCGGTGGGATGTGATGTCACCGAGCAGGTGGTTTCTCTGTGACGGTGGGATGTGATGTCACCGAGCAGGTGGCTTCTCTGTGACGGTGGGATGTGATGTCACCGAGCAGGTGGTTTATTCTGTGACGGTGGGATGTGATGTCACCGAGCAGGTGGTTTCTCTGTGACGGTGGGATGTGATGTCACCGAGCAGGTGGTTTATTCTGTGACGGTGGGATGTGATGTCACCGAGCAGGTGGTTTCTCTGTGACGGTGGGACGTGATGTCACCGAGCAGGTGGTTTCTCTGTGACGGTGGGACGTGATGTCACCCAGCAGGTGGTTTCTCTGTGATGGTGGGATGTGATGTCACCGAGCAGGTGGTTTCTCTGTGACGGTGGGACGTGACGTCACCGAGCAGGTGGTTTCTCTGTGACGGTGGGATGTGATGTCACCGAGCAGGTGGTTTCTCTGTGACGGTGGGATGTGATGTCACCGAGCAGGTGGTTTATTCTGTGACGGTGGGATGTGATGTCACCGAGCAGGTGGTTTCTCTGTGACGGTGGGACGTGATGTCACCGAGCAGGTGGTTTCTCTGTGACGGTGGGATGTGATGTCACCGAGCAGGTGGTTTCTCTGTGACGGTGGGATGTGATGTCACCGAGCAGGTGGTTTATTCTGTGACGGTGGGATGTGATGTCACCGAGCAGGTGGTTTCTCTGTGACGGTGGGACGTGATGTCACCGAGCAGGTGGTTTCTCTGTGACGGTGGGATGTGATGTCACCGAGCAGGTGGTTTCTCTGTGGCGGTGGGATGTGATGTCACCGAGCAGGTGGTTTCTCTATGACGGTGGGATGTGATGTCACCGAGCAGGTGGTTTCTCTGTGACGGTGGGATGTGATGTCACCGAGCAGGTGGTTTCTCTGTGACGGTGGGATGTGATGTCACCGAGCAGATTGTTTCTCTGTGACGGTGGGATGTGATGTCACCGAGCAGGTGGTTTATTCTGTGACGGTGGGACGTGATGTCACCGAGCAGGTGGTTTCTCTGTGACGGTGGGATGTGATGTCACCGAGCAGGTGGTTTCTCTGTGACGGTGGGATGTGATGTCACCGAGCAGGTGGTTTCTCTGTGGTGGTGGGATGTGATGTCACCGAGCAGGTGGTTTCTCTGTGACGGTGGGACGTGATGTCACCGAGCAGGTGGTTTATTCTGTGACGGTGGGATGTGATGTCACCGAGCAGGTGGTTTATTCTGTGACGGTGGGATGTGATGTCACCGAGCAGGTGGTTTCTCTGTGGTGATGGGATGTGATGTCACCGAGCAGGTGGTTTCTCTGTGACGGTGGGATGTGATGTCACCGAGCAGGTGGTTTCTCTGTGACGGTGGGATGTGATGTCACCGAGCAGGTGGTTTCTCTGTGGCGGTGGGATGTGATGTCACCGAGCAGGTGGTTTATTCTGTGACGGTGGGATGTGATGTCACCGAGCAGGTGGTTTCTCTGTGACGGTGGGACGTGATGTCACCGAGCAGGTGGTTTCTCTGTGACGGTGGGATGTGATGTCACCGAGCAGGTGGTTTCTCTGTGGCGGTGGGATGTGATGTCACCGAGCAGGTGGTTTCTCTGTGACGTTGGGATGTGATGTCACCGAGCAGGTGGTTTCTCTGTGACGGTGGGACGTGATGTCACCGAGCAGGTGGTTTCTCTGTGACGGTGGGTTGTGATGTCACCGAGCAGGTGGTTTATTCTGTGACGGTGGGATGTGATGTCACCGAGCAGGTGGTTTCTCTGTGACGGTGGGATGTGATGTCACCGAGCAGGTGGTTTCTCTGTGACGGTGGGATGTGATGTCACCGAGCAGGTGGTTTCTCTGTGACGGTGGGACGTGATGTCACCGAGCAGGTGGTTTATTCTGTGACGGTGGGATGTGATGTCACCGAGCAGGTGGTTTCTCTGTGACGGTGGGATGTGATGTCACCGAGCAGGTGGTTTCTCTGTGACGGTGGGATGTGATGTCACCGAGCAGGTGGTTTCTCTGTGACGGTGGGATGTGATGTCACCAAGCAGGTGGTTTATTCTGTGACGGTGGGATGTGATGTCACCGAGCAGGTGGTTTCTCTGTGACGGTGGGATGTGATGTCACCGAGCAGGTGGTTTCTCGGTGACGGTGGGACGTGATGTCACCGAGCAGGTGGTTTCTCTGTGACGGTGGGATGTGATGTCACCGAGCAGGTGGTTTATTCTGTGACGGTGGGATGTGATGTCACCGAGCAGGTGGTTTCTCTGTGACGGTGGGATGTGATGTCACCGAGCAGGTGGTTTCTCTGTGACGGTGGGATGTGATGTCACCGAGCAGGTGGTTTCTCTGTGACGGTGGGACGTGATGTCACCGAGCAGGTGGTTTCTCTGTGACGGTGGGATGTGATGTCACCGAGCAGGTGGTTTATTCTGTGACGGTGGGACGTGATGTCACCGAGCAGGTGGTTTCTCTGTGACGGTGGGATGTGATGTCACCGAGCAGGTGGTTTCTCTGTGACGGTGGGATGTGATGTCACCGAGCAGGTGGTTTATTCTGTGATGGTGGGACGTGATGTCACCGAGCAGGTGGTTTATTCTGTGACGGTGGGACGTGATGTCACCGAGCAGGTGGTTTCTCTGTGACGGTGGGACGTGATGTCACCGAGCAGGTGGTTTCTCTGTGACGGTGGGATGTGATGTCACCGAGCAGGTGGTTTCTCTGTGACGGTGGGATGTGATGTCACCGAGCAGGTGGTTTATCTGTGACGGTGGGATGTGATGTCACCGAGCAGGTGGTTTATTCTGTGACGGTGGGATGTGATGTCACCGAGCAGGTGGTTTCTCTGTGACGGTGGGACGTGATGTCACCGAGCAGGTGGTTTATTCTGTGACGGTGGGATGTGATGTCACCGAGCACGTGGTTTCTCTGTGACGGTGGGATGTGATGTCACCGAGCAGGTGGTTTCTCTGTGACGGTGGGATGTGATGTCACCGAGCAGGTGGTTTCTCTGTGACGGTGGGATGTGATGTCACCGAGCAGGTGGTTTATTCTGTGGCGGTGGGATGTGATGTCACCGAGCAGGTGGTTTCTCTGTGACGGTGGGATGTGATGTCACCGAGCAGGTGGTTTCTCTGTGACGGTGGGACGTGATGTCACCGAGCAGGTGGTTTCTCTGTGGTAGTGGGATGTGATGTCATCGAGCAGGTGGTTTATTCTGTGACGGTGGGATGTGATGTCACCGAGCAGGTGGTTTCTCTGTGGTAGTGGGATGTGATGTCACCGAGCAGGTGGTTTATTCTGTGACGGTGGGATGTGATGTCACCGAGCAGGTGGTTTCTCTGTGGTGATGGGACGTGATGTCACCGAGCAGGTGGTTTCTCTGTGACGGTGGGATGTGATGTCACCGAGCAGGTGGTTTCTCTGTGGTGATGGGATGTGATGTCACCGAGCAGGTGGTTTCTCTGTGGTGATGGGACGTGATGTCACCGAGCAGGTGGTTTATTCTGTGACGGTGGGATGTGATGTCACCGAGCAGGTGGTTTCTCTGTGACGGTGGGACGTGATGTCACCGAGCAGGTGGTTTATTCTGTGACGGTGGGATGTGATGTCACCGAGCAGGTGGTTTCTCTGTGACGGTGGGATGTGATGTCACCGAGCAGGTGGTTTATTCTGTGACGGTGGGACGTGATGTCATCGAGCAGGTGGTTTCTCTGTGACGGTGGGACGTGATGTCACCGAGCAGGTGGTTTCTCTGTGACGGTGGGATGTGATGTCACCGAGCAGGTGGTTTCTCTGTGGTGGTGGGATGTGATGTCACCGAGCAGGTGGTTTCTCTGTGACGGTGGGATGTGATGTCACCGAGCAGGTGGTTTCTCTGTGGTGATGGGATGTGATGTCACCGAGGAGGTGGTTTCTCTGTGACGGTGGGACGTGATGTCACCGAGCAGGTGGCTTCTCTGTGACGGTGGGATGTGATGTCACCGAGCAGGTGGTTTCTCTGTGACGGTGGGACGTGATGTCACCGAGCAGGTGGTTTCTCTGTGGTGGTGGGATGTGATGTCACCGAGCAGGTGGTTTATTCTGTGGTGGTGGGATGTGATGTCACCGAGCAGGTGGTTTCTCTGTGACGGTGGGATGTGATGTCACCGAACAGGTGGTTTCTCTGTGGCGGTGGGATGTGATGTCACCGAGCAGGTGGTTTCTCTGTGACGGTGGGATGTGATGTCACCGAGCAGGTGGTTTCTCTGTGACGGTGGGATGTGATGTCACCGAGCAGGTGGTTTCGCTGTGACGGTGGGATGTGATGTCACCGAGCAGGTGGTTTCGCTGTGACGGTGGGATGTGATGTCACCGAGCAGGTGGTTTCTCTGTGACGGTGGGATGTGATGTCACCGAGCAGGTGGTTTATTCTGTGACGGTGGGATGTGATGTCACCGAGCAGGTGGTTTATTCTGTGACGGTGGGACGTGATGTCACCGAGCAGGTGGTTTATTCTGTGACGGTGGGACGTGATGTCACCGAGCAGGTGGTTTCTCTGTGACGGTGGGTTGTGATGTCACCGAGCAGGTGGTTTCTCTGTGACGGTGGGACGTGATGTCACCGAGCAGGTGGTTTCTCTGTGACGGTGGGACGTGATGTCACCGAGCAGGTGGTTTCTCTGTGGTGATGGGATGTGATGTCACCGAGCAGGTGGTTTATTCTGTGACGGTGGGACGTGATGTCACCGAGCAGGTGGTTTCTCTGTGACGGTGGGACGTGATGTCACCGAGCAGGTGGTTTATTCTGTGACGGTGGGATGTGATGTCACCGAGCAGGTGGTTTCTCTGTGACGGTGGGACGTGATGTCACCGAGCAGGTGGTTTCTCTGTGACGGTGGGATGTGATGTCACCGAGCAGGTGGTTTCTCTGTGACGGTGGGACGTGATGTCACCGAGCAGGTGGTTTATTCTGTGACGGTGGGATGTGATGTCACCGAGCAGGTGGTTTCTCTGTGGCGGTGGGATGTGATGTCACCGAGCAGGTGGTTTCTCTGTGACGGTGGGATGTGATGTCACCGAGCAGGTGGTTTCTCTGTGACGGTGGGATGTGATGTCACCGAGCAGGTGGTTTATTCTGTGACGGTGGGATGTGATGTCACCGAGCAGGTGGTTTCTCTGTGACGGTGGGTTGTGATGTCACCGAGCAGGTGGTTTATTCTGTGACGGTGGGATGTGATGTCACCGAGCAGGTGGTTTCTCTGTGACGGTGGGATGTGATGTCACCGAGCAGGTGGTTTCTCTGTGACGGTGGGATGTGATGTCACCGAGCAGGTGGTTTCTCTGTGACGGTGGGATGTGATGTCACCAAGCAGGTGGTTTATTCTGTGACGGTGGGATGTGATGTCACCGAGCAGGTGGTTTCTCTGTGACGGTGGGATGTGATGTCACCGAGCAGGTGGTTTCTCGGTGACGGTGGGACGTGATGTCACCGAGCAGGTGGTTTCTCTGTGACGGTGGGATGTGATGTCACCGAGCAGGTGGTTTATTCTGTGACGGTGGGATGTGATGTCACCGAGCAGGTGGTTTCTCTGTGACGGTGGGATGTGATGTCACCGAGCAGGTGGTTTCTCTGTGACGGTGGGATGTGATGTCACCGAGCAGGTGGTTTCTCTGTGACGGTGGGACGTGATGTCACCGAGCAGGTGGTTTCTCTGTGACGGTGGGATGTGATGTCACCGAGCAGGTGGTTTATTCTGTGACGGTGGGACGTGATGTCACCGAGCAGGTGGTTTCTCTGTGACGGTGGGATGTGATGTCACCGAGCAGGTGGTTTCTCTGTGACGGTGGGATGTGATGTCACCGAGCAGGTGGTTTATTCTGTGATGGTGGGACGTGATGTCACCGAGCAGGTGGTTTATTCTGTGACGGTGGGACGTGATGTCACCGAGCAGGTGGTTTCTCTGTGACGGTGGGACGTGATGTCACCGAGCAGGTGGTTTCTCTGTGACGGTGGGATGTGATGTCACCGAGCAGGTGGTTTCTCTGTGACGGTGGGATGTGATGTCACCGAGCAGGTGGTTTATCTGTGACGGTGGGATGTGATGTCACCGAGCAGGTGGTTTATTCTGTGACGGTGGGATGTGATGTCACCGAGCAGGTGGTTTCTCTGTGACGGTGGGACGTGATGTCACCGAGCAGGTGGTTTATTCTGTGACGGTGGGATGTGATGTCACCGAGCACGTGGTTTCTCTGTGACGGTGGGATGTGATGTCACCGAGCAGGTGGTTTCTCTGTGACGGTGGGATGTGATGTCACCGAGCAGGTGGTTTCTCTGTGACGGTGGGATGTGATGTCACCGAGCAGGTGGTTTATTCTGTGGCGGTGGGATGTGATGTCACCGAGCAGGTGGTTTCTCTGTGACGGTGGGATGTGATGTCACCGAGCAGGTGGTTTCTCTGTGACGGTGGGACGTGATGTCACCGAGCAGGTGGTTTCTCTGTGGTAGTGGGATGTGATGTCATCGAGCAGGTGGTTTATTCTGTGACGGTGGGATGTGATGTCACCGAGCAGGTGGTTTCTCTGTGGTAGTGGGATGTGATGTCACCGAGCAGGTGGTTTATTCTGTGACGGTGGGATGTGATGTCACCGAGCAGGTGGTTTCTCTGTGGTGATGGGACGTGATGTCACCGAGCAGGTGGTTTCTCTGTGACGGTGGGATGTGATGTCACCGAGCAGGTGGTTTCTCTGTGGTGATGGGATGTGATGTCACCGAGCAGGTGGTTTCTCTGTGGTGATGGGACGTGATGTCACCGAGCAGGTGGTTTATTCTGTGACGGTGGGATGTGATGTCACCGAGCAGGTGGTTTCTCTGTGACGGTGGGACGTGATGTCACCGAGCAGGTGGTTTATTCTGTGACGGTGGGATGTGATGTCACCGAGCAGGTGGTTTCTCTGTGACGGTGGGATGTGATGTCACCGAGCAGGTGGTTTATTCTGTGACGGTGGGACGTGATGTCATCGAGCAGGTGGTTTCTCTGTGACGGTGGGACGTGATGTCACCGAGCAGGTGGTTTCTCTGTGACGGTGGGATGTGATGTCACCGAGCAGGTGGTTTCTCTGTGGTGGTGGGATGTGATGTCACCGAGCAGGTGGTTTCTCTGTGACGGTGGGATGTGATGTCACCGAGCAGGTGGTTTCTCTGTGGTGATGGGATGTGATGTCACCGAGGAGGTGGTTTCTCTGTGACGGTGGGACGTGATGTCACCGAGCAGGTGGCTTCTCTGTGACGGTGGGATGTGATGTCACCGAGCAGGTGGTTTCTCTGTGACGGTGGGACGTGATGTCACCGAGCAGGTGGTTTCTCTGTGGTGGTGGGATGTGATGTCACCGAGCAGGTGGTTTATTCTGTGGTGGTGGGATGTGATGTCACCGAGCAGGTGGTTTCTCTGTGACGGTGGGATGTGATGTCACCGAACAGGTGGTTTCTCTGTGGCGGTGGGATGTGATGTCACCGAGCAGGTGGTTTCTCTGTGACGGTGGGATGTGATGTCACCGAGCAGGTGGTTTCTCTGTGACGGTGGGATGTGATGTCACCGAGCAGGTGGTTTCGCTGTGACGGTGGGATGTGATGTCACCGAGCAGGTGGTTTCGCTGTGACGGTGGGATGTGATGTCACCGAGCAGGTGGTTTCTCTGTGACGGTGGGATGTGATGTCACCGAGCAGGTGGTTTATTCTGTGACGGTGGGATGTGATGTCACCGAGCAGGTGGTTTATTCTGTGACGGTGGGACGTGATGTCACCGAGCAGGTGGTTTATTCTGTGACGGTGGGACGTGATGTCACCGAGCAGGTGGTTTCTCTGTGACGGTGGGTTGTGATGTCACCGAGCAGGTGGTTTCTCTGTGACGGTGGGACGTGATGTCACCGAGCAGGTGGTTTCTCTGTGACGGTGGGACGTGATGTCACCGAGCAGGTGGTTTCTCTGTGGTGATGGGATGTGATGTCACCGAGCAGGTGGTTTATTCTGTGACGGTGGGACGTGATGTCACCGAGCAGGTGGTTTCTCTGTGACGGTGGGACGTGATGTCACCGAGCAGGTGGTTTATTCTGTGACGGTGGGATGTGATGTCACCGAGCAGGTGGTTTCTCTGTGACGGTGGGACGTGATGTCACCGAGCAGGTGGTTTCTCTGTGACGGTGGGATGTGATGTCACCGAGCAGGTGGTTTCTCTGTGACGGTGGGACGTGATGTCACCGAGCAGGTGGTTTATTCTGTGACGGTGGGATGTGATGTCACCGAGCAGGTGGTTTCTCTGTGGCGGTGGGATGTGATGTCACCGAGCAGGTGGTTTCTCTGTGACGGTGGGATGTGATGTCACCGAGCAGGTGGTTTCTCTGTGACGGTGGGATGTGATGTCACCGAGCAGGTGGTTTATTCTGTGACGGTGGGATGTGATGTCACCGAGCAGGTGGTTTCTCTGTGACGGTGGGACGTGATGTCACCGAGCAGGTGGTTTATTCTGTGACGGTGGGATGTTGTGTCACCGAGCAGGTGGTTTCTCTGTGACGGTGGGACGTGATGTCACCGAGCAGGTGGTTTCTCTGTGGTGGTGGGATGTGATGTCACCGAGCAGGTGGTTTCTCTGTGACGGTGGGACGTGATGTCACCGAGCAGGTGGTTTCTCTGTGACGGTGGGATGTGATGTCACCGAGCAGGTGGTTTCTCTGTGACGGTGGGATGTGATGTCACCGAGCAGGTGGTTTCTCTGTGACGGTGGGACGTGATGTCACCGAGCAGGTGGTTTCTCTGTGACGGTGGGACGTGATGTCACCGAGCAGGTGGTTTCTCTGTGGTGGTGGGACGTGATGTCACCGAGCAGGTGGTTTCTCTGTGACGGTGGGATGTGATGTCACCGAGCAGGTGGTTTCTCTGTGACGGTGGGATGTGATGTCACCGAGCAGGTGGTTTCTCTGTGACGGTGGGATGTGATGTCACCGAGCAGGTGGTTTATTCTGTGACGGTGGGATGTGATGTCACCGAGCAGTTGGTTTCTCTGTGGCGGTGGGATGTGATGTCACCGAGCAGGTGGTTTATTCTGTGACGGTGGGATGTGATGTCACCGAGCAGGTGGTTTCTCTGTGACGGTGGGACGTGATGTCACCGAGCAGGTGGTTTCTCTTTGGTGGTGGGATGTGATGTCACCGAGCAGGTGGTTTATTCTGTGACGGTGGGACGTGATGTCACCGAGCAGGTGGTTTCTCTGTGGCGGTGGGATGTGATGTCATCGAGCAGGTGGTTTCTCTGTGACGGTGGGATGTGATGTCACCGAGCAGGTGGTTTATTCTGTGACGGTGGGATGTGATGTCACCGAGCAGGTGGTTTCTCTGTGACGGTGGGATGTGATGTCACCGAGCAGGTGGTTTCTCTGTGACGGTGGGATGTGATGTCACCGAGCAGGTGGTTTCTCTGTGACGGTGGGACGTGATGTCACCGAGCAGGTGGTTTCTCTGTGGTGGTGGGATGTGATGTCACCGAGCAGGTGGTTTCTCTGTGACGGTGGGACGTGATGTCACCGAGCAGGTGGTTTCTCTGTGACGGTGGGACGTGATGTCATCGAGCAGGTGGTTTCTCTGTGACGGTGGGACGTGATGTCACCGAGCAGGTGGTTTATTCTGTGACGGTGGGACGTGATGTCACCGAGCAGGTGGTTTCTCTGTGACGGTGGGAGGTGATGTCACCGAGCAGGTGGTTTATTCTGTGACGGTGGGATGTGATGTCACCGAGCAGGTGGTTTCTCTGTGACGGTGGGATGTGATGTCACCGAGCAGGTGGTTTCTCTGTGACGGTGGGATGTGATGTCACCGAGCAGGTGGTTTCTCTGTGACGGTGGGATGTGATGTCACCGAGCAGGTGGTTTCTCTGTGACGGTGGGATGTGATGTCACCGAGCAGGTGGTTTCTCTGTGGCGGTGGGATGTGATGTCACCGAGCAGGTGGTTTCTCTGTGGTGGTGGGATGTGATGTCACCGAGCAGGTGGTTTCTCTGTGGCGGTGGGATGTGATGTCACCGAGCAGGTGGTTTCTCTGTGGTGGTGGGACGTGATGTCACCGAGCAGGTGGTTTATTCTGTGACGGTGGGACGTGATGTCACCGAGCAGGTGGTTTCTCTGTGACGGTGGGATGTGATGTCACCGAGCAGGTGGTTTATCTGTGACGGTGGGACGTGATGTCACCGAGCAGGTGGTTTCTCTGTGACGGTGGGACGTGATGTCACCGAGCAGGTGGTTTCTCTGTGACGGTGGGATGTGATGTCACCGAGCAGGTGGTTTCTCTGTGACGGTGGGATGTGATGTCACCGAGCAGGTGGTTTATTCTGTGACGGTGGGACGTGATGTCACCGAGCAGGTGGTTTATTCTGTGACGGTGGGACGTGATGTCACCGAGCAGGTGGTTTATTCTGTGACGGTGGGACGTGATGTCACCGAGCAGGTGGTTTATTCTGTGACGGTGGGACGTGATGTCACCGAGCAGGTGGTTTCTCTGTGACGGTGGGACGTGATGTCACCGAGCAGGTGGTTTATTCTGTGACGGTGGGACGTGATGTCACCGAGCAGGTGGTTTATTCTGTGACGGTGGGATGTGATGTCACCGAGCAGGTGGTTTCTCTGTGACGGTGGGACGTGATGTCACCGAGCAGGTGGTTTATTCTGTGACGGTGGGACGTGATGTCACCGAGCAGGTGGTTTCTCTGTGACGGTGGGACGTGATGTCACCGAGCAGGTGGTTTCTCTGTGGTGGTGGGACGTGATGTCACCGAGCAGGTGGTTTCTCTGTGACGGTGGGACGTGATGTCACCGAGCAGGTGGTTTCTCTGTGACGGTGGGATGTGATGTCACCGAGCAGGTGGTTTCTCTGTGACGGTGGGACGTGATGTCACCGAGCAGGTGGTTTCTCTGTGGTGGTGGGACGTGATGTCACCGAGCAGGTGGTTTCTCTGTGATGGTGGGACGTGATGTCACCGAGCAGGTGGTTTCTCTGTGACGGTGGGATGTGATGTCACCGAGCAGGTGGTTTATTCTGTGACGGTGGGACGTGATGTCACCGAGCAGGTGGTTTCTCTGTGACGGTGGGACGTGATGTCACCGAGCAGGTGGTTTCTCTGTGGCGGTGGGACGTGATGTCACCGAGCAGGTGGTTTCGCTGTGACGGTGGGATGTGATGTCACCAAGCAGGTGGTTTCTCTGTGACGGTGGGACGTGATGTCACCGAGCAGGTGGTTTATTCTGTGACGGTGGGACGTGATGTCACCGAGCAGGTGGTTTATTCTGTGACGGTGGGACGTGATGTCACCGAGCAGGTGGTTTATTCTGTGACGGTGGGACGTGATGTCACCGAGCAGGTGGTTTATTCTGTGACGGTGGGACGTGATGTCACCGAGCAGGTGGTTTATTCTGTGACGGTGGGACGTGATGTCACCGAGCAGGTGGTTTATTCTGTGACGGTGGGATGTGATGTCACCGAGCAGGTGGTTTCTCTGTGGTGGTGGGATGTGATTTCACCGAGCAGGTGGTTTCTCTACCTCTCTTTCTTCCTTTAAGATGCTTCTTAAAACCCATCTCTTTGACCAAGCTTTTGGTTACCTGTCCTAATACCTGCTTATGTGGCTCAGTGTCAAATTTTGTTTGATCATTGCTCCTGTGAAGCATCTTGGGACGTTTTACTACGTTAAAGGTGCTATACAAATGCAAGTTGTTGTTGTTGATTTATTGTATGTTATTAAACTAATGTACTCCAAGGAAAGTGAAAATGAGTCACTGATATTCTGTGTTAATTTTTTTAGCAAGTGTATAAACAGCGAAGCACATTGCATCTATGACAAATCAGGTAGGTTCATTCTGCATCATGTACTCTTCTTAGATATTTAATTCTTTTCTAAATAAGTTATTTGATCGAATATTGTTGATGTCATTGTTATTATTTTTCCTTCTCAGAGTGCACCTGCGTTTATGATGGGAAAACCTTCCATGAAGGTGACGTTATCTACCACACGATGGATGGCATTGGAGGGTGCATCAAAGCAACATGCGGTGTGAATGGAACAATAAGCAGAAAAGTCTACCCATGCACTCCTAAGACGTCCACAGTCCCCAGTACAACATTAGCCTTCGAAACAACAATTGCAACCACGACATCTAGCACTTCAATTTCTACCACAACTGAAAGTACAACAAAACAAAGTAAAATAACACTGACTTCTTCCTCACCAACAACAGCAGTCACCGCCACAACTTCTAGTTCAACTGAAACAGTCTCTCTCACTGCTACAACTACTCTTGAGACTAGCAAGGCAGCAACAACTCCATCCATCACACTGAGCACAACAACTGCAACAACCACTGAAACTACGTCAGAACGAAGCCAAACAACATCAACTACTTTCTCACCAACAACAGTCTCCTCCACAACTACTATTCCAACTAAAACAGTCTCTGTCACTGCTACAACTACTGCTGAGACAACACCATTGAAGACTAGCACAGTAACAACAACTCCAAGCACTATACTGAGCACAACAACTGCAACAACCACTGAAGTTCAGTCAGAACGAAGCCAAACAACACCAGCTGCTCCCTCACCAACAAGTGGCACCAGAGAAACGTTTACTATTCACTGGTTTACCAATCCCAGTAAACCAACCTCTATTACTGATAAAACTACTGCTGAGGCAGAATCAGTGAAGACCAGCAAGGCAACAACAACTCCAAACACGACACTGAGCACAACAACTGCAACAACCACTGAAACTATCTCAGAAAAAAGCCAAACAACATCGACTACTCCCTCACAACCAACAGTCACCCCCACAACTACTATTCCAACTAAAACAGTCTCTCTCACTGCTCCAAAAATGACCTCAACCACTTCAATTGCTTCTGCAATTGAAACTACATCAGAACAAAGTCAAACAACATCGACTTCTCCCTCACCAACAAGAGGCACCAGAGTACCGTTTACTATTAACTGGTTTACTAATCCCAGTAAACCAACCTCTATCACTGATACAACTACTACTGAGACAACATCAGTGCAAACAAGTACAGAAACAACAACTCCAAACACTATACTGAGCACAACAACTGCAAAAATTACTGAAACTAGCTCAGAACAAAATGAAACCACATCAACCAATTCCTCTCCCACAACAGTTACCCCAACAACTATTATTCCAACTAAAACAGTCTCTCTTACCGCTCCAACAACGACCTCAACCACTTCAATTGCTCCCGTGACTGAAACTACATCAGAACAAAGCCAAACAACATCGACTGCTCCCTCACCAACAAAAACACTCACCGCAACAACTTCTATTCCAAATGAAACAGTCTCTGTCACTTCTGCAACTACTGCTGAGACAACATCATTGAAGACTAGAAAGGAAAGAACAACTCCAAACACGACACTGAGCACAACAACTACAACAACCACTGAAACTACATCAGAACAAAGTCAAACAACATCGACTACTCCCTCACAACCAACAGTCACCCCCACAACTACTATTCCAACTAAAACAGTCTCTTTCACTGCTCCAAAAATGACCTCAACCACTTCAAATGCTGCCGCAACTAAAACTGCATCAGAACAAGGCCAAACATCAACTACTCCCTCACCAACGAAATCAGTCACCGCCACAACATCCATACCAACTGAAACAGTCTCTGTCACTTCTATAACTACAACTGAGACAACATCATTGAAGACTAGCACGGAAAATTCAACTCCAACTACACTGAGCACAACAACTGCAACAACCACTGAAACTACATCAGAACAAAGTCAAACAACATCGAATACTTCCTCACCAACAAGAGGCACTGGAGTAACGTTTACTATTAACTGGTTTACTAATCCCAGTAAGTCAACCTCGGTTACTGATACAACTATCACCGAGAAAGCACAATTGAAGACTAGCACAATAACAGCAACTCCAAACACTATCCTGAGCACAACTACAACAAACACTGGAACCATCTCAGAACAAAATGGAACCACATCAACCACTTTCTCTCCCACAACAGGTACCTCCAGAACTACTATTCCAACGAAAACAGTCTATGTCACGGATACAACAATGACCTCAACAATATTAGACCGAAGCCAAACAACATCGACTACGACCTCACCACCAACAGTTAACTCCACAACTAACATTCCAACTAAAACAGTCCCTCTCACTGCTCCAACAACGACCTCAACCACTTCAAATGCTGCCGCAACTGAAACTACACCAGAACAAAGTCAAACAACATCGACTACTCCCTCTCCAACAAGCAGCACCAGAGTAACGTTTACTATTAACTGGTTTACTAATCCCAGTAAACCAACCTCTGTTACTGATATAACTACCACTGAGACAGAATCATTGAAGACCAGCAAGGCAACAACAACTCCAAAGAGAATACTGAGCACAACAACTGCTGCCACAACTGAAACTACATCAGACCGAAGCCAAACAACATCGACTGCTCCCTCACCAACAAAAACACTCACCGCAACAACTTCTATTCCAAATGAAACAGTCTCTGTCACTTCTGCAACTACTGCTGAGACAACATCATTGAAGACTAGAAAGGAAAGAACAACTCCAAACACGACACTGAGCACAACAACTACAACAACCACTGAAACTACATCAGAACAAAGTCAAACAACATCGACTACTCCCTCACAACCAACAGTCACCCCCACAACTACTATTCCAACTAAAACAGTCTCTTTCACTGCTCCAAAAACGACCTCAACCACTTCAAATGCTGCCGCAACTAAAACTACACCAGAACAAGGCCAAACATCAACTACTCCCTCACCAACGAAATCAGTCACCGCCACAACATCCATACCAACTGAAACAGTCTCTGTCACTTCTATAACTACAACTGAGACAACATCATTGAAGACTAGCACGGAAAATTCAACTCCAACTACACTGAGCACAACAACTGCAACAACCACTGAAACTACATCAGAACAAAGTCAAACAACATTGAATACTTCCTCACCAACAAGAGGCACTGGAGTAATGTTTACTATGAACTGGTTTACTAATCCCGGTAAACCAACCTCTATCACTGATACAACTACTGCTGAGACAACATCAGTGAAGACAAGCGCAATAACAGCAAATCCAAACACTATACTGAGCACAACAACTACAACAAACACTGAAACTAGCTCAGAACAAAATGAAACCACATCAACCACTTCCTCTCCCACAATGGTTACATCCACAACTTCTATTCCAACTAAAACAGTCTCTCTCACTGCTCCAACAACGACCTCAACCACTTCAAATGCTGCCATTTCAACTGAAACTACTTCAGAACAAAGCCAAACAACATTGGCTACTTCCTCACCAACCAAAACACTCACCGGCATGACGTCCATACCAACTGAAACAGTCTCTGTCACTTCTATAACTACAACTGAGACAACATCATTGAAAACTAGCACGGAAAATTCAACTCCAACTATACTAAGCACAACAACTGCAACAACCACTGAAACTACATCAGAACAAAGTCAAACAACATCGACTACTCCCTCACCAACAAGAGGCACTGGAGTAACGTTTTCTGTTAACAGGTTTACTAATCCCAGTAAACCAACCTCTGTTACTGATATAACTACCACTGAGACAGAATCATTGAAGACCAGCAAGGCAACAACAACTCCAAAGAGAATACTGAGCACAACAACTGCTGCCACAACTGAAACTACATCAGACCGAAGCCAAACAACATCGACTGCTCCCTCACCAACAAAAACACTCACCGCAACAACTTCTATTCCAAATGAAACAGTCTCTGTCACTTCTGCAACTACTGCTGAGACAACATCATTGAAGACTAGAAAGGAAAGAACAACTCCAAACAAGACACTAAGCACAACAACTGCAACAACCACTGAAACTCCATCAGAACAAAGCCAAACAACATCGACTACTCCCTCACCAACAAGAGGCACTGGAGTAACGTTTACTATGAACTGGTTTACTCATCCCAGTAAACCAACCTCTATCACTGATACAACTATCACTGAGACAGAATCAGTGAAGACAAGCAAGACAACAACAACTCCAACTACAACACTGAGCACAACAACTGCAACAACAATTGAAACTATCTCAGAACAAAATGAAACCACATCAACCACTTCCTCTCCCACAACACGTACCTCCAGAACTAACATTCCAACTAAAACAGTCTCTCTCACTGCTCCAACAATGACCTCAACCACTTCAAATGCTTCTGCGACTGAAACTACATCAGAACAAAGCCAAACAACATTGACTACTCCCTCACCAACAAGCGGCACCAGAGTAACGTTTACTATTAACTGGTTTACTAATCCCAGTAAACCAACCTATGTCACTGATACAATTACTACTGAGACAGAATCATTGAAGACTAGCACAATAACAGCAACTCCAAACACTATATTGAGCACAACAACTGCAACAACCACTGAAACTATCCCAGAACAAAATGGAACCACATCAACCACTTCCTCTCCCACTACACGTACCTCCAGAACTGTTATTCCAACTAAAACAGTCTCTTTCACTGCTCCAACAATGATCTCAACCACTTCAAATGCTGCTGCAACAGAAACTACTTCAGAACAAAGTCAAACATCAACTATTCCCTCACCAACAAAATCAGTCACCGCCAGGATGTCGATACCAACTGAAAGAGTTTCTGTCACTTCTATAACTACAACTGAGACAACATCATTGAAAACCAGCACGGAAAATTCAACTCCAACTACACTAAGCACAACAACTGCAACAACCACTGAAACTACATCAGAACAAACCCAAACAACATCGACTACTCCCTCACAACCAACAGTCACCCCCACAACTACTATTCCAACTAAAACAGTCCCTCTCACTGCTCGAACAACAACCTCAACCACTTCAAATGCTGCCGCAACTAAAACTACACCAGAACAAAGTCAAACAACATCGACTACTCCCTCACCAAGTGGCACCAGAGTACCGTTTACTATTAACTGGTTTACTAATCCCAGTAAACCAACCTCTGTCACTGATACAACTACTACTGAGACAGAATCATTGAAGACCAGCAAGGCAACAACAACTCCAAAGAGAATACTGAGCACAACAACTGCTGTTGCAACTGAAACTGCATCAGACCGAAGCCAAACAACATCGACTGCTCCCTCACCAACAAAAACACTCACCGCAACAACTTCTATTCCAAATGAAACAGTCTCTGTCACTTCTGCAACTACTGCTGAGACAACATCATTGAAGACTAGAAAGGAAAGAACAACTCCAAACAAGACACTGAGCACAACAACTACAACAACCACTGAAACTACATCAGAACAAAGCCAAACAACATCGACTATTCCCTCACCAACAAGAGGCACTGGAGTAACGTTTACTATGAACTGGTTTACTAATCCCGGTAAACCAACCTCTATCACTGATACAACTACTTCTGAGACAGCACTATTGAAGACGAGAAAGGCAACAACAACTCCAAACACTATCCTGAGCACAACAACTGCAACAACCACTGGAACCATCTCAGAACAAAATGAAACCACATCAACCGATTCCTCTCCCACAACAGTTAACTCCACAACTTCTATTCCAACTAAAACAGTCTCTCTCACTGCTCCAACAATGACCTCAACCACTTCAATTGCTGCTTCAACTGAAACTACGTTAGAACAAAGTCAAACATCAACTACTCCCTCACCAACAAGTGTCACCAGTGTAACTTTTACTATTAACTGGTTTAGTAATCCCAGTAAACCAACGTCTACTGGAACAGCTTCAGTGAAGACTAGCAAGGCAACAACAACTCCAAACACTACACTGAGCACAACAACTGCAACAACCACTGAAACTGCCTCAGCACAAAGTGAAATAACATCGACTACTCCTTCACCAACAACAGTCACCCCCACAACTTCTATTCCAACTAAAACAGTCCCTGTCACTGCTACAACTACTGCTGAGACAACACCATTGAAGACTAGCACGGTAACAACAACTCCAAGCACTACATTAAGCACAACAACTACAACAACCACTGAAACCACATCAGAACAAAGTGAAATAACAGCAGCACCTTCCTCACCAACAACAACTATCCTTTGCTGCACAGTAAATGGGCAAATACTGTCGCCTGGTAAGTGGTAGTCGTTACATTTTTGCGACATCAAATCGTTTACACAGTTTAGCCAAGTTATCCCATTACAACTATTTTGCAGGCATCTGCCCAACGATATGGAAAATTGCCCAGGTATGTCCTATCCATAAAAAAGCAGGAAAAATCTAACCTGGCCAATTATTAACCCAGCTGCCTCCTTCCTATCATCAACATAGCGATGGAAGAACTAATCAAGTGACACCTACTAAACAATAGCCTGCACACCTGCACTAATTTTGTTTCACTCAGAACAGCTCAGCCTCATCACAGCCTTTACCTAGACAGGAACACAAGAGCTGAATGCCAAAAGAGAAGTGAGAGTAGCTGCCTTTGACATCAAAGAGCCTCAGGAAAACTGAGGTCAATGAGAAAAGCCTCCTGGAAGATGCATGAGATGGTCATGGTTGTCAGAGGCCAATCATCACAGCCCAGGATATCAATGCCAGAGATCCTCAGGACAGTATCCTTGACCCAATCAGCTGATTCATCATTTGTCATTATGTCAAGATTGGGACCATTTGATGATGATTCTAGACTGTTCAGCTCCGTTCAGTACTCCGCCGATTACAGAACAGCCCAGTCAAGCTTACAGCAGGACCTGGACCATATCCAGGCTTGGGCTGTCAACTTGCTGTCCAAGATGTGCCATTCCGCCATAAGTTGCGCAAAAACGGCATCTCGGCATCTGGTTCCCCATTCAAATGTATTGAATGGCGTGAAATTCCTGTACTGAAGTGGTAGATAAGGACTAAACTCACCACATAAAGTTAGGGCTTGTCCATTCCAGTCTAAGTATCCTTTTTAACAGTGTGGTAAGTCTTCATTACTGCCAAACAACCTCTCTGGTATGGAAAATTAACTTTTACAAGTCTGGAGTCTCATTCCTTCAGCTTTTAATTGTTGTTGGAGATTATTTTTAAAATGTTATTTTTTTTTTCTTTTTCTTTCCCTTTCTTTTATCTCTCTCTTCATCCAATCTTTCTTTCCCTCTCTTTCTTTCGCTTTCTGTACCTGATTTGACATTGAATTCACTCTTCTAACTTATACTTCCTGGTTCAGACTCTGCATTGCTCATTAACGATTCTTCAATCAGATTGGTTAATTGATACACGGTTGCTTGCCCTGTTCACACAGTTCCCAGATGCTCTGTGGAGGGCACTGCACTGTTTCTGTCTCCCACTGACAGGAACTTGCTGTGCAAAAAGCTTGTGGAAAGTCTATGGGCAAATGCAAGTCTAATGAACAGCTCACAGTAAAGTCTGGCCCGATATCCACCTTCCTCATCGCCAGGACACTGCGGCTGCAGTTTGTACTGTCTACAGGATGCACTGCAGCAATTTTCCAAGCTTGCATTGACAGCACATCCCAACACGTGACATTTACCACTGGGAAGGACAAGATCAGCAATTTAGTGGGAATACCATCATCACCAAGCTCCCCTCCAATTCACACACCAGCTTGACATAGAAAAACACCATAGCTCCTTCATCATCGCTCGATCAAAATACAGAATTCATTGCATAACACATTTGTGGGCACACTGTCACCTCAAGTACTGCAGCATTTCAAGGAGAAGGCCCAGCACCACCATCTCAAGGACAAACAATCAATGCATCATCCACAAGAACACATTTTTTAAAAATCCGCTGCATCAAAAAGAAAACTGGGCTGACTTTAACCCTGCTGTTCCTGCGGGAGTGGGGGAGGCAGTTGGTTAAAATGGCGGTCGGCTGATTCCCGCCGTGTTCCTGATGTGTTCACGCCAGCCACCATTTTAACGGTGCTGATTTTGGTGTCAGGAAAGGAATCCGCGACAGGCAGGTCGGGGCTTCATTAAAATGTAAAAGTCATGGTGCGATGACATTATTCGGACTTGGACTTAGTTTTGACCCCGGGTCGCGCACAGTGCCAGACCTGCCAATGAAATCTGGCGGCAAGCAGTAGCATGGCCAGAAGATGCCCAGGAAAGTTTGAATTTTTAATTTTTTTTGAAGGTTTCCTTATGGACCAGGAAGAGCGTACTCCTCCAGGCCTCACACAGAAACCTTGGGCCTCTCCTGCCCTGGATTTCCCTCCCCTTCCCCTGACCGTGATCCCCTCCGGACCTCACCCGACCACGTACCTTAGTGCCGGCCAACAATACATTATGTCCCCGGCAGCGGCCTCCCACTGCTCAAAATCCCACTCCTGTCCGCCGGCCACTGAGTGATTCCCACCTGGTTTGGGCAGGAGTCCATCCTCCGATGTGATAATGTTGCCTGGGAGTTAAAATGGGCCAAGACTCACGCCGGCACTGTCACGTGCCCTTCCCGCCAGCCCTGCACCCCCACACTGCACTCGAAATCAGGGGCTCACCTCTTCAGAACACATTTTGTAAATTAGACAACATTCAGCATCTTCAGCCCTCTGCTTCATTCACTCACCTCACACAAACAGCTGTAGCTTGTTGTGACATTCAACCTCTCCATGTGTTCGACTGGGCAGAGAAATTATTTTGATTGTACAAGGATGACATCAGTTTCAGTCTGGGCCGCTGAATTATTCTGCTTTTTGCTTATTTTTATGTTTTGTTTTTATGGTTCCTCTGTACCACACCATTTACCCAGTATGTCAGTCACCTGCTGCGTTGTCCTGACATCTCACATTTTCACGCTATGTCTTGAGATCTATGCAAGAGTTGCTCCTGTAACTTTAATGGAAATCCACAGTATGGTGGGGCAATTTAACGAGGGCCACTTGTCAACACAGGTGGGATTTGAAACTTGTACGTTGAGGAAAACTGAGAGCACACAACTCAAAAGAAAGTCTGCATGGTCTCGAAATTATTACTGCCAGTACAAGCGGGCCAATGCTTATTGGCCACCTCGGACATTCCTTTGTCTGCAATCTAAAGGAGGCAGAAACCCAATCAAAAGGATGTGAAAGGTGGTGAATGGGCTGCTGATCAAGCGGGCTGCTTTGTCCTGGATGGTGTCAAGCTTCTTGAGTGTTGTTGCAGCTACACCCATCCAGAAAAGTGGAGATGCTCCAACACATGCCTTTTTTTTATTCATTCATGGGATGTGGGCGTCGCTGGCGAGGCCAGCATTTATTGCCCATTCCTAATTGCCCTTGAGAAGGTGGTGGTGAGCCGCCTTCTTGAACCACTGCAGTCCGTGTGGTGAAGGTTCTCCCACAATGCTGTTAGGGAGTTCCAGGATTTTGACCCAGCGACGATGAAGGAACGGCGATATATTTCCAAGTCGGGATGGTTTGTGACTTGGAGGGGAACGTGCAGGTGGTGTTGTTCCCATGTACCTGCTGCTCTTGTCCTTCTAGGTAGTAGAGGTCGCGGGTTTGGGAGTTGCTGTCGAAGAAGCCTTGGCGAGTTGCTGCAGTGCATCCTGTGGATGGTAAACACTGCAGCCACAGTGCGCCGGTGGTGAAGGGAGTGAATGTTTAGGGTGGTGGATGGGGTGCCAATCAAGCGGGCTGCTTTGTCCTGGATGGTGTTGAGCTTCTTGAGTGTTGTTGGAGCTGCACTCATCCAGGCAAGTGGAAAGTGCAGCCTTTAGGTGGTGGAAAGGCTTTGGGGAGTCAGGAGGTGAGCCACCTGCTGCAGAATACCCAGCCTCTGACCTGCTCTCATAGCCATGGCATTTATATGGCAGCTCCAGTGGAATTTCTGGTCAATAGTGATGGCCAGGATGTTGATGGTAGGGGATAGAAACATAGAAAATAGGAGCAGGAGTAGGCCATTCGGCCCTTCGAGCCTGCTCCGCCATTCAATATGATCATGGCTGATCCTCTATCTCAATACCATATTCCCGCTCTCTCCCCATACCCCTTGATGCCTTTTGTGTCTAGAAATCTGTCTAGCTCCTTCTTAAAAATATACTGTGACTTGGCCTTCACAGCCTTCTGTGGTCGAAGAAATTTCTCCTCATCTCAGTCCTAAATGTCGGACCCCGTATCCTGAGACTGTGACCCCTCATTCTGGACCCCCCCCCCAGCCAGGGGAAACATCCTCCCTGCATCCAGTCTGTCTAGCCCTGTTAAAATTTTATACGTTTCAATGAGATCCCCTCTCATTCTTCTAAACTCGAGTGAATACAGGCCGAGTCGACCCAATCTCTCCTCATACGACAGTCCTGCCATCCCAGGAATCAGTCTGGTGAACCTTCGCTGCACTCCCTCTATGACAAGTATATCCTTACTTAGGGAAGGAAACCAAAACTGGTCACAATACTCCATGTGTGGTCTCACCAAGGCCCTGTATAACTGCAGTAAGACATCCTTGCTCCTATACTCAAATCGTCTTGCAATGAAGGCCAACATACCATTTGACTTCCTAACTGTTTGCTGCACCTGCATGTTTGCTTTCAGTGACTGGTGTACAAGAACACCCAGGTCCCTTTGTACATCAACATTCCCCAATCTATCACCATTTAAATAATACTCTGCCTTTCTGTTTTTCCTTCTGAAGTGGATAACTTCACATTTATCCACATTATACTGCATCTGCCATGTATTTATCCACTCTCTCAACTTGTCTAAATCACCTTGAAGCCTCTTTGCATCCTCCTCACAACTCACAATCCCATCTAGTTTTGTGTCGTCTGCAAACTTGGAAATATTACATTTAGTTCCCTCATCCAAATCATTGATATAGATTGTGAATAGCTGGGGCCCAAGCACTGATCCCTGCGATACCCCACTAGTCACTGCCTGCCACCCGGAAAAAGACCCGTTTATTCCTACTCTCTGTCTGTTAACCAATTTTCAATCCATGCCAGTATATTACCCCCAATCCCATGTGTTTTAATTTTACACACTAACCTCTTATGTGGGACTTTATCAAAGGCCTTCTGAAAATCCAAATACACCACATCCACTGGTTCTCCCTTATCTATTCTATCAGTTACATCCTCAAAAAACTCCAGTAGGTTTTCAAACATGATTTCCCTTTCTTAAATCCATGTTGACTTTGTCTAATCCCGTTGATATTTTCTAAGTGTCCAGTAATCACATCCTTTATAATAGACTCTCGCATTTTCCCTGCTACTGATGTTAGGCTAACCGGTCTGTAGTTCCCTGTTTTCTCTCTCCCTCCTTTTTTAAATAGTGTGGTTATATTTGCCACCCTCCAATCTGCAGGAACTGTTCCATAATCTATAAAATTTTGGAAGATGACAACTAATGCATCCACTATTTCCATGGTTACCTCTTTTAGTACTCTGGGATGCAGATTATCAGGCCCTGGGATTTATCGGCTTTCAGTCCCATTAATTTCTCCAGCACTATTTTTTCATTAATACTAATTTCCTTTAATTCCTCCTTCTCACTAGTCCCTTGGTTCCCTAGCATTTCTGGAAAGTTATTTGTGTCCTCTTCCGTGAAGACAGAACCAAAGTATTTGTTTAATTGCTCTGCCATTTCTCTGTTCCCCATTATAAATTCTCCCGTTTCTGACTGTAATCACTAATCTTTTTCTTTCAACTTACTTTTAGAAGTAGAAGTTTTTACAGTCCACTTTTATGTTCCTTGCAAGTTTATTCTCATACTCTATCTCTCCCCCCTTAATCAATCTCTTGGTCCTTCTTTGCTGAATTCGAAACTGCTCCCAATCCTCAGGCTTGCTACTTTTTCTGTCAACTTTATATGACTCCTCTTTGGATCTAATACTATCCTTAATTTCTTTTGTTAGCCATGGTTGGGCCACTGTTCCTTTTGTGTTTTTGCACCAGAAAGGAATATATAATTGTTGCAATTCATGCATTCGTTCCTTAAATGTTAGCCATTGCCTATCCACCATCATGCCTTTTAATGAAGCTTCCCAATCTATCATAGCCAACTCACTCCTCATACCTTCGTAGTTTCCTTTGTTTAGATTTAGGACCCTCGGTTCGGATTGGACTACTTCACTTTCCATCTTAATGAAGAATTCTATCATGTTATGGTCACTCTTCCCGAAAGGACCACGCACAACAAGATTATTAATTAACCCCTTCTCATTGCACAATACCCAATCTAGGATGGCCTGTTCCCTGGTTGGCTCCTCAATGTACTGGTCTAAAAAACCATCTCATACACACTCCACTGTATTATTGCTAATTTGGTTTGGCCAGTCTATATGTAGATTAAAGTCACCCAGGATTACTGTAGTACTCTTGTTACATGCATCTCTAATTTCCTGTTTGATGCCATCCCCTACATTACCACTACTGTTTGGAGGCCTATAGACAACTCCCATCAGTGTTTTCTGGCCCTTGGTGCTTCTTAACTCCACCCAGACTGATTCTACATCTTGATTTTCTGAGCCAATATCCTTTCTCACTATTGCTCTGATTCCATCCTTTACTAACAATCCACCCCACCTCCTTTTCCTTTTTGCCTGTCCTTCCGAAATATCGTATACCCTTGGATTTAGCGACGGTAATGTCATTGAATGTCAAAGGGAGCTCACCTGTTAAGTGTATCAGTTATTAAAACCCTCCAGGTATGTTAGAGTTGAACAGCGCTATTTATGTCGAAATTATAAATAGGAGAGACAGAGCTTTGTAGAGCTATCGCGAGTTTTTCACCCTATGAAATTTGCATATTTTAAGTACCAGATTGAAGCCATCTTTCCCAGTATTGTCTTCTTTTGGGCTATTAATATCCATTGAGGCTGTATTGTGCTGGGTGAAATAAATCCTCCTGTGGCTGATCTGGATGTACTCCATCTCCAAAGAGAGAAGTTCTTGAACATTTAACTTCTGAAGCCAACACTGGGTGTATCAGCAAATTATTTTGGAATTAATGTGAATCTGTTTTCTGTTCATGAATTGTTTTATTTTTGTAGCTTTTATTTTTATCACTTCTTTACATTTCACACTCCACTGTCCACACTTTCTGACCCAGGAAGGCAGTCTGTTCAACCTCTGTACCTCCTTTCTCACATGATGACATCTCGGGAAGGTCCACTATTGGCCCCAGTTACTGTACTGCCAATCTTCTCTCTCTTCTCAAGGTGGGGAGAGAAGCACTTCACAGACAGCAGAGGTGAAATTTGCAACTTGCTGTTTGTGAAATTCTGGGAGCAAACCTGCAACCTAAAATCCATTAATGCAACATGTAAAATGCAACATGTGACAATGTATCTTTTAACTGAATAGTGAATTAATGTAACAATTCAAAATTTACTGTTGTTGCCTTTTTCAAGATTTCCATTTGCATTTCTTTCCAGGGGAGGTGGTATACAATTCCACAGACAAAGCAGGCTGGTGTTTTTATGCATTCTGTTCTAATAACTGTAAAATTGTGAAGCACATGGAACCATGTGAAAGCACCACATTCTCTCTACCAACCACACAGACATCCACACCAACAACAGCACCACCAGAAGGTTGCTCAGCCCTCCACCCTCCAAGAGCCGTGAGTAAATGGTCATGACAGTTATAATGGCCTATATATAATCTATATACATCATGCCTTAGCAAATGTATTGTGGAAAAATGCACAGGAAAATTGGATAGATATTTGAGTCCGTAGTTGTTTGAGGAATATTAGTTTTTAGGAGTAGCTCTATGGACTGCAGAGCCTTTTCCAGTCCTGTATTTTCTGTTATCCCAATTGGTATTTCTATTGCTTCTGAAACCCTTATCCATCCTTCTCTGCACCTTCATCACCTTAATAATCAATCACGTTACTTGTCACTCGTCACCGTCACCGTTCATAAATTTCAGCTAATCTAGATCTCAGTGGTCCCAAGTCACTCCTTTCCTACACAATTTTCTATACACCCCTCAGCATTGTCCTAACCAGCTCCACTACTCCATGTTCCCCAGCAATATGCAGATGAGGAAAATCAATTAGCCATCCTTCCTTATCGCCCAGGAAAAAAGTATAGACTTTGCAACACAGCATTCAACATTTTGGAGAGGATTCTCTGTGTCTTTCCACCACTACAACATCCGGCGGAGGGGCATTGTGGGAGAGGAGCCGAGCCGAGCGGAGGGAGCGTCCGATAAAAGGCGGGATTTCAGAGCGCTGAGAACAGCTGAGAGGAGCCGAGCCGAGCGGAGGGAGCGTCCGATAAAAGGCGGGATTTCAGAGCGCTGAGAACAGCTGAGAGGAGCCGAGCCGAGCGGAGCTGCGACGGAGTTCGAAGTGACGTCAGGAATCAGATCGGGACGCGACACAGGGGAGGCACCTGATTGGTGAGTAGGTTCAGGTGAGTATTTCGACTTATCTACAGTAACTAAAGTAAAAGGAAAGGGAAGGTCTGCAGGTCTTATAGGAAGTAGCGTTTACTTTTTAGTGAATCAAGGTCCCTAGTGCAGTTAACATTCTCTAAATTTAAAGGAGTAAACTCCTTAAAGGGAGTGGTAAGTAGTTTTTCTTTCCTTTTTTTTTCTCTTGACATTGTAGTTGTTCTTAAGCTAATTTAAGGGTTAAGTCATGGCAGGAGATCCCAGGGCCGTGTCATGTTCCTCTTGTGGGATGTGGGAATTCAGGGCTCCTTCCTGTATCCCTGATTCCTTCACCTGCGGGAAGTGTGTCCAGCTGCAGCTACTGTTTGACCGCTTGACGGCTCTGGAGCTGCGGATGGACTCACTTTGGAGCATCCGCGATGCTGAGAAAGTCGTGGATAGCACGTTCAGTGAGTTGGTCACACCGCAGATAAAAATTACTGAGGGAGATAGTGAATGGGTGACCAACAGACAGAGGAAGAGTAGGAAGGCAGTGCAGGGGTCCCCTGCGGTCATCTCCCTCCAAAACAGGTATACCGTTTTGGATACTGTTGGGGGAGATGGCTCATCAGGGGAAGGTGGCAGTGGCCAGGTTCATGGCACCGTGGCTGGCTCTGCTGCACAGGAGGGCAGGAAAAAGAGTGGCAGAGCTATAGTGATAGGGGACTCGATTGTAAGGGGAATAGACAGGCGTTTCTGCGGACGCAACCGAGACTCCAGGATGGTATGTTGCCTCCCTGGTGCAAGGGTCAAGGATGTCTCGGAGCGGCTGCAGGACATTCTGGAGGGGGAGGGTGAACAGCCAGTTGTCGTGGTGCATATAGGCACCAACGATATAGGTAAAAAACAGGATGAGGTCCTACAAGCTGAATTTAGGGAGTTAGGAGTTAAACTAAAGAGTAGGACCTCAAAGGTAGTAATCTCAGGATTACTACCAGTGCCACGGGTTAGTCAGAGTAGGAATGACAGGATAGCTAAGATGAATACGTGGCTTGAGAGATGGTGCAAGAGGGAGGGATTCAAATTCCTGGGCCATTGGAACCGGTTCTGGGGGAGGTGGGACCAGTACAAATTGGACGGTCTGCATCTGGGCAGGACTGGAACCAATGTCCTAGGGGGAGTGTTTGCCAGTGCTGTTGGGGAGGGTTTAAACTAATGTGGCAGGGGGATGGGAACCGATGCAGGAAGTCAGTGGGAAATAAAGTGGTGACAGAAACAAAAGGCAGTAAGGGAGAGTGTACAGAACATGACCGGACAGATGGTCTGAGAAAGCAGGGCAAAGACCAAGGGAAGTCTAGATTAAACTGCATTTATTTCAATGCAAGAAGTCTGATGGGCAAGGCAGATGAACTCAGGGCATGGATGGGTACATGGGACTGGGATGTTATAGCTATTACTGAAACATGGCTAAGGGAGGGGCAGGACTGGCAGCTCAATGTTCCAGGGTACAGATGCTATAGGAAAGATAGAGCAGGAGGTAAGAGAGGAGGGGGAGTTGCGTTCTTGATTAGGGAGAACATCACGGCAGTAGTGAGAGGGGATATATCCGAGGGTTCGCCCACTGAGTCTATATGGGTAGAACTGAAAAATAAGAAGGGAGAGATCACTTTGATAGGATTGTACTACAGACCCCCAAATAGTCAACGGGAAATTGAGGAGCAAATATGTAAGGAGATTACAGACAGCTGCAAGAAAAATAGGGTGGTAATAGTAGGGGACTTTAACTTTCCCAACATTGACTGGGACAGCCATAGCATTAGGGGCTTGGATGGAGAGAAATTTGTTGAGTGTATTCAGGAGGAATTTCTCATTCAGTATGTGGATGGCCCGACTAGAGAGGGGGCAAAACTTGACCTCCTCTTGGGAAATAAGGAAGGGCAGGTGACAGAAGTGTTAGTGAGGGATCACTTTGGGACCAGTGATCATAATTCCATTAGTTTTAAGATAGCTATGGAGAAGGATAGGTCTGGCCCAAAAGTTAAAATTCTAAATTGGGGAAAGGCCAATTTTGATGGTATTAGACAGGAACTTTCAGAAGTTGATTGGGAGAGTCTGTTGGCAGGCAAAGGGACGTCTGGTAAGTGGGAGGCTTTCAAAAGTGTGTTAACCAGGGTTCAGGGTAAGCACATTCCTTATAAAGTGAAGGGCAAGGCTGGTAGAAGTAGGGAACCTTGGATGACTCGGGAGATTGAGGCACTAGTCAAAAAGAAGAAGGAGGCATATGACATGCATAGGCAGCTGGGATCAAGTGGATCCCTTGAAGAGTATAGAGATTGCCGGAGTAGAGTTAAGAGAGAAATCAGGAGTCTATAAAATAATGAGGGGCATAGATAAGGTCGATAGTCAAAATCTTTTCCCAAAGGTAGGGGAGTCTATAACGAGGGGGCATAGATTTAAGGTGAGAGGGGAGAGATACAAAAGGGTCCAGAGGGGCAATTTTTTCACTCAAATGGTGGTGAGTGTCTGGAACGAGCTGCCAGAGGCAGTAGTAGAGGCGGGTACAATTTTGTCTTTTAAAAAGCATTTGGACAGTTACATGGGTAAGATGGGTATGGAGGGATATGGGCCAAGTGCAGGCAATTGGGACTAGCTTAGTGGTATAAACTGGGCGACATGGACATGTTGGGCCGAAGGGCCTGTTTCCATGTTGTAACTTCTATGATTCTATAACTTGCATTTATATAGCGCTTTTAACTGAGTAAAACGTCCTAAGGCACTTCACAGGAGAGTTATCAGACGAAAATTAACACTAAGCCAAAGAAGGAGACGTTAGGACAGGTGAGACATAGGTTATAAGGAGCACCTTAAAGGAGGAGAGCGAAGTGGAGAGGCGGAGAGGTTTGGGGAGGGAATTCCATAGATTATGGCCTAGACGGCTGAAGTTATGGGCGCCAATGGTGGGTTGAAGGAAGCGAGGGATGCACAAGAGGCCAGAATTGGAGGAACACAAAGTAATCAGAGGGATATAGGGATGGAGGAGGTTACAGAAATAGCTGGGGGGGGGGGCAGGGGGGTGGGGTGGCGAGGACCTGGAGGGACACAAGGAGAACACAAGAGAACACAAAGATTAAAAAAACCTAAATCAAAATGTCGATGGACCGGATCCAATGCAGGTCAGTGAGCACAGGGGTGATGGGTGAACGGGACTTTCAGCGAGTTAGGATATGGGCAGCATAGTTTTGGATGAGCTTAAATTTATGGAGGGTGGAAGATGGGAGGCCGGCCAGGAGAGCATTGGAATAGTCGAGTCTGGAGGTGGAAACGGGAGATTTTATGGAGGTGGAAGTAGGCGGCCTTGGTGTTGGATAGGATATGGGATTGGAAGCTTAGCCCAGCTCAGGGTCAGATAGGATGATGAGGTTGTGAACAGTCTGGTTCAGCCTGAGACAATGGCCAATGAGGGGGTTGGAATCAGTGGGTAGGGAATAAAGTTTGTTGTGAGAGCCTAAGACAATGGCTTTGGTCTTCCCAATGTTTAATTGTTGGAAATTTTGGCTCTTCAAGCAGCCTGACAACACGGAGGCAGTGAAGTGGTCGAGATAGAGCGAGGTAGTGAGGTAGAGCTGGATGTCATCAGTGTACGTGTGGAACCCGATGTGTTTTCAGATGATATCGTCGAGAGGCAGCAAGTAGATAAGAAATAGGAGGGGGCCAAGGATAGATCCTTGGGCGACTCCAGAGTTAACGGTGCGGGAGTGGGAAGAGAAGCCATTGCAGGAGATTTTCTGGCTATGATTGAACAGGTAAGAGTGGAACCAGGCGAGGGCAGTCCCACCCAACTGGACGACGGCGGAGAAGTGTTGGGGGAGGATGGTGTGGTCGCCATGTCAAAGGCTCCAGACAGGTCGAGAGAGATGAGGAGGGATAATCCACAACATTCACGTAGGATATAATTTGTGACTTTCATTAGGGCCTACCCAACACAAATACATTCTACATATTCAAAAGCAAAATACTGTGGATGCTGGAAATCTGAAATAAAAGCAGAAAATGCTGGAAAAGCTCAGCCGGTCAGGCAGCATCTGTGGAGAGAGAAACAGAGTTAACGTTTCAGGTTAGGTAACATCGATCTGAAACATTAACTCTGTTTCTCTCTCTTCAGATGCTGCCCAACCTGCTGAGTATTTCCATCATTTTCTGTTTTTATTTTACATTCTACATATTAGTCACTGCGTGAGGAATGTCAGGATGTTAATCTTGAACTTACCTTTTGCTTTTTTTAACCTATGCTTCTTATCTTATTGTCATAGTTTAATTTGAAGTTGTGTTCTCGGCTTACCATATTTGTTCCTTTTATTATTTATGAAGTCCATTGTCAGTTATCTCTTGTCATGGCTGAAAAGTCCAAATTTTCCCAGTCGTTCCTTCGATTCAGTCCTGTGATGCTCGAGGTGTGTCTCATGTTTCTCCTCTGCGCTGCCTCCAGGACTTAACTGCCCTTAGTAGTTTGATTTTTATTATTATGACAATAACATACCATCACACTAATCTTGTAAATGCAAATTATGCTTTGCTATAACTTGTAGGGGCAGATTTTCCTATTCCTGTCCCTATGTGTATTGGGTCACATGGGTGTAGTACTTGGTGGAAAATCAGGCAGGGAGCATTGCATGATGAAATGGATGGAAAATCGGCTTGGCTCCCTTGTGGCCGTGCGATCCTCCTTCCCTGGTTTGCCTCCATGCACTGCGATCCACTGCACCCAGGCACAGGAACAGGCAAATCTGGCCTATGCATTTTCATCGGAACAGGAGTCGGCCCTCGAGCCTGTTGCACCATTCAATTAGATCATGACTGATCTGTACCTCAACTCCATTTACTTGCCTTTGCTCCATTTCCCTTGATACCTTTACTCCAATAAAAGTCTGTGGATCTCAATCTTGAAAATTTCAATTGACCCAGCACCACAGCCTTTTGCGGGAAGAGAATTCCAAACTTCCACGACTTTTTGTGTGAAAATTGCTTCCTGATTTCACTTCTAAATGGCCTAGCTCTAATCTTAAGATTATGCCACTTGTTCTGGATTCTCCCATCAGAGCAAATAGTTTCTCTGTCTCTACCCCATCAAAACTTTGATCATTATAAATACCTTGATTAGATCACCCCTTATTCTTCTAAACTCAAGGGAACACAAGCTAATATCATACAACCTGTCCTCATTGTTTAACCCTTTAAGCACAGGTATAATTCAGGTGAATCTGCACGACACCCCCTCCAATCCCAATACATTTTTTTGATGTTTGCTGCCCAAACTGAATGCAATGCTCTAGGTGGAGTCTGACCAAGGCTGTATACAACTGAATCATAACTTCCTTCCCTTTGTATTCCAGTCTTGTTGAGATAAAGGCCAACATTTCATTAGCCTTTTTGATTACTTTTTGTACCTGTGCACCAGCTTTCAGTGATTTGTGTACATGGACACCCAAATCCCTTTGCTACTCCACAGCTCCTAGTTTCTCACTATTAAGGAAATATTCAAAATTGTCAAAGAATCATAGAAAGATTACAGCACAGGAGGAGGCCATTCGGCCCATCGAGTCCGTGCCGGTTCTATGCAAGAGCAATGCATCTCGTCCCACTCCCATGCCCTATCCCCATAGCCCAACAATTTTTTTTCCTTTCAAGTACTTATCCAGTTCTCTTTTGAAAGCCATGATCTGCCTCCACCACCCCCTCAAGCAGTGCATTCCAGATCTTAACCACTCGCTGTATAAAAAAGTTTTTCCTCATATCACCTTTGGTTCTTTAGCCAATCACCTTAAATCTATGTCCTCCTGGATCTTGACCCTTCTGCCAATGGGAACAGTTTCTCTCTATCTGCTCTGTCTAGACCCTTAATGATTTTGACTACCTCTATCAAATCTCCTCTCAACCTTCTCTGTTCCAAGGAGAACCACCCCAGCTTCTCCAGATACCTAAAGTCCCTCATCCCTGGAATCATTCTAATAAATCTCTTCTGCACGCTCTCTAAGGCCTTCACATCTTTCCTAAAGTGTGATGCCCAGAACTGGACACAATACTCCAGTTGTGGCCAAACCAATGTTTTATAAAAGTGCGTCATGACTGCCTTGCTTTTGCACCCGATGCCTCCATTTATAAAGCCCAGGATCCCCGTATGTTTTTTTAACCGCTTTCTCAACCTGCCCTGCCACCTTCAACGATTTGTGTACATGTACCCACAGATCTCTCTGTTCCTTACCCCTTTTAGAATTGTGCCCTTTAGTTTATATTGCCTCTCCTCATTCTTCCTACCAAAATGTATCACCTCACATTTTTCTGTGTTAAATTTCATCTGCCACTTGTCTGCCCATGCCACCAGCCTGTCTATATCCTCTTGAAGTCTATCACTATCCTCCTCACTGTTTACTACCCTTCCAAGTTTTGTGTCATCTGCAAAACTTTTTTGCACAGCGAGTGGTTATGACCTGGAAAGCACTGCCTGAATGGGTGGTGGAGGCAGATTCAATCATGGCTTTCAAAAAGGAATTCAATAAATATTTGAAGGGAAAAAATTTGCAGGGCTAACCAAGGCTCAATGGGCCGACTGGCCTCCTTCTTTGCTGCAGCAATTCCATGATTCTTACTAGTTTTCTTATCGTTTACTTTCCGGTTTGAGGCCATCAGAAGGCCTCAAAGGGACGTAAGCCAGGTCTCAACTGGTGTGAGCCCCACTGAGGCCTTTCAAGGAGTAATGGGAGGAATTTCCCAGGGAAATCCCAGGAACTCCCCTTAATGGGGTGGAGCAGACAAAAGATCGACACAGGGCTCTCCCTGGCTGGAATTTAAAGGTCTGGTCCAATGGGGACAGAATCCTGGTACTGCCAGGTTCGAGTCCATATGCTGGGCTCCTCCCAGACGGAAATGGACATGCACCCTCTCCAGCTTCAGGAATTCCGGGGTCTATAAATGCTACGTTACCTAAGTCCTGTTTTTAAAAATTAAAGGATTTTCCTTTTCTCTCCACAAACCATAGATGAATGAAACCTGGATGCTCGATAATTGCACAATGGGAACCTGTACAGGGAACAACACCGTTTCTGTGGTGCCAGTGACATGTCCAAGTGCTCATCCGATCACATGTCAAAATGGACTGCAGCCCAAAAAAGTTTATGACCAATCCGGCTGTTGCTATCAGTACGAGTGTGACTGTGAGTATTGCAGGAGGAACTGCATTGCCAAAATTAAAAAGTGATATAAAAGATGCAGAGATGGAGGCAGCATATTGAAACAGCCCTGTGTGGTTCAGTGCTCCACAGCATTGATTGCCTTTTCTGCAATGCAGCTCTGGGGAAGTGCAAAGCAGCATCCAAACAATTCCCACAGCCTTGCAACCAAAATCAGGGATAGCATCAATGTTAAGCTGCTTTTGTGCATCTCCTAGCAGGTAGCTCAAATGCAGTTCTGGCAGAGCCAGATACCCTGCTTAGGAGGTGGATGTGTCAGAGACCAGAAGGGAAGACGCAGGGGGAAATAAATCAGAGGGTAATGTTCCCCCCCCAACCCCTGCCAGGAAAAAGGATGTCCAATGGGTATGTCCAAGGTTGAGAACACCAGAGTCAAGGTCATGGAAGTAGAGTTCTTGGGCAAAAATTACTGGTGAGGTGCCACACAGCAGGATGCAGGGTACAGTGGAGCAACTAACGACAAAAAAGGTGCTCAGAGATAAGACAGCCCACGATGCACATCCTGCTCTTATTCCGATTCCCTGCCCGCACTCACACATCCCATTTTCTTCTACTCCTTTTTCATAACAGCATCGCACAGCTTGATGCTCATTACCAATTTCAAAATTCCAAATATTTGGAGTCATTTTTACCAAAACAAATTTGCAATTATATTTGATTGAGTGCACACATTTAAATGGACAAGTCAGTGGCAAAATGTGGCAACTAATTGGAAACTTCGAACTAATGTTGGAATTTTTAAGCAGAGAAAAGTGAATGTATGAATTAGATACAAAAAGTCAATACTGATTCCTGCATTTGGAGGATGAAGCTCTCTCTACTCCACTTCATTATTTTTTAATACCAACCTTAGAAGCACACCTTCTACTGCACTAATATAACATTTTCCCATTCCCATACCCTCTGTCCTATGGCCACTGTGAATGACAAAGAAAGAAAGCAAAAGAAAGAACTTAGGTTTATATAGAGCCTTATCATATCCAAAGGTTCTCACAAAGCACGTCACATCCAACAAATGACTTTTTTAAGTGCAATCACTGTTGTGTAAAGAAAAATGTCAATCAATTTGCACGTAGCAAGGTCTCACAAACAGAAAATGTGTTCTATAATCAGTTGATCTATTTTGGTGGTGTTGGTTGAGGAATGAATTGTAAAGAACTCCCTGCTCTTCTCCAAATAGTGCTTTGGGATCTTTTACATCCAAGCAAGCAGCTGGGGCCACAGATTAATGCCGGTTTAATGTCTCATCTGAAAGACAGCACCTCTGACATTTTGGTACTCCCTCAATGATGCACTGGAGTCTTAGCCTCAACTATTTGCTAAAATGCTGATCAATGATCTTCTGAGGCAGAGGCATGAATGCAATCAACAGCGCCAAACTGACACTGCTAATTTAATGCCAAATTTGGGCATACTTTGCAGTGTGGGTTCATGCCAGCTGGGAAGTGGATTTTATACTGCCCAAAAGCATTGCACATATGACCAATACAGACAGCAGACAGAGGTGACTTTCATTCCATCAGTCTGGGCTGGCCTATGCCTGAGTTTACAAATGAGTATAACCAAGAGTGCTTTTCTCTTTATGAAAAAAAATACTGATATATGATGTGCTTGTTGATTAACAATCTATCATCTGACTTAAATAAATCATTTTGCTGGAAACTCAGAATGTGACTTTGAAATTTCAGGTGTCTGTGCTGGATGGGGAGGCAGTCACTATCTTACTTTTGATGGAACTGATTACACATTCCAAGGAAACTGCACTTACATTCTGGTGAAGCAGATAAAAGAAGTTATCAAAGGCTTCAAAATTTACATCGACAACTACTTCTGTGATGTTCAGAAAGATCTGTCGTGCCCCAAAGCCATCATAGTATTCTACAAATCGTCTGTAATAACACTGATTCAGATGACTGTCAACAGTACAGTAAAAACCAAGGTACAGGCTGCTGCATTTTCCATTAATGATAAAGAAGTCGACAGCTCCCCTAACAGCTCGGGTTATATGCATTTTCATATAGACCAGGAAGGTATCCTGTTCAGTCCCTTGCAGTGGAGTCAGTATCATTTTGACCTCAGTGTCCCTGGACAAGGGAGGGGAAACAATTAGCTAGGATTCCTGCTCCTCCTCGCTGCCCAATGCCCACTGCTGAAAGAATGTTATCAGATAAAGACAGAATGAGTCTTGGCGATGATAATCTCATGATTGAAAAGCTTGTTGTTATTTACCAGACTCACTTATGAAGAATGGCCACTTTAGCCAGGAACCAGAGGACTGCAAGAACCCATGGAACTGTACTCGAGCATGAGGCAATCTCTTCAGGAGAGGAGGGCTAAGAAAGAAACTTGGGAACTAAAATAAAGGATATAAATACTGTACACGCAAAGGAAACTTCATGGCACTCATTTTCCTCCGCACCCACTGCGGTCTGGGCCCAAGTTAAGTGAAGTGCACAAGAAATGCACTTTGCCTTACCTAGCCCGAACTTTTCTTAATTTCCAGGTTCAGGTCAATTTAATAGGCTCAAAGTTTCCCCATTGCAAATCCAGCCCTTAGCGGGACTTTACACCTGGACATGGGAGAGGAAAGTCAACTGTCACTGCAGGCCTGAGAGACCCTCTCAATGGTATTGACTGCCAACTGCCGGACCTTCTGGCTGCAACAAAAAAGACTTCAGCCACGAATACCCTTTGCTGCACATATAGGGAAAGATAAACACACTTGCTTTCTGCTTCACTCTGTTTACTGCCTATCCCTTCTCAGATCCTCAAAGCTGAACAGGAATGCACACAAGCCGTAAGACCTATTTACTGTGGGTTAACTTCCTTTGGAACTTCCACCAAGCAGAAACCCAGGAAAACGTGGAGCGAGTTGTCGTGATTTAATTTCTATGCAGTTTTGATGTTTGCACCTGATGTAGGCGTAAGCATTCTGCCCCACCTAAGGGTATCCGCCCAGAAGTCCCAGTGTAACACAAAGGAGGCAGAGACCCGTTGTCTTAGATCTTCACCCCTTTTTTTTTTGGCTTTGCACCTTGGAAATAAGTATTCCCCAGGCACACAGCAGGAGAAAATTGCCCCTCATGTGTTTTCAGGCAAAACAGACATCTCTCGGGTTCTGTACATAATTATCTATAAATCGATGTACTTGTGAATCTGCCGCAGTGTTGCTTGGAAGCAGAGGATGAAGCCAAGCTGTGGATTACTGTACCCTGATCGAGACACAGTATTAGTGTTATCTGCACACCAAAAGCTGTTAATACTGTCAGCTTAAGATGTGTGCTAATTGATGGGAACATTTATTGAAACTTTTTATGTGCTAGCCACTGGTGCTGGACTCTAAGCTTGGACCCTAATGATTTACCCACTAACCATCCAAATTGACCAAACAAGATTAATAACATACGGCATCAGTTTCAGAATCCTAATCTTAAATCCATCCTGATCCCATCAAAAATAGTTTTAGGGCATTCTCAGTAATTTCATGACTAAAAGCGTTTAAAAATTCAGATTCTTTTTAAATTAAGAACAAAGTTACCAGCAGCTTCCTCAAGTTTAGAAAGCACAGATGTTGACTGGCAGCAGTTGACTGAAAGACTTTTGTTTCTGTTATACAGGCATTGGTCAATGGTCAGGAGATTATACAACCATATTACCACGATGGGATAAGGATCAGTTCCTCAGGGATCACTGTAAAGGTTGAGATTATTGCCATTAATTCTACTGTTACGTTTGATGGCCTGGATTTTACAATAGACCTCCCTTACAAGATCTTTGGAAAAAATGTTGAAGGACAATGTGGTATGTAACACTTTGATCACAATTTTTATTTTCATTTTTCAAAGTTATAAAATGCTGTTTCTGACTTGGGATTGTAGTATACTCTGAAGCTTTCATTTGATTGTCCTTAACGCTGATGGAGCGTTTTCGATGCTTGGAAATTTTTTCAGTGGTTAATCCTTTTCCCCAGGAGATTAAATAAATTGAGGAGAGTTTATGGCAATACAAATTGTATATGATTTTTTGAAAGTCAATACCCCAAATGTCTTAACCCTTGCCCTGTTTTCAGGGATATTCCTTTCTCATTCCAATATGGTGACTGAGAGGTGATCTAATGGAGGGATTTAACCCAAAATGTTACTTTAAATTAAACTGTGGGTGTAGAACATGGGGACACAAGTTCAAACCAGAGAGGGCTACTTTTAAGACAGAAATCAGGAAATTCTTCTTCATACAAAGAGTGATCAACATGCGGAATAAACGCTCAGATAGAGTAGAGTCATAGAGAGTCATAGAGTCATACAGCACGGATAGAGGCCCTTCGGCCCATCGTGTCGAAGGGCCTCTATCCGTGCTGTATGACTCTATGACTCTATGACAAACCTTTGAATCATTTAAGAAACAATTGAATGCTACAATGGAGTGACGTTAGGATCTGTCTGGATGGATGAATCAAGATGAGCCAAATGGTCTTCCTCATCTGTAAATATCTTGTGATGAAATTTGAAATGATGTTTGAAATTCCCAACTCCCTAGGTACCTGTACAAACAGCAGCACGGATGACTGCACATTGCCTGATGGAACTGTGGTACCTTCTTGCTCACATTCAGCACCTTTCTGGCACGTTAAAGATAAGAATAAGCCACACTGTGAAGCAGGGAACACAACCCCATCGCCAATACAACCTTCAACTGTGTCACATATGGAAACCACAACCACCATGTCAACTGTACCAACCACGCCTTGTGTACCATCAGATATTTGCAAGATCATTTTAGGCCCGTAAGTCATGTCTCAGTGTGAAAACCATAACTTAGTAGGGTTTGGAATGTGGTCAACCCCTGTTTAATCAATAAACTGTTTTCCGCCTTTCATTCACATATCAGGAATTGTAAAGCAACGTACAAATTTTAACCTAACAGGAAGCCATTCAACCCTTGACTGCACAGAATTTAGGCACCTTTCAGAGCTGATTTTACACAGAACCATTTTCTCTAGTGTGGGCTTTAAGTGTGTGTAGTGTGGGCTTTAAGTGTGTGTAGTGTGGGCTTTAAGTGTGTGTATAGTGTGGGCTTTAAGTGTGTGTAGTGTGGGCTTTAAGTGTGTGTAGTGTGGGCTTTAAGTGTGTGTAGTGTGGGCTTTAAGTGTGTGTGTAATGTGGGCTTTAAGTGTGTGTGTCGTGTGGGCTTTAAGTGTGTGTAGTGTGGGCTTTAAGTGTGTGTCGTGTGGGCTTTAAGTGTGTGTAGTGTGGGCTTTAAGTGTGTGTGTAATGTGGGCTTTAAGTATGTGTACAGTGTGGGCTTTAAGTGTGTGCAGTGTGGGCTTTAAGTGTGTGTAGTGTGGGCTTTAAGTGTGTGTGTAATGTGGGCTTTAAGTGTGTGTACAGTGTGGGCTTTAAGTGTGTGTAGTGTGGGCTTTAAGTGTGTATAATGTGGGCTTTGAGTGTGTGTGTAGTGTGGGCTTTAAGTGTGTGTAATGTGGGCTTTAAGTGTGTGTGTAATGTGGGCTTTAAGTGTGTGTACAGTGTAGGCTTTAAGTGTGTGTGTAATGTGGGCTTTAAGTGTGTGTGTAGTGTAGGCTTTAAGTGTGTGTAATGTGGGCTTTAAGTGTGTGTGTAGTGTGGGCTTTAAGTGTGTGTGTAGTGTGGGCTTTAAGTGTGTGTAGTGTGGGCTTTAAGTGTGTGTAATGTGGGCTTTAAGTGTGTGTGCAATGTGGGCTTTAAGTGTGTGTGCAGTGTAGGCTTTAAGTGTGTGTAATGTGGGCTTTAAGTGTGTGTACAGTGTAGGCTTTAAGTGTGTGTGTAATGTGGGCTTTAAGTGTGTGTAGTGTGGGCTTTAAGTGTGTGTAATGTGGGCTTTAAGTGTGTGTGTCGTGTGGGCTTTAAGTGTGTGTGTAGTGTGGGCTTTAAGTGTGTGTAATGTGGGCTTTAAGTGTGTGTACAGTGTAGGCTTTAAGTGTGTGTAATGTGGGCTTTAAGTGTGTGTACAGTGCAGGCTTTAAGTGTGTGTAGTGTGGGCTTTAAGTGTGTGTACAGTGTAGGCTTTAAGTGTGTGTACAGTGTAGGCTTTAAGTGTGTGTAATGTGGGCTTTAAGTGTGTGTACAGTGTAGGCTTTAAGTGTGTGTGTAGTGTGGGCTTTAAGTGTGTGTGTCGTGTGGGCTTTAAGTGTGTGTACAGTGTAGGCTTTAAGTGTGTGTACAGTGTAGGCTTTAAGTGTGTGTACAGTGTAGGCTTTAAGTGTGTGTGTAGTGTGGGCTTTAAGTGTGTGTGTCGTGTGGGCTTTAAGTGTGTGTACAGTGTAGGCTTTAAGTGTGTGTACAGTGTAGGCTTTAAGTGTGTGTGTAATGTGGGCTTTAAGTGTGTGTAATGTGGGCTTTAAGTGTGTATAATGTGGGCTTTAAGTGTGTGTGTAATGTGGGCTTTAAGTGTGTGTAGTGTGGGCTTTAAGTGTGTGTAATGTGGGCTTTAAGTGTGTGTGTAATGTGGGCTTTAAGTGTGTGTACAGTGTGGGCTTTAAGTGTGTGTGTAATGTGGGCTTTAAGTGTGTGTACAGTGTGGGCTTTAAGTGTGTGTGTAATGTGGGCTTTAAGTGTGTGTACAGTGTGGGCTTTAAGTGTGTGTGTAATGTGGGCTTTAAGTGTGTGTACAGTGTGGGCTTTAAGTGTGTGTGTAGTGTGGGCTTTAAGTGTGTGTACAGTGTGGGCTTTAAGTGTGTATAATGTGGGCTTTAAGTGTGTGTGTAATGTGGGCTTTAAGTGTGTGTGTAATGTGGGCTTTAAGTGTGTGTAGTGTGGGCTTTAAGTGTGTGTAATGTGGGCTTTAAGTGTGTGTGTAATGTGGGCTTTAAGTGTGTGTGTAATGTGGGCTTTAAGTGTGTGTACAGTGTAGGCTTTAAGTGTGTGTACAGTGTGGGCTTTAAGTGTGTGTACAGTGTAGGCTTTAAGTGTGTGTACAGTGTGGGCTTTAAGTGTGTGTGTAATGTGGGCTTTAAGTGTGTATAATGTGGGCTTTCAGTGTGTGTACAGTGTGGGCTTTAAGTGTGTGTACAGTGTGGGCTTTAAGTGTGTGTGTAATGTGGGCTTTAAGTGTGTGTGTAATGTGGGCTTTAAGTGTGTGTAGTGTGGGCTTTAAGTGTGTATAATGTGGGCTTTAAGTGTGTGTACAGTGTGGGCTTTAAGTGTGTGTGTAATGTGGGCTTTAAGTGTGTACAGTGTGGGCTTTAAGTGTGTATAATGTGGGCTTCAAGTGTGTGTACAGTGTGGGCTTTAAGTGTGTGTACAGTGTGGGCTTTAAGTGTGTGTGTAATGTGGGCTTTAAGTGTGTGTGTAATGTGGGCTTTAAGTGTGTACAGTGTGGGCTTTAAGTGTGTATAATGTGGGCTTTCAGTGTGTGTACAGTGTGGGCTTTAAGTGTGTGTCGTGTGGGCTTTAAGTGTGTGTGTAATGTGGGCTTTAAGTGTGTGTGTAATGTGGGCTTTAAGTGTGTGTACAGTGTGGGCTTTAAGTGTGTGTAGTGTGGGCTTTCAGTGTGTGTGTAATGTGGGCTTTAAGTGTGTGTGTAATGTGGGCTTTAAGTGTGTGTGTAATGTGGGCTTTAAGTGTGTGTAGTGTGGGCTTTAAGTGTGTGTGTAGTGTGGGCTTTAAGTGTGTGTGTAATGTGGGCTTTAAGTGTGTGTGTAATGTGGGCTTTAAGTGTGTACAGTGTGGGCTTTAAGTGTGTATAATGTGGGCTTTAAGTGTGTGTGTAGTGTGGGCTTTAAGTGTGTGTGTAATGTGGGCTTTAAGTGTGTGTGTAGTGTCGGCTTTCAGTGTGTGTACAGTGTGGGCTTTAAGTGTGTGTGTAATGTGGGCTTTAAGTGTGTGTGTAGTGTGGGCTTTAAGTGTGTGTACAGTGTGGGCTTTAAGTGTGTGTAATGTGGGCTTTAAGTGTGTGTACAGTGTAGGCTTTAAGTGTGTGTACAGTGTGGGCTTTAAGTGTGTGTGTAATGTGGGCTTTAAGTGTGTATAATGTGGGCTTTAAGTGTGTGTACAGTGTGGGCTTTAAGTGTGTGTAATGTGGGCTTTAAGTGTGTGTAATGTGGGCTTTAAGTGTGTGTGTAATGTGGGCTTTAAGTGTGTACAGTGTGGGCTTTAAGTGTGTGTGTAATGTGGGCTTTAAGTGTGTGTGTAATGTGGGCTTTAAGTGTGTGTACAGTGTAGGCTTTAAGTGTGTGTGTAATGTGGGCTTTAAGTGTGTGTACAGTGTGGGCTTTAAGTGTGTGTACAGTGTGGGCTTTCAGTGTGTGTACAGTGTGGGCTTTAAGTGTGTGTACAGTGTGGGCTTTAAGTGTGTGTAATGTGGGCTTTAAGTGTGTGTACAGTGTAGGCTTTAAGTGTGTGTACAGTGTGGGCTTTAAGTGTGTGTGTAATGTGGGCTTTAAGTGTGTATAATGTGGGCTTTAAGTGTGTGTACAGTGTGGGCTTTAAGTGTGTGTAATGTGGGCTTTAAGTGTGTGTAATGTGGGCTTTAAGTGTGTGTGTAATGTGGGCTTTAAGTGTGTACAGTGTGGGCTTTAAGTGTGTGTGTAATGTGGGCTTTAAGTGTGTGTGTAATGTGGGCTTTAAGTGTGTGTACAGTGTGGGCTTTAAGTGTGTATAATGTGGGCTTTAAGTGTGTGTACAGTGTGGGCTTTAAGTGTGTGTAATGTGGGCTTTAAGTGTGTGTAATGTGGGCTTTAAGTGTGTGTGTAATGTGGGCTTTAAGTGTGTACAGTGTGGGCTTTAAGTGTGTGTGTAATGTGGGCTTTAAGTGTGTGTGTAATGTGGGCTTTAAGTGTGTATAATGTGGGCTTTAAGTGTGTGTGTAGTGTGGGCTTTAAGTGTGTGTAGTGTGGGCTTTAAGTGTGTATAATGTGGGCTTTAAGTGTGTGTGTAGTGTGGGCTTTAAGTGTGTGTAGTGTGGGCTTTAAGTGTGTGTAGTGTGGGCTTTAAGTGTGTATAATGTGGGCTTTAAGTGTGTGTGTAGTGTGGGCTTTAAGTGTGTGTTTTGTGGGCTTTAAGTGTGTGTAATGTGGGTTTTAAGTGTGTGTGTAATGTGGGCTTTAAGTGTGTGTACAGTGTGGGCTTTAAGTGTGTGTAATGTGGGCTTTAAGTGTGTGTGTAATGTGGGCTTTAAGTGTGTGTAGTGTGGGCTTTAAGTGTGTGTGTAATGTGGGCTTTAAGTGTGTGTGTAGTGTGGGCTTTAAGTGTGTGTAGTGTGGGCTTTAAGTGTGTGTACAGTGTGGGTTTTAAGTGTGTGTGTAATGTGGGCTTTAAGTGTGTATAATGTGGGCTTTAAGTGTGTGTAGTGTGGGCTTTAAGTGTGTGTACAGTGTAGGCTTTAAGTGTGTGTGTAATGTGGGCTTTAAGTGTGTGTGCAGTGTGGGCTTTAAGTTTGTGTGTAATGTGGGCTTTAAGTGTGTGTAATGTGGGCTTTAAGTGTGTGTACAGTGTAGGCTTTAAGTGTGTGTACAGTGTAGGCTTTAAGTGTGTGTACAGTGTAGGCTTTAAGTTTGTGTGTAATGTGGGCTTTAAGTGTGTATAATGTGGGCTTTAAGTGTGTGTAGTGTGGGCTTTAAGTGTGTATAATGTGGGCTTTAAATGTGTGTGTAGTGTGGGCTTTAAGTGTGTGTAGTGTGGGCTTTAAGTGTGTGTACAGTGTGGGCTTTAAGTGTGTGTAATGTGGGCTTTAAGTGTGTGTACAGTGTAGGCTTTAAGTGTGTGTACAGTGTAGGCTTTAAGTGTGTGTACAGTGTAGGCTTTAAGTGTGTGTGCAGTGTGGGCTTTAAGTGTGTGTGTAATGTGGGCTTTAAGTGTGTATAATGTGGGCTTTAAGTGTGTGTAGTGTGGGCTTTAAGTGTGTATAATGTGGGCTTTAAGTGTGTGTGTAGTGTGGGCTTTAAGTGTGTGTAGTCTGGGCTTTAAGTGTGTGTACAGTGTGGGCTTTAAGTGTGTGTACAGTGTGGACTTTAAGTGTGTGTAGTGTGGGCTTTAAGTGTGTATAATGTGGGCTTTAAGTGTGTGTGTAGTGTGGGCTTTAAGTGTGTGTAGTGTGGGCTTTAAGTGTGTATAATGTGGGCTTTAAATGTGTGTAGTGTGGGCTTTAAGTGTGTGTACAGTGTGGGCTTTAAGTGTGTGTGTAATGTGGGCTTTAAGTGTGTGTGTAGTGTGGGCTTTAAGTGTGTGTAGTGTGGGCTTTAAGTGTGTATAATGTGGGCTTTAAGTGTGTGTGTAGTGTGGGCTTTAAGTGTGTGTGTAGTGTGGGCTTTAAGTGTGTATAATGTGGGCTTTAAGTGTGTATAATGTGGGCTTTAAGTGTGTGTGTAGTGTGGGCTTTAAGTGTGTGTGTAGTGTGGGCTTTAAGTGTGTATAATGTGGGCTTGAAGTGTGTGTGTAATGTGGGCTTTAAGTGTGTGTGTAGTGTGGGCTTTAAGTGTGTGTGTAGTGTGGGCTTTAAGTGTGTGTGTAGTGTGGGCTTTAAGTGTGTGTGTAGTGTGGGCTTTAAGTGTGTGTGTAGTGTGGGCTTTAAGTGTGTGTGTAATGTGGGCTTTAAGTGTGTGTATAGTGTGGGCTTTAAGTGTGTGTGTAATGTGGGCTTTAAGTGTGTGTGTAATGTGGGCTTTAAGTGTGTGTAGTGTGGGCTTTAAGTGTGTGTAGTGTGGGCTTTAAGTGTGTGTGTAGTGTGGGCTTTAAGTGTGTGTAGTGTGGGCTTTAAGTGTGTGTGTAGTGTGGGCTTTAAGTGTGTATAATGTGGGCTTTAAGTGTGTGTGTAGTGTGGGCTTTAAGAGTGTGTATAATGTGGGCTTTAAGTGTGTGTAGTGTGGGCTTTAAGTGTGTGTGTAATGTGGGCTTTAAGTGTGTGTATAGTGTGGGCTTTAAGTGTGTGTGTAGTGTGGGCTTTAAGTGTGTATAATGTGGGCTTTAAGTGTGTGTGTAATGTGGGCTTTAAGTGTGTGTGTAGTGTGGGCTTTAAGTGTGTGTAGTGTGGGCTTTAAGAGTGTATAATGTGGGCTTTAAGTGTGTGTGTAATGTGGGCTTTAAGTGTGTGTGTAGTGTGGGCTTTAAGTGTGTGTACAGTGTGGGCTTTAAGTGTGTATAATGTGGGCTTTAAGTGTGTGTAGTGTGGGCTTTAAGTGTGTGTGTAATGTGGGCTTTAAGTGTGTGTATAGTGTGGGCTTTAAGTGTGTGTGTAGTGTGGGCTTTAAGTGTGTATAATGTGGGCTTTAAGTGTGTGTGTAGTGTGAGCTTTAAGTGTGTATAATGTGGGCTTTAAGTGTGTGTGTAGTGTGGGCTTTAAGTGTGTGTGTAGTGTGGGCTTTAAGTGTGTGTGTAGTGTGGGCTTTAAGTGTGTGTAGTGTGGGCTTTAAGTGTGTGTGTAATGTGGGCTTTAAGTGTGTGTATAGTGTGGGCTTTAAGTGTGTATAATGTGGGCTTTAAGTGTGTGTGTAGTGTGGACTTTAAGAGTGTGTAGTGTGGGCTTTAGGTGTGTATAATGTGGGCTTTAAGTGTGTGTGTAATGTGGGCTTTAAGTGTGTGTGTCGTGTGGGCTTTAAGTGTGTATAATGTGGGCTTTAAGTGTGTATAATGTGGGCTTTAAGTGTGTGTGTAGTGTGGGCTTTAAGTGTGTGTGTAGTGTGGGCTTTAAGTGTGTATAATGTGGGCTTTAAGTGTGTGTGTAGTGTGGGCTTTAAGTGTGTATAATGTGGGCTTTAAGTGTGTGTGTAGTGTGGGCTTTAAGTGTGTATAATGTGGGCTTTAAGTGTGTGTGTAGTGTGGGCTTTAAGTGTGTGTGTAATGTGGGCTTTAAGTGTGTGTATAGTGTGGGCTTTAAGTGTGTATAATGTGGGCTTTAAGTGTGTGTGTAGTGTGGGCTTTAAGAGTGTGTAGTGTGGGCTTTTAGTGTGTATAATGTGGGCTTTAAGTGTGTGTGTAATGTGGGCTTTAAGTGTGTGTGTCGTGTGGGCTTTAAGTGTGTGTGTCGTGTGGGCTTTAAGTGTGTATAATGTGGGCTTTAAGTGTGTATAATGTGGGCTTTAAGTGTGTGTGTAGTGTGGGCTTTAAGTGTGTATAATGTGGGCTTTAAGTGTGTGTGTAGTGTGGGCTTTAAGTGTGTGTGTAATGTGGGCTTTAAGTGTGTGTAGTGTGGGCTTTAAGTGTGTATAATGTGGGCTTTAAGTGTGTGTGTAGTGTGGGCTTTAAGTGTGTGTACAGTGTGGGCTTTAAGTGTGTGTGTAATGTGGGCTTTAAGTGTGTGTACAGTGTGGGCTTTAAGTGTGTGTGTAATGTGGGCTTTAAGTGTGTGTACAGTGTGGGCTTTAAGTGTGTGTGTAGTGTGGGCTTTAAGTGTGTGTACAGTGTGGGCTTTAAGTGTGTATAATGTGGGCTTTAAGTGTGTGTGTAATGTGGGCTTTAAGTGTGTGTGTAATGTGGGCTTTAAGTGTGTGTAGTGTGGGCTTTAAGTGTGTGTAATGTGGGCTTTAAGTGTGTGTGTAATGTGGGCTTTAAGTGTGTGTGTAATGTGGGCTTTAAGTGTGTGTACAGTGTAGGCTTTAAGTGTGTGTACAGTGTGGGCTTTAAGTGTGTGTACAGTGTAGGCTTTAAGTGTGTGTACAGTGTGGGCTTTAAGTGTGTGTGTAATGTGGGCTTTAAGTGTGTATAATGTGGGCTTTCAGTGTGTGTACAGTGTGGGCTTTAAGTGTGTGTACAGTGTGGGCTTTAAGTGTGTGTGTAATGTGGGCTTTAAGTGTGTGTGTAATGTGGGCTTTAAGTGTGTGTAGTGTGGGCTTTAAGTGTGTATAATGTGGGCTTTAAGTGTGTGTACAGTGTGGGCTTTAAGTGTGTGTGTAATGTGGGCTTTAAGTGTGTACAGTGTGGGCTTTAAGTGTGTATAATGTGGGCTTCAAGTGTGTGTACAGTGTGGGCTTTAAGTGTGTGTACAGTGTGGGCTTTAAGTGTGTGTACAGTGTGGGCTTTAAGTGTGTGTGTAATGTGGGCTTTAAGTGTGTGTGTAATGTGGGCTTTAAGTGTGTACAGTGTGGGCTTTAAGTGTGTATAATGTGGGCTTTCAGTGTGTGTACAGTGTGGGCTTTAAGTGTGTGTAGTGTGGGCTTTAAGTGTGTGTGTAATGTGGGCTTTAAGTGTGTGTGTAATGTGGGCTTTAAGTGTGTGTACAGTGTGGGCTTTAAGTGTGTGTAGTGTGGGCTTTAAGTGTGTGTGTAATGTGGGCTTTAAGTGTGTGTGTAATGTGGGCTTTAAGTGTGTGTGTAATGTGGGCTTTAAGTGTGTGTAGTGTGGGCTTTAAGTGTGTGTGTAGTGTGGGCTTTAAGTGTGTGTGTAATGTGGGCTTTAAGTGTGTGTGTAATGTGGGCTTTAAGTGTGTACAGTGTGGGCATTAAGTGTGTATAATGTGGGCTTTAAGTGTGTGTGTAGTGTGGGCTTTAAGTGTGTGTGTAATGTGGGCTTTAAGTGTGTGTGTAGTGTGGGCTTTCAGTGTGTGTACAGTGTGGGCTTTAAGTGTGTGTGTAATGTGGGCTTTAAGTGTGTGTGTAGTGTGGGCTTTCAGTGTGTGTACAGTGTGGGCTTTATGTGTGTGTAATGTGGGCTTTAAGTGTGTGTACAGTGTAGGCTTTAAGTGTGTGTACAGTGTGGGCTTTAAGTGTGTGTAATGTGGGCTTTAAGTGTGTGTACAGTGTAGGCTTTAAGTGTGTGTGTAATGTGGGCTTTAAGTGTGTGTACAGTGTAGGCTTTAAGTGTGTGTGTAATGTGGGCTTTAAGTGTGTGTACAGTGTGGGCTTTAAGTGTGTGTACAGTGTGGGCTTTCAGTGTGTGTACAGTGTGGGCTTTAAGTGTGTGCACAGTGTGGGCTTTAAGTGTGTGTAATGTGGGCTTTAAGTGTGTGTACAGTGTAGGCTTTAAGTGTGTGTACAGTGTGGGCTTTAAGTGTGTGTGTAATGTGGGCTTTAAGTGTGTATAATGTGGGCTTTAAGTGTGTGTACAGTGTGGGCTTTAAGTGTGTGTAATGTGGGCTTTAAGTGTGTGTAATGTGGGCTTTAAGTGTGTGTGTAATGTGGGCTTTAAGTGTGTACAGTGTGGGCTTTAAGTGTGTGTGTAATGTGGGCTTTAAGTGTGTGTGTAATGTGGGCTTTAAGTGTGTATAATGTGGGCTTTAAGTGTGTGTGTAGTGTGGGCTTTAAGTGTGTGTAGTGTGGGCTTTAAGTGTGTATAATGTGGGCTTTAAGTGTGTGTGTAGTGTGGGCTTTAAGTGTGTGTAGTGTGGGCTTTAAGTGTGTGTAGTGTGGGCTTTAAGTGTGTATAATGTGGGCTTTAAGTGTGTGTGTAGTGTGGGCTTTAAGTGTGTGTTTTGTGGGCTTTAAGTGTGTGTAATGTGGGCTTTAAGTGTGTGTGTAATGTGGGCTTTAAGTGTGTGTACAGTGTGGGCTTTAAGTGTGTGTAATGTGGGCTTTAAGTGTGTGTGTAATGTGGGCTTTAAGTGTGTGTAGTGTGGGCTTTAAGTGTGTGTGTAATGTGGGCTTTAAGTGTGTGTGTAGTGTGGGCTTTAAGTGTGTGTAGTGTGGGCTTTAAGTGTGTGTACAGTGTGGGTTTTAAGTGTGTGTGTAATGTGGGCTTTAAGTGTGTATAATGTGGGCTTTAAGTGTGTGTAGTGTGGGCTTTAAGTGTGTGTACAGTGTAGGCTTTAAGTGTGTGTGTAATGTGGGCTTTAAGTGTGTGTGCAGTGTGGGCTTTAAGTTTGTGTGTAATGTGGGCTTTAAGTGTGTGTAATGTGGGCTTTAAGTGTGTGTACAGTGTAGGCTTTAAGTGTGTGTACAGTGTAGGCTTTAAGTGTGTGTACAGTGTAGGCTTTAAGTGTGTGTGCAGTGTGGGCTTTAAGTTTGTGTGTAATGTGGGCTTTAAGTGTGTATAATGTGGGCTTTAAGTGTGTGTAGTGTGGGCTTTAAGTGTGTATAATGTGGGCTTTAAATGTGTGTGTAGTGTGGGCTTTAAGTGTGTGTAGTGTGGGCTTTAAGTGTGTGTACAGTGTGGGCTTTAAGTGTGTGTAATGTGGGCTTTAAGTGTGTGTACAGTGTAGGCTTTAAGTGTGTGTACAGTGTAGGCTTTAAGTGTGTGTACAGTGTAGGCTTTAAGTCTGTGTGCAGTGTGGGCTTTAAGTGTGTGTGTAATGTGGGCTTTAAGTGTGTATAATGTGGGCTTTAAGTGTGTGTAGTGTGGGCTTTAAGTGTGTATAATGTGGGCTTTAAGTGTGTGTGTAGTGTGGGCTTTAAGTGTGTGTAGTGTGGGCTTTAAGTGTGTGTACAGTGTGGGCTTTAAGTGTGTGTACAGTGTGGACTTTAAGTGTGTGTAGTGTGGGCTTTAAGTGTGTATAATGTGGGCTTTAAGTGTGTGTGTAGTGTGGGCTTTAAGTGTGTGTAGTGTGGGCTTTAAGTGTGTATAATGTGGGCTTTAAATGTGTGTAGTGTGGGCTTTAAGTGTGTGTACAGTGTGGGCTTTAAGTGTGTGTGTAATGTGGGCTTTAAGTGTGTGTGTAGTGTGGGCTTTAAGTGTGTGTAGTGTGGGCTTTAAGTGTGTATAATGTGGGCTTTAAGTGTGTGTGTAGTGTGGGCTTTAAGTGTGTGTGTAGTGTGGGCTTTAAGTGTGTATAATGTGGGCTTTAAGTGTGTATAATGTGGGCTTTAAGTGTGTGTGTAGTGTGGGCTTTAAGTGTGTGTGTAGTGTGGGCTTTAAGTGTGTATAATGTGGGCTTGAAGTGTGTGTGTAATGTGGGCTTTAAGTGTGTGTGTAGTGTGGGCTTTAAGTGTGTGTGTAGTGTGGGCTTTAAGTGTGTGTGTAGTGTGGGCTTTAAGTGTGTGTGTAGTGTGGGCTTTAAGTGTGTGTAGTGTGGGCTTTAAGTGTGTGTGTAGTGTGGGCTTTAAGTGTGTATAATGTGGGCTTTAAGTGTGTGTGTAGTGTGGGCTTTAAGAGTGTGTATAATGTGGGCTTTAAGTGTGTGTAGTGTGGGCTTTAAGTGTGTGTGTAATGTGGGCTTTAAGTGTGTGTATAGTGTGGGCTTTAAGTGTGTGTGTAGTGTGGGCTTTAAGTGTGTATAATGTGGGCTTTAAGTGTGTGTGTAATGTGGGCTTTAAGTGTGTGTGTAGTGTGGGCTTTAAGTGTGTGTAGTGTGGGCTTTAAGAGTGTATAATGTGGGCTTTAAGTGTGTGTGTAATGTGGGCTTTAAGTGTGTGTGTAGTGTGGGCTTTAAGTGTGTGTACAGTGTGGGCTTTAAGTGTGTATAATGTGGGCTTTAAGTGTGTGTAGTGTGGGCTTTAAGTGTGTGTGTAATGTGGGCTTTAAGTGTGTGTATAGTGTGGGCTTTAAGTGTGTGTGTAGTGTGGGCTTTAAGTGTGTATAATGTGGGCTTTAAGTGTGTGTGTAGTGTGGGCTTTAAGTGTGTATAATGTGGGCTTTAAGTGTGTGTATAATGTGGGCTTTAAGTGTGTGTGTAGTGTGGGCTTTAAGTGTGTGTGTAGTGTGGGCTTTAAGTGTGTGTGTAGTGTGGGCTTTAAGTGTGTGTAGTGTGGGCTTTAAGTGTGTGTGTAATGTGGGCTTTAAGTGTGTGTATAGTGTGGGCTTTAAGTGTGTATAATGTGGGCTTTAAGTGTGTGTGTAGTGTGGACTTTAAGAGTGTGTAGTGTGGGCTTTAGGTGTGTATAATGTGGGCTTTAAGTGTGTGTGTAATGTGGGCTTTAAGTGTGTGTGTCGTGTGGGCTTTAAGTGTGTATAATGTGGGCTTTAAGTGTGTATAATGTGGGCTTTAAGTGTGTGTGTAGTGTGGGCTTTAAGTGTGTGTGTAGTGTGGGCTTTAAGTGTGTATAATGTGGGCTTTAAGTGTGTGTGTAGTGTGGGCTTTAAGTGTGTATAATGTGGGCTTTAAGTGTGTGTGTAGTGTGGGCTTTAAGTGTGTATAATGTGGGCTTTAAGTGTGTGTGTAGTGTGGGCTTTAAGTGTGTGTGTAATGTGGGCTTTAAGTGTGTGTATAGTGTGGGCTTTAAGTGTGTATAATGTGGGCTTTAAGTGTGTGTGTAGTGTGGGCTTTAAGAGTGTGTAGTGTGGGCTTTTAGTGTGTATAATGTGGGCTTTAAGTGTGTGTGTAATGTGGGCTTTAAGTGTGTGTGTCGTGTGGGCTTTAAGTGTGTATAATGTGGGCTTTAAGTGTGTATAATGTGGGCTTTAAGTGTGTGTGTAGTGTGGGCTTTAAGTGTGTATAATGTGGGCTTTAAGTGTGTGTGTAGTGTGGGCTTTAAGTGTGTGTGTAATGTGGGCTTTAAGTGTGTCTGTAATGTGGGCTTTAAGTGTGTGTAGTGTGGGCTTTAAGTGTGTATAATGTGGGCTTTAAGTGTGTGTGTAGTGTGGGCTTTAAGAGTGTGTATAATGTGGGCTTTAAGTGTGTGTGTAATGTGGGCTTTAAGTGTGTCTGTAATGTGGGCTTTAAGTGTGTGTGTAATGTGGGCTTTAAGTGTGTCTGTAATGTGGGCTTTAAGTGTGTGTGTAATGTGGGCTTTAAGTGTGTGTGTAGTGTGGGCTTTAAGAGTATGTATAATGTGGGCTTTAAGTGTGTGTGTAATGTGGGCTTTAAGTGTGTATAATGTGGGCTTTAAGTGTGTATAATGTGGGCTTTAAGTGTGTGTGTAGTGTGGGCTTTAAGTGTGTGTGTAGTGTGGGCTTTAAGTGTGTATAATGTGGGCTTGAAGTGTGTGTGTAGTGTGGGCTTTAAGTGTGTGTGTAGTGTGGGCTTTAAGTGTGTGTGTAGTGTGGGCTTTAAGTGTGTGTGTAGTGTGGGCTTTAAGTGTGTGTGTAGTGTGGGCTTTAAGTGTGTGTGTAATGTGGGCTTTAAGTGTGTGTATAGTGTGGGCTTTAAGTGTGTGTGTAATGTGGGCTTTAAGTGTGTGTGTAATGTGGGCTTTAAGTGTGTGTAGTGTGGGCTTTAAGTGTGTGTAGTGTGGGCTTTAAGTGTGTGTGTAGTGTGGGCTTTAAGTGTGTGTAGTGTGGGCTTTAAGTGTGTGTGTAGTGTGGGCTTTAAGTGTGTATAATGTGGGCTTTAAGTGTGTGTGTAGTGTGGGCTTCAAGAGTGTGTATAATGTGGGCTTTAAGTGTGTGTAGTGTGGGCTTTAAGTGTGTGTGTAATGTGGGCTTTAAGTGTGTGTATAGTGTGGGCTTTAAGTGTGTGTGTAGTGTGGGCTTTAAGTGTGTATAATGTGGGCTTTAAGTGTGTGTGTAATGTGGGCTTTAAGTGTGTGTGTAGTGTGGGCTTTAAGTGTGTGTAGTGTGGGCTTTAAGAGTGTATAATGTGGGCTTTAAGTGTGTGTGTAATGTGGGCTTTAAGTGTGTGTGTAGTGTGGGCTTTAAGTGTGTGTACAGTGTGGGCTTTAAGTGTGTGTAGTGTGGGCTTTAAGTGTGTGTGTAATGTGGGCTTTAAGTGTGTGTATAGTGTGGGCTTTAAGTGTGTGTGTAGTGTGGGCTTTAAGTGTGTATAATGTGGGCTTTAAGTGTGTGTGTAGTGTGGGCTTTAAGTGTGTATAATGTGGGCTTTAAGTGTGTGTGTAGTGTGGGCTTTAAGTGTGTATAATGTGGGCTTTAAGTGTGTGTGTAGTGTGGGCTTTAAGTGTGTGTGTAATGTGGGCTTTAAGTGTGTGTATAGTGTGGGCTTTAAGTGTGTGTGTAATGTGGGCTTTAAGTGTGTATAATGTGGGCTTTAAGTGTGTGTGTAGTGTGGGCTTTAAGTGTGTGTGTAGTGTGGGCTTTAAGTGTGTATAATGTGGGCTTTAAGTGTGTGTGTAGTGTGGGCTTTAAGTGTGTATAATGTGGGCTTTAAGTGTGTGTGTAGTGTGGGCTTTAAGTGTGTATAATGTGGGCTTTAAGTGTGTGTGTAGTGTGGGCTTTAAGTGTGTGTGTAATGTGGGCTTTAAGTGTGTGTATAGTGTGGGCTTTAAGTGTGTATAATGTGGGCTTTAAGTGTGTGTGTAGTGTGGGCTTTAAGAGTGTGTAGTGTGGGCTTTTAGTGTGTATAATGTGGGCTTTAAGTGTGTGTGTAATGTGGGCTTTAAGTGTGTGTGTCGTGTGGGCTTTAAGTGTGTATAATGTGGGCTTTAAGTGTGTATAATGTGGGCTTTAAGTGTGTGTGTAGTGTGGGCTTTAAGTGTGTATAATGTGGGCTTTAAGTGTGTGTGTAGTGTGGGCTTTAAGTGTGTGTGTAATGTGGGCTTTAAGTGTGTCTGTAATGTGGGCTTTAAGTGTGTGTAGTGTGGGCTTTAAGTGTGTATAATGTGGGCTTTAAGTGTGTGTGTAGTGTGGGCTTTAAGAGTGTGTATAATGTGGGCTTTAAGTGTGTGTGTAATGTGGGCTTTAAGTGTGTCTGTAATGTGGGCTTTAAGTGTGTGTGTAATGTGGGCTTTAAGTGTGTCTGTAATGTGGGCTTTAAGTGTGTGTGTAATGTGGGCTTTAAGTGTGTGTGTAGTGTGGGCTTTAAGAGTATGTATAATGTGGGCTTTAAGTGTGTGTGTAATGTGGGCTTTAAGTGTGTCTGTAATGTGGGCTTTAAGTGTGTGTGTAATGTGGGCTTTAAGTGTGTCTGTCATGTGGGCTTTAAGTGTGTGTGTAATGTGGGCTTTAAGAGTGTGTGTAATGTGGGCTTTAAGTGTGTCTGTAATGTGGGCTTTAAGTGTGTGTGTAATGTGGGCTTTAAGTGTGTCTGTAATGTGGGCTTTAAGTGTGTGTGTAATGTGGGCTTTAAGTGTGTATAATGTGGGCTTTAAGTGTGTGTGTAGTGTGGGCTTTAAGAGTGTGTATAATGTGGGCTTTAAGTGTGTGTGTAATGTGGGCTTTAAGTGTGTCTGTAATGTGGGCTTTAAGTGTGTGTGTAATGTGGGCTTTAAGTGTGTCTGTAATGTGGGCTTTAAGTGTGTGTGTAATGTGGGCTTTAAGTGTGTGTGTAGTGTGGGCTTTAAGTGTGTGTAGTGTGGGCTTTAAGTGTGTATAATGTGGGCTTTAAGTGTGTGTGTAGTGTGGGCTTTAAATGTGTGTGCATTGTGTGAGTTGTAAATGTGTATAGTGTGGGCTGTAAGAGTGGGAGTGAAGTGTGGGTTTTCAGGGTGTGTGTAGTGTGGAGTTTAAGCATGTCTGTAGTGTGGATTTTAAGTGTGGCCAGTAAGCGAATGGAACTGATTTTAAGGGCTCCGCCTGGTGTAAACGGGGCAGTAACAGTCTGAAGATGGTATAGGGTCACTTACCGTGAGGTTCTGGCCACCGCCAACTTGGGTAGGCTCCTGAGTTGGACAACTGGAGAGCCTGCCTGTTCCAGGTAGGAGACCATTTGTAATATGTAAACTGGCGTCCTATGACATACGAGGCCAAGGAATCAATTTGCACCGAATATATAAACAGCTTAATAGATGCAATGACACTAATGAAAAATAGAATAAAAATATACTGAGAGATTACTAAAATCTCTACTCATAATTACCTATGGCTTGATTTGGTCGGCCTTTGGGGAGAGGAGAGGCAAATCAAACAGGAAGGAGAAAAGAAAAAATGGAGTAGTTCCACCCCAGCATCAAAAGAATGGCAGCATAGGTTAACAAGGTCAGCCAACTGCACAGGAAGTGAGACAGCTCAACTCAGAACTGTTTGAATCTGTAACATAAGCTTTGTTTCCTCAGTGCCTTTTCGAAATGCCATGACGTAGTTCCTCCAGGCCCATATTATGAAGCATGTGTCCACGATGGATGTCACATGAGGAATGACATAATAATATGTTCCAGTTTAGCAATCTATGCTAAGATATGCAAATCTGAAGGAGGTATCTGTGTCAACTGGCGAGAACATACCAATGGATCATGTCGTAAGTAATTAAATCTGTCTTGATATGAATCTGGACTTTTTCAAACACGCATAAGTATGCAACATATCAAATATAAACACAAACAGTAAACGCTTGTACAGATTGAGGTTACTTGCTCACTTTCTCATGTTGTTTTATTCAATTTAATTCAAACAGTATATCACTGCCCTGCAACGATGGAGTATAAATCGTGTGAGCCAAAAGAACAGCCTACTTGTAGTTCAAGGTTTGTTGTACATATTGAGCAAACCATTCTCAATGACAACAATTGAAATGCTCTTTTTCTTTCATTCTCTCTCTCTCTCTCACTCCCCTGTTTGCTGTACATAATTAATACTCTTTCTTTAATGATTAGGTACACTGACAGGAATGTACCTAGTGACAAGAGTGATCATAATGAAGGTTGTTTCTGCCCAGATGGAAAGTTCCTTTTTGCACCATTAGACATCTGCGTAGACATCTGTGGTAAGCATATTTCTTTAGTAACAATGTCTACAGTATGTAGTAGGGTCACTGCCAAGCTCCAGGAGTCAAATACTGTGCAGAAGTCCACATAGTTCATCTGTGGAATTCCTGTAGCTCTAACTTGTTTGCTACAGCAATGGGGGAGGGATTTTATTTGCTTCTGAGAACTGCAGATGGAATTCTGCATGCTGGGGGTGATGAGAGACCGGTAATATATAAGGATAGAAGAAAATTAGAGAAAATAATCAAAGGAAGTACATTTCAATCATGTGGTTATTTTGTCTGATAGTCATGAGTATTACTGGTTGACTATCGAAGTCAGTGTTATGTCTCCGGATCAGCAATCATTTATTCTCTTCCTTCACTTCTCTTTGCCTGAATTTTATGTTTTCTTTATCTCTGTTGTTTATTTAGCTTTTAATGCATTTTGGTGCAGTATCATTTTATAAAAAGCAAAATACTGCAGATGCTGGAAATCTGAAATAAGGACAGAAAATGCTGAGAATACTCAGCAAGTCAGGCAGCATCTGTGGAGAGAGAAACAGAGTTAATGGGGCAGAATTTGCTCCTGAAATAACGAAGGAGCTGAACAGCACTCTCCGTTTTCTGTGGTGAATCGAAGGAGCAAGTTCCCGTGTTTGCACGTGTGCACTAAAATGCATCAACTTGCTCCTATTGGTTCGCCGGTGATTTGACAGCTGTGAATTAAAGAGCCATCGCACGCTGCAATCATTGAGATCACTGAAAAATTACAAACTTGCTCATCTGCCCAGCTGGAAAGTAACTAATCACAACACCAAACAGGTACGCTGAAAAATACCAGGTCGAAACTAAGTTTTAAAAGCACGACTGCCAAACAACTAAAAATTAAATTTTAAAAATGTGGAGTCTCATATTACTTTTTATTTCAATAGTTTTTGGTCATTAAAAAAAAATGTTTAAATTTAAAATTATTTTTTTTTACTTTTGCCATCTGTCTCTTTAATTTAATTTAATTATTTCTTTGGCTTTTTTTAAAGTATTATTTTTTTGTTTACAATGACATCCCAGAAAACTAACTTTAAATGAATGAAGTCTGCTTGCCTGCTTGTGGGCGTGACTTCTCTTCCTGACAGATTTTGTGGGCCTGTTTTCACACAGACATTTCAATGTGAATCAACCTACCCTGTTCAGAGGCTAGGTTGATCGCACACAACTCTTTAAAAGTTGAAAATCGTGCAGAGCCCGCAGTGAGTACATTCGTAAATTTATTTCGCAGTTGCTGCAGCGATCTGTACAAATTCTGGCCCAACATTTCAGGTCGATGTCCTTTCATCAGAACTGGAAGAAGTTGAAGATTTAGCAGTTTTTAAGCAAGTACAGAGCCAGGCAAAGTGGAGGGGGGAGGAGGATAGAACAAAGGAGAAGGTCTCCGATAGGGTGGAGGGTGGGAGTGATTAAATGACAAAAGGGATGATGGTGCGAGGCAAGGAGGGTGGGAATGGGACAAGTAAAGAAACAAAAGATGGGTCCAGAATGGCAACAGCAGAACCATTACCAGCACCTGCTGTCCGAAAGAATGGGAGCAGTGGTTATGATCTGAAGTTATTGAAATCAGTGTTGAGTCGGGAAGGTTGTAAAGTGCCTGATTGAAAGATGAGGTGCCGTCCCTCGAGTTTTCATTGAGCTTCACTGGAACAGTGTAGGAGGCCGAGGACAGAAAGGTCAGAGTGGGATTGGGATGGGGAATTAAAATGGCAAACGACCGGCAGGTCAGGGTCACGCTTGCGGACAGAGCGGAGGTGTTCAGAAAAGCGATCAACCAATCTGTGTTTGGTCTCTCCAGTGTAGAGGAGACCGCATCGTGAGCAGCGGATACAGTATAATAAATTGAAAGGAATACAGGTAAATCACTGTTTCACCTGGAAGGAGTGTTTGGGGCCCTGGGCGATGGGAAGGGGGGAGGTGAAAGGACAGGTGTCACATCTCCTGTGCTCACAAGAGAAGGTGCCGTGGGGAGGAAAGCGGGTGTTTGGGGTGATGGAAGAGTGGATCAGGGTGTCGCAGAGGGAATGGTCCCTTTGGAATGCTGGAAGGGGAGGGGAGGGGAAAATGTGTTTGGTGGTGGCATCACGCTGGAGATGGCGGAAATGGCGGAGGACGTTTACTCTGTTTCTTTCTCCACAGATGCTGCCTGACTTGCTGTGTATTTCCAGCATTGTCTGTTTTTATTTCAGTTTATAAAGCACTAATTGTGATTTTTTTTATATCCACTAGAGTGCATAGGACCTGATGGAAAACCAAGACAGGTACATGTTCTTTAGATAAACAGATTATATCTGTTTCTACACTTATCTGTTATTAATTTCAGTTTTACGCTGCTTATAGACCTCCTAGCATGACTTTGTGCATTTGTGACAGATTGGTGAAACATGGCAAAGCAATTGTCAGGACTGTTTCTGCAATAATGCAACAATGAACGTTGTCTGCAAAGCCCACAAATGCCCTCCATCGCCAGCAAAAGTATGCAACGGCCAAGGTTTTGTGCCAGTTGTTCAAAGAAGCCAACATGACCATTGTTGTACAGAAACCATGTGCGGTAAGTAAACATGTTGTACATTCCGCTGTGTATGAATATTTCACTGTGCAGTTCAGACATAAGATATTCCAGTCTCCAAAAACTACACCAAATATGCACAACAATATGATAATGGTACAACCTGCAACAGGGCCTTCTAAAAGGAGCAAACCTCAGCAAACCCTCTTCAGTATTTTAGAAAAAAATAAAGAATAAGACAAACATTTTACTTGCCCCACAATTGGACTGTCAATTACACGTTATTATCACCGAGAGTGGGTCAACTTATCTTGTCAGAAAATCTGTATTGACAGAAAGCAGAGCATTGGTGACGGTTATTTTTCAGACTCGAGGGAAGAATGCAATGGTGTCCCCCAGGGTCGGTATTAGGACCACTGCTCTTTTTGATATATATTACAGTCCCCACCGCTTATAGCAAGTGCGTTGGTGTCAACACAATTTGCCCACTGTGTACGGTGGCCGGTGTAACCAAGAATTTTTTTTAAAGCACGGAGGGAATCTTCATCCTCCACCTCTCCACTTCCCGCTCTGTCTTAATGGCCCAGTGCAGTTACTCACACCATGGTAATGATCCAAACAGGAAATGACTGACAACCTGCCTGTGAGAGAAAGACAGAGATAGGGTAAGAGTTAAGACATGACAGCAAATGCTCTTCAGTTATGGAGAGCTGAATGGGGCTGAAGTATGCAGCAGTCTCGTCTCAGGATTAGGATTGAAATGATCGCAATCTCAGGAGGTCTAGAGAACCACGGGGGATGACTGGAGGCAGCAGGATGCGTGAAAGTACTTAATGACAGGTGATCACACTTTAATGAATGGCCTCCTTCTGTGCTGTAGGATTCTATGATTGGCTCACCAGCTTTATGTGTTCATACAATCATCAAATCAAAACAGATAATCTGGCCTCACTATATCAACCCTGATAACGTCCTCCCATAGAATCCTGGAAGTTTCCAACACAGGAGACCATTCAGCTGATTGTGTCTGGGCCAGCTCTTTGCTAGAGCAGTCCAAAACCAACCCCACTACCCTGCTCTCGCCCTATAACCCTGTATCTTCATCTGCTTCAAATATTTATACAATTTCCCTTAAAAGATGCAATGGTCTCTGCCTCTACCTACTTCCTTTCTCCTAATCTCCCTCCTCATTTACTTAATCATAATTTTAAACTGCTGACCTTTTCACTGATTCTCCAGCCAGAGAGAAATAGAGAGACTGTCAAAACTCTTCATTTCAAAAAAAAACTCTTTTTAAACGTCCTGGCATGCTCCAGTGATAATATTTCAAATCTCTACTCAGAACTGTAGTATTCCATCCATAGCATCATTCTGGTAAATCTATGCTGTACCTCTGAGTTTAATGTCCTTTCTACAATAGCAAGGCCTAAATTGCACTCAGTCCTGGCCGACTCATTGTTTTGTTGAAATTCAGCATTACCTTACTCTTGTACTCTATGCCCCTATCTATAAAACCCAAAATCCTATTAAGGTTTTTTATGGTTTAATCGACCTACATTTGCATTTTCAGGGAATTATATAATAGAATATAAGAACATAAGAAATAGGAGCAGGAGTAGGCCATACGGCCCCTCAAACTGGCTCCACCATTCAATCAGATTATGGCTGATCTTCTAAATCAACTCCACTTTCTTGCCCTATCCCCATATCCCTTGATTCCCTTATCCTCCAAAAATGTATTGATCTCAGTCTTGAATATACTCAACAACTGAGCATCCACAGCCCCCTCGGGTAGAGAATTCCAAAGATTCACAACCCTCTGAGTGAAGAAATTTTTCCTCATCTCGGTCTAAATGGCCGACCGCTTGTCCTGAGACTATGAGCCCTAGTTCTAGACTCTCCAGCCAGGGAAATAGCCTCTCGGCATCTCCCCTGTCAAGCCCCCTAAGAATGTTACATGTTTCAATGAGATCACCTCTCATTCTTCTAAACTCCAGAGAATATAAGCCCATTCTACTCAATCTCTCCTCATCCCAGGAATCAATCTAGTGAACCTTTGTTGCACCCCCTCTTAGGCAGGTATATCCTTCTTTAGATAAAGAGACCAAAACTGTACACAGTACTCCAGGTGCAATTGCAGCAAGATTCTCCTTACTCTGTACTCCAACCCCCTTGCAATAAAGGCCTTCCTAATTGCTTGCTGTACCTGCATGTTAACTTTTTGTGTTTCTTGTATGAGGACACCCAAATCTCTCTGAACACAAACATTTCTTGTCTCTCACCTTTTAAAAAATATTCTGCTTTTCTATTCTTCCTACCAAAGTGGATAATTTCACATTTCCCCATATCATACTCCATCTGCCACCTTCTCACCCACTCACTTAACCTGTCTATATCCCTTTGCAGCCTGTTTGTGTCCTCCTCACAGCTAACTTTCCCACCTAGCTTTGTATTGTCAGAAAACTTGAATACATTACACTCGGTCCCTTCATCTAAGTCATTAATGGGACTAAAAGCCGACAAATCCCTTGGACCTGATGGCCTATATCCTAGGGTTTTAAAAGAGGTGGCTGCAGAGATAGTGGATGCATTGGTTGTGATCTTCCAAAATTCCTTAGATTTATAGTATGGTCCCAGTGAATTGGAAGGTAGCAAATGTAACCCCGCAATTCAAGAAAGTAGGGAGAGAGAAAACAGGGAACTATAGACCAGTTAGCCTGACATCAGTAGTAGGAAAAATGCTAGAATTGTGGTAACAGGGCACTTAGAAAATCATAATTTAATTAGGCAGGGTCAACAAGATTTTATGAAAGGGAAATTGTGTTTTTTGAGGATGTAGCTAGCAGGGTAGATAAAGGGGGAGCCAGTAGATGT